>NC_058130.1:188110096-188163220 GCF_016433145.1 Gracilinanus agilis
CAGCCTCTTTAATTTTTTTCCATTAAAGACAAGCTGAGATGACCTAAAGTCTTTCTTGATTCCCTTTTACCCTCCCTACCCTCCAGGATCTTTCCCACCTCCCATTTTCCTAGAGCACTGCCCTGATTTCTTCATTGCATTCCAACTTAGTAATATGTGTCCATGTTGAACACAACACTCCATATTAGATTGTAAAATTCTTGAAGCCAGGGACTGTCATTTCTTTTTTGTGTACCCAACAATTAATAAATTGTTAGATACTTTATTGAATATAATTGTTATTCCATTATAATAAAAAAGGTAAATTTAATTTTTCTATTTTCCTTTATTTGTTTCTGAGGTTGTTATGCCCTAATATAGCTCCATTCCCCTCCAGCCCTGCCACCTGTGAGCCTCCCACCTTACCCCCTGCGAACTCTCATTGGCTGCTGGGCAGAGGGGTAGGGCATGTGCAAAAATGGCCTCAGGAGTAGTGGAGAGGGGGAGGGGAGCAGCTCTGCCTGAGTCCTTCTGCCTTTCTAGTAACCAACTCTGGGGATGGGGGGGATGGGGGAGTAGCTGTGTGCCCACAGAAAGCACTCCATGTTCCATCTTTGAACCCTGTGCCATAGGTTCACCATCACTGGTCTATGGTATCTTATAACAAAATGTAATTTCATTGATCATCTTCTAATTAGATTTGGTTTTGCTTTAGCTTTGTCTTAAATTGTATCCTAGTTTCTAATTCCATTCTGCTATCATCTTGTTAGTAGGCACTTAATATTTGCTGAATTTTGAAATTGGTTTAACTTTTATTTTACTCTTTTATTAGCACACTAATTATATCTGTAACTTTATTTTATTTAAATCTTTTCCTTATGAAGTGGGAAAACAGTGGACCTGCTCTGTGTGTGACAAAAAGTATGTCACAGAGTATATGCTTCAAAAACACATTCAGCTAACTCATGACAAAGTAGAAGCTCAGAGTTGTCAGCTATGTGGAACAAAAGTTTCAACCAGGGCTTCAATGAGTCGGCACATGAGGCGCAAGCACCCAGAGGTGAGTTAACATTTGCTAGTATAATGTTTGGTGATGGTAATTGTATAAGGAAGAACTTCCCTCTGTAGGAAGATAGTTTAGGGAAAGATACTTAGCATAGGGGCAGGCCTTATATACTCTAGCACCATAGTGGCAAATCTATGGCACACATGCCAAAGAGGGCACTGAGAACATCCCACCATTACCCAGCACAGAGTTTGCCAGAGATTACTAGAAAACCAGAGAGACTTGGGGCTGGGTTGCTCCCCTCCCTCTCTCCACACACACCTGAGGACATCACCTGCCCTTCTAAGAGATTTGCCAACACTATGTGTCATTTGAAATTTATAAATATGTTATAAGCCCTGGAAGACTTCTTCTCCAAGGGATCCCTGCTACAACTTCCCCTGACAAATCCCACTTCCTTTGTGGGAGGTGTCAGAGAAAGTATAAAAGAGAAAGTTTGGTACCTTTTCAACTCTCTGGAGCCTGGAGGCTGGCTGACTCTCTCTGATCCTGGACTCTCTCTACCTGGGAGACCCTTTTTCCAAAGGGCTCTGGATAATTTCCCCCTGCCCCAGCTGGGGATGCTACCTTCCTTTCCCTTTCTCTAAATTCCTCTCTCCTTTTTCCCATTCCTCCAATCCTCCTACCTTCATCCCTTCACCCCCCTCACTATATAAGTATATATATACATATATAATACATATATAATGTATATATGCCTTTCTTGACCATTTATTTCATCACATATAAAATTGTTTTGCATTATTAGTTTTTCACATGAATGTCTTATTTTTTCAACTGGATTCTAGATTTTTACAAAAATAGGCATCAAGCATTAGACTTATTTTCAAAGTGCCTATATGCACAGTCATTGCTCAGAAAACATTCATTGCAGCTTGAAACAGTGGATAGAGAGGACCGTGTGTTCAAATATTTACTTTGCTATATGACCTCGGGCAAGTCATTTCTCTCTAGGCTTCAGTTTCCTCATCTGAAAATTAAGAAGGTTTGACTAGAAAACTGTAAAGGTCTCTTCCAACTCCAAATCAATGCTCTTAGAAATTCAGCGAAAAAATTTTAATAAAAAACATTTTAAAATGCAAATATTAATGAAAATGAATGGTAGGATTCCTCTAATAGTTTAACTAAACTCTTTCACCCTGTCCCAAACTAGTTATCACTAAACCTGATTACCGTGTATTATTTCTAGATGTTAAAATAAACAATCTCCTCTGATTGGGACAGTATTGTTTTCTTCCCCCCCCCAAAAAAAAAACAACCCTAAAACTCTCTTCACCCTTCCTATTATCAGGCTTTCTACCTCTTTCTCTTTCCAGACTTAGGAGGATCAGAGAGCTCAGCTAGGCCCTGGTGCCTTTAGAAGCTCTGTCCTTGTTTGTTTGTTCACTACCGCAGGAGGGGTGCTTCTCCAAAATTGAAACTTCATACTGTGCCATTCCTTCATCTCATTTCCAGGGCCCCCCCGCTGGGTGACCGTGTGACACACAGCCATTCCGTGAGAATTGAGAAGGATATTGGCAGTTTGGGAGCTGTTGTTCCTGCTTATGTATGCAAAGAACATAATTGCTAAGTGCATCATCTGCTGTAATTTACACATCCACATAGAGCATTGAACAGGCAGGGCATTTCCTTCATTCACGGACACCCAGGGATCAAATTGTGCACACTCTCTGGCCCAGAAAGAAGCTGGCCACTTCCCAAGGCCTGAGACCAACTGGAGGGTCTCCTGGAGAAAGAGGCAAATTTCCAAGAGCTAAAAAGTGGGACTTGGATGGTTTTCCTTTGGGTAGTTTGGAATTCTTACATGAAAGAGGAAAAAGAACTGAGTGGTATTCCCTATTTTTGACTTTTTATTTTCATGCAAGATCCAACGCCCATAGAAAATCTATTTTCCTTAACCTCAGGGAACTCCCAAGCCCAAGGATGTTATCCTTCCTTTGGGTGAGAGGGACAAGAAATTCAAATCTCAGATGGACCCATCTTGGCTTGTTTGGTTTTTTTGCTCTCTTTTTGTTATTAGAGGCAATGAGTAGGGGCAAATACTGGTCTAGAAGTTGGAGCTCCCATGTTTGAATATCCATTCAGCCACCTATTGGCTTCATGAACTTGAGGGAGTCATTTGGATTCTCTGATTCTTAATTTCCAAAATTTTTAAGTGAGGGTATTGTGTTGTAATGAAAAGAATACCTTCTATTTCCTTCTTGAGCTCTGCCAGTTTCTCCTTTATGAATTTGGATGCTATGCCATTTGGTGCATACATATTGAGCACTGTTATTTCCTCATTGTTTATACTGCCTTTAATCAGGATGTAATGACCTTCCCTGTCTTTTCTAATCATATCTATTTTTACTTTGGCTTTGTCAGAAATCATAATAGCCACTCCTGCCTTCTTTTTCTCATTTGACGCCCAAAAGATTTTGCTCAAGCCGTTTACCTTAAACCTGTGTATGTCCACCTGCCTCATATGTGTTTCTTGTAAACAACATATGGTAGGATTTTGGTTTCTAATCCACTCTCCTATTTGCTTCCTTTTTATGGGCGAGTTCATCCCATTCACATTCAGAGTTATAATTATCAGTTGTGTATTCACCAACATTTTGGTATCCTCTCCTAGTTCTACCCCTTCTTCTTAAACTATTTCCTTTTAAACCAGTGGTTTGCTTTAAGCCAGTAACCCTTGTCCCCTCCCTTGATTAACTTCCCTTTCTACCCCCTCCTTTATTATTCCCCTCTTTTTATTTTTAAGGCCTAATGCATTCTCTCCCCCTTCTTCTCCCCTCCCTTTTTTGACCCCCCACTGCCCTGCTCCCCTTGGTTTATCCCTTCTGACTTGGAGCCAGAATCCTTGGGTTCAGTCAGTTTCCAGCTTTGCCATTTTTTGAAATTGGAAAACCTCTTAAATTTTCTTGGTCTCAGTTTTCTCCTCTGTAAAATGAAAAGAGTTGAACTAGACAAACACTAAGGTTCCTTTCAGTAGAATCATTACTAGAATCTTCCATCTACCTATTATATCATCTTTATTATAAGTTTGAAGAATAGGTAGCAGCATACTATGTGAAATATAAAATCTTCCTGCTCTCAGTAGTCTAACTAACCATCTAGTAAAGGGTTAGAAGACAGATTTCTGGTGTCACCATAATGCCAGTCTCATTTTAGTATTACACAAGGTTTCCCCCTCTCTCTGTATTCTTTAGACTCTTAGGAAAATCACTTAGGGGACTGGAAATGGAGAAGAATAAATGAATAAACATTTATTAAGCATCTATGTGCCACATAGTGCTAGGCTGGAGAAACAAAGACTAAAATGAGACAGATCCTGCCCCCAATAACTTTTTATGAAGAAACATAACATGCATATAAAATCAATACACTTTAACATATGTGTATGGAAGGGAAGAAATCAGGAAAGGTCTCATGGAAAGTGTTTCCTGAGCTGAACCTTAAAGGAAATTAGGAATTATAAGAGGTAAAAATGAGGAGGAAGTGAAGTCCGGGCTTGTGGGACAGATTATGCTAAGGCATGAGATAAGAGACTCAATGTCCATGTAAAGAACAATAAAGAGGCCAGTTTGGCAGGACCATAGTGTTCCTGATGGGAGTAATATAATAAAGCTAGAAAGGAAGGTTGGCACCAGACTGTGAAAGGCATTAAAGGTCAAGCTGGAATTCAGTAAATAGGTGACATGGTCAGACATAAACTTCAGGAATATCTCTTTAGTAGTTGTGGAGAGCATTGATTATGGGGAAGGGAATAAAAACTCCCAGGGTCTAGCAGAGTGCCTTGTACCTGGTGGGTGCTCAATAAATGCATACTAAATGAATGAATGTTTGCCCACCCATTGCATATGAATCATCATATTCACCTGGTGGCACCTTTTCACTGTGGGAAAGATTGATAGACTCTGATCCAGAAAGATCTCGGTTCAAGTATCTCCTCTGACATCTTGGATCTTTGGCTAGGCTGATTAACCTTATCATGTGCCAGGCAAATTTCTTAAGACAAGATTCCAGAGAAAGTGCTTATCTGTAATAATAAAGGGAGTTCTTCACCAGGACCTCCCTGCATTAAGGAAATCACAGGTCTAGTTTTTAAAAAAAATTTGTTATGCCCAGTAGTGTTCATTAAGCCACAGAAGATCTAAAGATGAATCTTTCACAGGCCAGTTGTGGAGACAAAATTAACATGTTTGACATGGAGAGCCAGGCAGGCAATCAGGCTCAGAAAAAGAAGTCAGGGAACTCTATAAATCCCATATGCCAATGTTTACTTAATATTTCCTGTGGTTTCCTATTGTAGGACCCTCTGAGAGTTCAGCATGATTGGCTTACAATTCACTAAAAATGGCAGTCAAACCTCTTCCTGATTTTGCTTCCCCCGCCCAGAAGGTTGTGATTTAGAAAACATGGCTTCTCCGTACAAGAGTCTGAGGATTGGGAGGGGACTTGGCAAGGATAGAGGAGCTGGCCAGGAGCTATTTAACATGCACATGGCATCCTTCGAATGCAAGTTTTCAAAGGACGACTTACCTATTCATTCAGTGCCCCCAGTGTGCCAAGCACTCCTTGCAAGGGAAGGAAAGCAGGTCCCATGCAGACCTTCAGCCACTAGAGGGCATTTGAAGGACATAAGATCAATAGACAGCAGACCTCCTGTGGTCAACTGAAGGCAATACACTCTGTGTGACCCACTGTGATAAACTAGGGAATAAACTATTTCAACCAGCTAATATATTATTTATTTTCTTTTGCCACTTGCGGTTAGGTTGGTCCAGTTAGTGATTCAGAGCAGGTAGAGTGTAAACATGCTCTGTGTGTGTCCTGTCCTGCCTGGCATTGCAGATGGTGATGGCATTTTTCCAGCCATGGAAAAGAAATGTCCTCAGAATCAACTCTGGAAGAATTTTTTTTCTGGAAATTATTTTAAATAACTGGAAGTGAACAATGAGAAATAGATTTCATTCAATCTTAAACTCAGTTCATTATTATTGAGTCTAGCTTTTCTAATGGGAAACCTGGGGTTCAGACTTCTGATTCTTAAAAAAGAGAGGTTTGGACTAGACAACATTAAAGGTCCTTTCTAGGTCTAATTTTCTATTTTGTTCTATTCTATTCCCAGGATTAGACACATAACTGAAACACTTGGGGAGAGCGCCAAACTCAGAGCTTCCATTAAAATTGCATCTTAACTTCCCTTCAATGCAAAACACCACAAGGGAATGGGGGAATAAATTGGGAATTATCAAATTCTGAGAGATAGGGAGCAGAATCAGGGACTCAATTCTGTCTCCAGCTTAGCCATTTCAGGTCTAGATAACCTTAGACAATCCCCTTAACATGTCTTATGTCACTGCTTCCAAGAGTAAGAGCCAGGGATAATATGTATGATCAGAACACTTTTCTAGAATTATTTTTCATGTCTTCTAATGAAAGGCAATTTACAAACACAATTGTAATGATGCCTGAGAGTGCTTTTATACTGAGGAAACTACAGGGCTTTACTATCTCTGACAAATGGATAAGGTTGTAACTTTCTTAATTAAAGTTTCAGAGTCTAGTTGTTTTTGATGATGTTTTTATTGTTGTTTTTCCCAGAAATGGATAGATTTAACAGGAATATGGAAACCATGAAACAAATGCAAATCAACCATACCAAGCACCATTGACTTCAGCATCTTTGAAGGTAGTATCCTAGTGCAAAGGACTCTGACTTGGAGGTCACATATGATTGCTGTAATCTCTGGCTCTACTACTTCATGGAATAAAATAATAGAATTTAAAAGGCCCCTGGAAGTCATCAGTCCAACCCAAACCAGTACAGGAAAACCCACTATAGCATACCCTCATATTGGTCATCTAACTTCTACCCATCCTAAAGGGATGGGTAATTCATAATCTACAAAGATAGTCCATTTTATTTTCAGATAGTTGTAATTAGAGAATTTGTTGATTCAGACACACTCTATTTCTTTCCAGAGGACTTCTAATCACTGCTTCTAGTTTTGGTCTTTGGGGGTAGGCAATGATGAATTAAATCTCTTTTTAAAATGACAATCCTGGGGGAAAGCTGGGAGGCTCAGTGGATTGAGAGCCAGGCCTAGAGATGGGAGGTCCTAGGTTCAAATCCCACCTCAGACACTTCCCAGTTATGTGACCCTGGGCAAGTCACTTAACCCCCATTGCCTAGCCCTTACCACTCTTCTGCTTTGGAGCCAATACGTAGTATTGACTCCAAGATGGAAGGTAAGGGTTTAAAAAAATAACAATCCTGTAATTTTTTAAAACAAAGATATCATATCTTCCTTAAGTCTTCTTTACGCTAAGCATTCCCAGTGCTTTCACTTTCAAAGAATACACAAATTTTAAAATATTTCTTTTCATACCCCTCTTTGTCCTAGAAAGCCATCCCACATAATAAATAATACATTTAAATTTAAATAGTAAAAATAATCAGCAAATCCAATACATCAAAAAATTCAGAAAATATATGCAATTTACCATACCAATGGATTTCCCATCTGTGCAGAAGAAAGGGAAGGGGATATTTTTCATATCTTATTTTGGGGGGTACCATGTTGGTTCTTTGTCACTTTGGAACATTCCCTTATTTATTTATGTAGTGTTTAAAATCATGTAGTTATTAGTCCCCTCAACAACTCTATCTCTTTTCTCTGAATATCTGCTTTGTCAATGTCTCTTTAAAATTTTGGCATCTAAGAGTAAACCCAGTCTTTTAGATGAAGGCACAGAGAATATTTGGTTTAACATGTTCTTTGTTCTGACCCTGGGGAAACTGTCTTTAACTCTCTGAACCTCAGTTTCCTCACTTAAAGAATGAGAGAAGTTGGACAAGATGATCCCTAAGGTCTTTATAGCTGTAACAGTCTATTAAATGATATCAGACTGAGCCTAAAGGTAATCAGCATAAAATCAAATGAGAATTTTAATAAAATTGGAAACTCTCATAGCAAGAGAATACTATGTTTCTCTTAGATGACAATGCTTTTCACCTTGAGATACATTAATACCTTCTATTGGTAAGTAGGGAATGGGCTGGTAACTTGCAATCTGGGAAGAGATTTTTCTTCCTGATATTTTTCCCCTTTAAACTTTCCAGTAAAACAGGAATAAATGCATTGGTAAAAATATGTTGACTATTATTATTTTTCAAAATAGTGACTTAAGATATGGCACTCTTGGGAGGAAGGGGAACTTATTTCAGGAAGACAGGATTTCTGTTTATTCCAGCTCAGAATTTTGTGCAAAGTCAGGATAATACTTAGGATGAAAATTCCACTTAAGTAAAAATATTTCATTACTTTCCTACCCCATGGAAGATGCTAATCAGTAACTTTATAGAATTAAGCCAGCTCTGCTTTAGGCTGGTGATTTTGCCTATTCACAGCCAGAGACTGGAGGACAGGCAAATGATTTGAGCAAGGCAACAGAATGAAAAAATATGGACAGCTGTCTAGTAGCTAAAGAAACATAGAATTTTAGTGTTGGGACGGAATTCAAAAGCCAACTTATGCTTCCAAAAGGATGCCTCAAACAAATGGTCATATAGTTTTGCTCTATAACCTCCAATTAAGGGGAAGACTATTGTTTCCTTAGGTGGTATATTTTTTATGATATGTTAGGAGATTTTTTCTCTAATGTTAAACCTAAATGGACTTGTTGGAATCTCAGCTTCTAGGGGGACTTGCTTTCTGGGGCAAGCAGAACAAGTTTATTCTATCTTCCAAATGATAAGCTCCTCAGATACTTGAGCCTCACTGTTATTTTCCTCCTGAGTCATCTCTCCCACTGCTCAGTCATCCCCAGTTCCTTCGATAGATTTTCACATGGCATTCACTCTAGACGCCTTTATTACTCTGGTTTCCTTCCTCTGAGGTTCTCTACTTTATTAGTTTCCCTTCTAACTGTGGTACCCAGAATCGAATATAGTATTGTAGTTGTTGGCTGACCAAGACAGTATACAAAGAAATTATTGCTGTAATCCCAAATCATCTTCACTTTTTTTTTATCATTCTTCTAACTCTGCTATCTGTTAATGAGCAATAATCCACTAAAAGCCTCAATTTTTTTCAAACTGCTAACCATGCCTCCTTTTTTGGATTTTTTGGAACCCAAATGTGAGATTTCATAATTATCCCTGTGGAATTTCATCTGATTAGAGTCAGCTTAATGACTGAGTTGATGGAAATCTTTTGGGATCCTGGTTCTGTCTTCCGGTATGCTTCCCCTCCTAGCTTTGTGCTATCTATAAATGTGATGAGCATACCATCTATGTCCTCATCCAAGTCATTGATGCAAATATCATCAACAGCCACTGGGTCACTGGAGACCTTCTGCCAAATTGACATGGATACATGAAGAGCTATTCTTTGAGTATCTTCATTTAACCAACTCTGAATCCATCTGATTATATTATTGTATAGTTACATCTTTCCATGTTTTAGGCAAGAATAAGAGGAGATATTTTATTACATTCTTTGCTTAAAATCTAATGAACAATCCATAGAAACATGGCTAGGCCTGGGGAATCTCACTAGTGCAAATATTTTGAATGATAGCAGGGCACCTTGGGAATGGGAGTTTCCTTTTTCTCTTAAGCCAAGAGAAGATAAGGCAAATGTCATGGAATTTGGGATGGGGATCCAGGAGTGCTGAAAGGAAACTGCTTCATGAGAGGATCTTGTTGCTAGGAAAGAAGCAGTAACCATGACCTGGAGGCCAGAAAACCCAGCAGAGACTGTTCAATAGAGGAGCCATGTTCCCCTTAGCAGGTAGGCAGAATTGGAAGAAAATCCTGAGCAGTAGTAAATTATTCTTTCTTTGTTTCAAATCAAGTAGTAGGGTTGGGGGAGCCAAGTCTTCTTTTTATTTCTTCTCCCTGTCTTCTGTTCAGATGGAGCTGAAAATAATAATAACTAGTATTTACATAGTGCTTTAAGGTTGAGAAAGTCCTGGCAGGTAGAAGTTATTATTATCTGCCATTTAACAGATGAAAAAACAGAAGCTTATTTGTCCAGGGTCATACTATTAAATGCCTGAGGTAGGAATCAAAGTCATCTTCCTGATTCTAAGTCCAAAGCCATGTCCTATTTTTCTTTCCTCCACTGCTGATGGTAGTTTTTAAGCCTGATTCTTTTTTTATAAATGAGTTTGTTCCCATTGTCTGCAGGCCTGTTTTTACTTGAGATCAGAGAGTACATGAGGGACTACCCTAAGGAGTTTTGTATTTCACAGATTTTCTACATTAGAACTCTGCATTTCTGGTGGGTGAGGCTAAAAGACTTCTGTGGGGGTTATCGAGTTACAGTTTAGTTTTTATGAATAATCTTCTTATTTTCCCAAGAAGAAACTAAAACCTTGAACCCAAGGCTCATTTAGATTTCTGCTAGTTCTCAAACATTTTGGCCTCAAAATCCCTTTGCCCTCTTAAAAATTACTGCTGACCCCAAAGAGCTTTTACTTATGGGGGGTTATATCTATTTATATTTATTGAATCAAATGCTAAAACTGATAAAATTCTAAAATATTCACTTAGAAAACAACAAGATATCTATTATGTGTTAACATAAGACATTTTAGTAAAAAATGCTTATTTTCAAGAGGCACTATCTTATATATTTTTGTAAATCTCCTTAATGTTTAGCTTAATAGAGGACAGCTGGATTCTCATCTCTATTTCTGCATCCAATATGTTGTGCTTTAGTATTTGGTTGAAGTATATGAAGAAACTGTGGCATCATACAGATATGTAGTTGGAAAAGGAAAGTCTTTAATAGGCAAATAACAAAAGGAAAGAGGAAGAGGAAGGGAAATGAATTCCTTAAATGTCTACTCTTATACCAGAGATTGTGCTAAGCACTTTACAAATATCATCTTATCTGGCATTATTATTATGAAAATAGTTTTAACCACAGGGACACCCTGAAAGGGTCTCAAGGCCCCTGAGACATCAGTGGATCACCTTTTGAGAGCCACTGCCTTAGAAGAAAAAGCTGATTTGATGTGTTCTGATCTGGAAGCTAATTTCCACTTCTTTAAACTGAAGGGAAGGGCAAAGCTAGGAGAGACAAGAATTGAAAGTCTTGCCTTGAAGCTGGTCTAGAACCCTGATCTATGAGGATTTGGGCTTCACCTCTTTCCAGTTAGAAAGTGAAGAGAGTATAGAACCTTTTGTGTTCCCTTGCTACAAGAGAGGGCCAATAATAATACAGGGCGATGACTTGACTGTCATGTGAATCTGATTTTCCAACATCTATAACACCTCCCTAAGTTTCCAGTTGAATAATTGTTAAAAATAGAAAGAAGTCTGACAAGACCTATTCTCTGTTCTTTTTGAGATATTCACTAACATCTCTTTAATGGTTCCTTAAACCACATTCACTGGCCTAGAGTGTGTAGATTCTCTTCCTTTGGTAAATCAGGCTGACATTTGCCAGTCTCCAGGTCTATAGCACCTCTACCACTCTCCACAAGCTGTCAGCAATCATGGTTACTTCAGCACCCCTGAATGTAGTTCATCTGTGACAGGTGACTTACATGAGTCAAAGAGATCTATTTACTCTTTCACTACCTTCTTCCTCCTCTCAGGTATATAACAATACATAGGTAGCCATTTTTGTTCTATCATTGCTACTAAAAAGGCAGAAAAGACTCAAGAAAAGTAAAACCTGAAGGATAATGCATTCCTCCCATTGTCAACTCTAGATACAGATAGCCCATCCTTTCCAAACAGTGGTCCTCTCCCTTCTTTGATTTTCTTCTTCCTCCTATTATAGCTTTTTAAAAAGTTATATAGCTCAAGGAAAAACAAAAATCCTTTTGTTTGTCCTTAGCTTTCCTTGACACTATCAATTAATTCTCTGCTTCAGTACTCCTATCACAATTTTAAGAGTATTGCATCACACCCATTTTCTTCTTTTGTTACCTACCCTTGCTTCTGCCTTTGTACAATCTTTTTAAAAATCCAAGTTATTTAAGGAGTTCCCTATGTGTTTTATCCATTTCTCCACATGACTTTTGTATTTCTGCCTAGGAATTTTTTCCTTTTTTATCTCCAGAATTTCCTTATTGAGATTTTTCAATCATTCTTGGCTTAAGGCCCTCTAAAATTAACTTACCTAACTTTTTTCTTAACCCTCTCAAATTTGTTTCCCCAAATTTGGGGTGCATGTTAGACTATGCCTGATTTTTTTCTTCCCAGAGATTTGACAAGTATACTATTCTGTGTTCATTTAACTTATTCATAGTTTCCCTCTTTATATTCAAGTCATTCACCCATTCTGAATTTATCTTGGTGTAGGGTGTGAGATGTTGATCTAAGCCTAATCTCTCCCATATTGTTTTCTAAATTTCCTAGCAGTTTTGGTCAAACAGTGGATTTTTGTCCCCAAAATTGGGCTCTTTGGGTTTATCATATACTGTCTTGCTGACATCACTTACCCCAAGGCTATTCCACTGATCCTCCCTTCTGTCTCTTAGCCAGTACCATACCGTTTTGATGACTGCTGCTTTATAATATAGTTTAATATCTGGTACTGCCAGGCCCCCTTCCTTCACATTTTTTTTCATTATTTCCCTTGATATTCCTGATCTTTTGTTATTCCAAATGAACTTTGTTATAGTTTTTCCTAATTCAGTGAAAAAGTTTTTTGGTAGTTTGATAGGTATGGCATTAAAAAGGTAAATTAATTTGGGTAGAATGGTCATTTCTATTATGTTAGCTCGTCCTACCCATGAGCACTCAATATTGTTCCAATTGTTTAGATCTAGTTTTAATTGTTTGGAAAGTGTTTTGTAGTTGGTTTTTTTTTTTTGTATAATTCCTGTGTTCGTTTTGGTAGATAGATTCCCAAGTATCTTATATCATCTAGGGTGATTTTAAATGGTGTTTCTCTTTATACATCTTGCTGCTGTGATGTGTTGGAAATATATAGAAATGCTGATGATTTATGTGCACTTATTTTGTATCCTGCAACTTTGCTAAAGTTGTTGATTATTTCTACAAGCTTCTTAGTTGATTCTCTAGGATTTTTTAAGTACATCATCATACCATCTGCAAAGAGTGATAACTTAGTCTCCTCATTGCCTATTTTAATACCTTCAATTTCTTTTTCTTCTGTAATTGCTACTGCTAGTGTTTCTTGTACAATGTTAAATAATAGAGGTGATAATGGGCATCCTTGTTTCACTCCTGATCTTATTGGAATGGCTTCTAATTTATCCCCATTGAATATGATGCTTGTTGATGCTTTTAGAGATATACTCTTTATTATTTTTAGGAAAGGTCCTTCTATTCTTATACTTTCTAGTGTTTTCAATAGGAATGGATGTTGTATTTTGTCAAAGGCTTTTTCAGCATCTATTGAGATAATCATGTGGTTTTTGTTGGTTTGCTTGTTGATATGGTCAATTATGTGAATGGTTTTCCTGATGTTGAACTATCCTTGTATTCCTGGTATAAATCCCACCTGATCATAATGAATAACCCTCATGAACACTTGCTGGAGTATTTTTGCTAGTATTCTGTTTAAGATTTTTTGCATCTATGTCCATTAGGGAGATTGGTCTGCAGTTTTCTTTCTCTGTTTTTGATCTACCTGGCTTTGGAATCAGTACCATATTTGTGTCATAAAAGGAATTTGGTAGGGCTCCTTCTTTGCTTATTATATCAAATAATTTGTATAGTATTGGGATTAGTTGCTCTTTGAATGTCTGATAGAATTCACTTGTGAATTCATCAGGCCCTGGTGATTTTTTCTTAAGGAGTTTTTGATGGCTTGTTTAATTTCTTTTTCTGATATGGGATTATTTAGGTATTCTATTTCTTCTGCTGTTAATCTAGGCAATTTATATTTTTGTAAATATTCATCCATATCTCCTAAATTGTTATATTTATTGCCATATAATTGGGCAAAATAGTTTTTAATGATTGCCTTGATTTCCCCTTCATTAGAGGTGAGGTCTCACTTTTCATCTTTGATACTGTCAATTTTGTTTTCTTCTTTCTTTTTTTTTTATTAGATTGACCAGTATTTTGTCTATTTTATCTGTTATTTCAAAATACCAGCTTCTAGTCTTATTTATTAATTCAATATTTCTTTTACTTTCAATTTTATTAATTTCTCCCTTGATTTTTAGTATTTCTAATTTAGTTTTCATTTGGGGATTTTTAATTTGCACACTTCCTAGTTTTTTAAGTTGTATGCCCAATGCGTTAATCTCTGCCCTCCCTAATTTGTTTATATAGGATTATATTATATATATTCAAGGATATAAATTTCCCCCTGAGTACTGCCTTGGCTGCATCCCACAGAGTTTGGTAGGATGTCTCATCATTGTCATTCTCTTCAATGAAATTGTTGATTGTTTCTGTGATTTCTTCTTTGACTAGCTGGTTTTGGAGAATCATATTATTGAATTTCCAATTAGTTTTTGATTTGCCCGTCCAGGTGTCCTTACTAATTATTATTTTTATTTCATTATGATCTGAGAAGGTTACATTTAGTATTTCTGCTCTTTTGCATTTGTTCGCAATGTTTCTATGCCCTATTACATGGCCAATCTTTGTGAAAGTACCATGTGCAGCTGAAAAGAAGGTGTATTCCATTTTGTCCCTATTCATTTTTCTCCACATATCTATTAAATCTATTTTTTCTAGGACTTCATTCACCTCTCTTATCTCTTCCTTGTTTATTTTTTGTTTGATTTATCTAGATATAAAAGAAGAATATTTAGATCTCTCGCTAGCATGGTTTTACTATCTATTTCCTCCTTGAGCTCTGCCAGTTTCTCCTTTACAAATTTGGATGCTATGCCATTTGGTGCATACATATTGAGCAGTGTTATTTCCTCATTGTCTATACTGTCTTTTATCAGGATGTAATTATGTTCCCTGTCTTTTCTAATCATATCTATTTTTACTTTGGCTTTGTCAGAAATCATAATAGCCACTCCTGCCTTCTTTTTCTCATTGGAAGCCCAAAAGATTTTGCTCAAGCCCTTTACCTTAAACCTGTGTATGTCCACCTGCCTCATATGTGTTTCTTGTAGACAACAAAAGGTAGGATTTTGTTTTCTAATCCACTCTGCTATTTGCTTCAGTTTTATGGGCGAGTTTATCCCATTCACATTGAGAGTTATAATTATCAGTTGTGTGTTCTCTGACATTTTGGTATCCTCTCCTAGTTCTCCTCCTTCTCCTCACACTATTTCCTTTTAAACCAGTGGTTTGCTTTAAGCCAGTAACCCTTGTCCCTTACCTTGATTTACTTCCCTTTCTACTCCCTCCCTTATTATTCCACTCTTTTTATTTTTAAGACCTAATGAGTTCCCTCCCCCTTCTTCTCCCCTCCCTTTTTTGAACTCCCCACTCCCCTGCTCCCCTTGCTTTATCCCTTCTGACTTTTTCAGTAGGGTTAGTTAGAGTTTTATATCCCAAAGGATATAGCTACTCTTCCCTCTCAGGGTTAATTACAATGAGAGTAAGGTTTAAATATTACCTCTTAATGCTCTCTTCCACTCCTTCTTATAATAGTATTCATCCCTTCCCCTTCCCATGCCCTCTATGTGTGTAATAGAATATTCTATTTTTCTTATTCATTCACGTTTCACTTATTGTCCACTACTATTCACCCCCCTCTTTCCCACCCCCATATCATCTTAGACCATTTAGTATTCCAACCTCTCCCTATGAATAATTCTTCTGATTATTATAATAGTGAATACTATAATAATGAATAGAGTTCACTACAGAGAATTATAGATAATATTTCTCCCCAAAGAACATAATTAGATCTTATTGAAACCATTAAAGAGGCAAATTTAAAAAATACAAGTTTTCTTACTTTCCCTTCTGTTTCCTATTTACCTTTTTATGTTTCTTTTGATTTTTGTGGTTAGATATCGAACTTTCCATTTAGTCCTGGTCTTTTTTGTGCAAATACTTGGAAATTTTCTATCTTGTTGAATGCCCAAACTTTCCACTGGAAGTATGTGGTCAGTTTTGATGGGTAGATGATCCTTGGTTATAGAACTTGTTCTCTTGCCTTTCTGAATATCATATTCCAAGCCTTGTGGTCTTCTAGTGTGGAGGCTGCCAGATCCTGTGTGATCCTGATTGGTGCTCCTTGATATCTGAATTGTCTCTTTCTGGCTTCATGTAAGATTTTTTTCTTTTACTTGGAAGCTCTTGAATTTGGCTATTATATTCCTGGAGGTTGTCTTTTCAGGGTCTAGTGTAGAGGGTGATCTATGGATCCTTTCAATGTCTATATTGCCCTCTTGTTGTAGAACTTCAGGGCAGTTTTGCTGAATAATTTCCTTTAGTATGGAGTCCAAATTTCTATTAATTTCTGATTTTTCAGGAAGACCAATGATTCTCAAATTGTCTCTTCTAGACCTGTTTTCTTGATCTGTCAATTTCTCTTTTAGATATTTCATGTTTCCTTCTATTTTATCAGTCTTTTGACTTTGTTTTATTTGTTCTTGCTTTCTTGAGAGATTATTGGCTTCTATTTTCCCAATTCTTGTCTTTAGAGACTGGTTTTCTGCTATAAGCTTTTGATTTTCCTTTTCAATTTTATCTGTCCTATTTTCCAGCTGTTTGATTTTGGTCTCCAATTTGCTTGTGAATTCTTTTGATTTGGGGGCCTCTTTTTCTAATTGCCCAATTCTAGCCTTTAGAGACTGGTTTTCCTTAGCAATCTGGTCATTTATGGTCTTTGATTTACTTGCCTCATTTTCCAATTGTGACATTCTGCCTTTTAAACTGTTATTTTCTTGCCAGATCTCTTCCATCTTTCTCATAAAGAGACCTTGTGACCTGTTTTCATTTTTTGGGAAGGTTTGGATATATGGTTACTTGTTTGTTCTCCTCTGCTATTTTCTCTGTGGTCTGGATTTTTTCTGTGTAAAAAGTTGACAAGTGTTAAAGGTTTCTTCTTGATCTTTCTCTTCTGAGGTTCCTGATTCTGGCTTGACATTTTTAGCCCAGCTCCCTCTTAGCTTTATCCTCACACCCAGGGTCTGTCTGTGCTCTTTGGGCTCCTGAGGTCTCAGGTCTAGTTGTTCTAAGGGTCAAGCCTCCTGGTGATCCCCTTGCTTGTTCTTCTGCCTGATCCTCCTTTTACAGTCTCAGGGCACTGCTTCCACAGTCATGCACCCCTTTGCACTGGGTCCCCACTCAAGGTCCGAGCCTTTGCTCAGGATCTGTGCCCACGCCTGTGCTCAGGATCCACAGCCACGCCTGCACTCAGGGTCTGTGTTCAAAGTCCGCACGTTCTTTAGCCTCTTGGGGTCTTAAGTCTTGCTGCTCTCAGGAGCAGGCCCTGCTGATGCCAGGTAGGTGCCAATGACTTAATGGGTGCCCCAAACTTGCTCTAACTCTTTTGCTCTGGCTTTGGCACTGTAGGTGGTGTGTGTGGGAGGTGTTGCTCAGCTCACATTTTAGTGAGAACTGTTTCACCCCTTTATAGCATGGAAATGCCCCAATTCCACATACCTTCAATGCTGCGCCCTGTTGTGGGGTCCCTTCGTTCGTCTGGATTTGTTTTTATGTCTTCTTGAGGAGTCCTATATGCATGGATTTGGAGAGGTTAAGCAGCTGCTTTTTACTCTGCCACTATCTTAACATATTCTTCCACTTTTTGAAGGATATGTTTATTTATTTATTTTTTTAACCCTTACCTTCCATCTTGGAGTCAATACTGTGTATTGGCCCCAAGGCAGAAGAGTGGTATGGTAAGGGTAGGCAATGGGGGTCAAGTGACTTGCCCAGGGTCACACAGCTGGGAAGTGTCTGAGGCCAGATTTGAACCTAGGACCTCCCATCTCTAGGCCTGGTTCTCCATCCACTGAGCTACCCAGCTGCCCCCTAGATATGTTTATTTTTAAGGGAAATCAAGATGTTATTAGCTGCTCTTCTCATGACTGAGAGAGTCCAAGTAGATACCTGGATAATTGTCACTTCTCTTCCCTAACATATGTTTCTCTGTGCCAGGTTTGTGATCTCTTTCCCAAAAACTTCATCTGTGTCCTTTTTTCCATTAATGTAGTTTGTAGTATACTCTGAAGTCTAAATTGCTTCCATTTTCTCCTGTATTGACTGAAATGTTCTCCATCATGCTTTAGCCATTCTGTTTGCTGGATTTCCTAGAATAAATAATCTCAATGCAAAGTTACTACCTTGCACCCTTCCACTCTCACATACTTCTTCCTTTTTTATTAAACTTTTTTTAATAAGATGTACTCATGGAGAAATATATTCTAGTTCAGTGGGATGAGTTTCATTTCATTCACTTCCCAAATCAACATTCCCATTCTGCATTCCTTGCTTTCAAAGGGCAGAAGTGCCCTTGTGAGTTGCCGGAGATGGTTAGCAGTCATCTATTTTGAGAAGTCTTGGGAAGTTCTTTACTGAATCTTTAACCTATGGCCAAAAAAAGACAACAAACCACTTTTGTTATTTTCAGATTGAAAAAACTGCCTCAATTCACCTGAGGGTGGAGTCACCAACCACTATTTCTCTCTTCTTCTTCCTCTTCCCTTACTGCATGATTCTCATCTTTTTTCACCCTTCAAGTTGAATCCTCCTTTACAAGGAACCTTTCTCTTTCTTCAGTGCAAATTTTTCTCTTTCAAATTTCTCCTCCGTCAAATTCAATTTCTGACATTCTTTATATATGTAAACATCTCAAAATTACATTATGATTTTTCTTCCCCTCCTTTCAACTTTAATCTTTGTCTCCTCTCTCCTATTCCTTTTTATGCAATTTCTTCCCCCATTGAACTCTGAAGTAGCCAGAATCAACCCTTATCCATCTAAGTGAGATAATTACATTATGATTTCATTATGGTGCTTTACTGAAATAATAGATTTCATATATGACTATTGTCTTAATTTTATATGCACACATGCATGTGCATATACATATGTGTTTGTGTATGCAGATACTTGAATGTTTATGTTGCAAGGGAATACCTGTTTGGGGAGAAGGTGTGTTAGGGTAGAGATAGGAGATACAAAAAAAAGAAAGAGATCATCTATAACACATTAAGAAGACACAGATGAAAAAGCGAAAGTGTTTAGAAGAGGATACAAAGAGGACAATTTTGTAACTACCAAATTAAATTAAATACATATTAAACAAACTATAATGGATATTGTTTCAAATTCTTCAAATTACAGTTATAAATTCTTGTTTTAATGTAGAAATGTCTCCATATGTTGATGATTACTAAGATCACAATGAAAATAAAATTGAAAATGATATTACAAAGTAAAATGTAAATAATTTGAGGATTATAAATAATGCTGCTTTCCTCTTTACAAGTAGAACATTGACTATAACATGTCTTTGAAGTCTTTCTGGTTTGCAAGTTGTCTTGATATTCCTGGCACATTTCTTGATTTATTTTGAATTACAGAATCTAAGAATGGAGAGCAATGTTAGAGGTTTCTAGTTTGACCCATACCTACACATGATTTCCTTTTATTATATCCTTGATAAATGGCCATCCAATGTTCATGTGAAGACCTCAATTAGGTATTACCTCCAAAGTCAGTCCATTCCACTTTATAGTAGCTGGAATTGTTGAGAATATTTTCTTTCTATTGAGCAAAATTTGCTGCTGCTACTTCTACCTAGTGTTCATGGTTCTGTCCTCCAGAGTCAAGTAAAACAAGTCTAATCTCTTTTCTCCATGCCTGAGGTCACAGTATTATTAGTTTTAGTTAATTTATTTAATTGTTTTACTTTGTTACAGGAGATCTCTCAGGGAATGTGGGTAATCTGTAAATGTTTGTCTATCCTACAGTTCCAATTAGTGTGAATAATGAATCCCATGAAGTGATCGTATTGTCTGAATTTACACTGCAGAATTCCATTGGGCTGGAACCAATTACCATTTTTAACATAACTTTTAACTTCAAATAATGTGAATTCAAATGCTTGTGATGTGTATTCACATTCATTAGGACCTAGCTAGAAAACCAAAACATGTCAATAGAACTAAAAAAAAAAAGGACACCTATCATATCCTTTACACCTTACTTTCCCCCATATATTAAGCAACCCTAACTCCTTCAGTTGATTTGTTTAAGGCATAGTTTTAAGTTTCCTCATCTTTCTAGTTACCATCTTTTGTACAAATTGTCAACATTCTTCCTATAATGTGATATTGAGTACTATTTGTTATATTTGAGATATGGGCAAACCAGCAAAGTGTTTTTTGGGATTATTTTCTACTTCTTTCTGAATAATTTGTTTCTGTTAATGCAATTTAAGATTAAAATAACTTTGGTAGTTGCCAAGTCATACTATTACCTAATAAACCATGAGTCCATTAAATACAGAAATAGCCACACATATATAACACATATATAACACACATTTATAACACAGGAAATTTTCATATGAACACTATTTAGTCATAGTATCCAATTCTCATGCTCATTTTCATCCTCATTACATTGCATTTTATTTTATATTTACAAACTATGTGAATGCTGAACAATGGCATTCAGGACATTATATGCTAGAAGAAGATTAGAGTGAAATAGAGAAGAATCATTTGGAATCTTTGAGATCCTAAAACAGTGGTTCCCAAACTTTTTTGACCTACCACCCCCCTTTCCAGAAAAAAAAAATATTACTTAAGCCCCCTGGAAATTAATTTAAAAAAAATTTTAATAGCAATTAATAGGAAAGATAAATGCACCTGTGGCATCACCACCCCCCTGGATCACTGCAGTACCCACCAGGGGGTGGTAGTGCCCACTTTGGGAATCACTGTCCTAAAATGATTTTTTTTTACTGAGCCACCCAATTGCCTCCTCCAAATTATTTTTTAATATTTTAAAATTTATTTATTTAATTGATTAATTTAGAATATTTTTCCATGTTTACATGATTTGTTTTCTTTCCCTTCCCCCTCCTGTAGCCATCAAGCATTTCCACTTAGTTTTACACGTATCATTGATCAAGACCTATTTCCATATTATTAATATTTGTGATAGAGTGATTGTTTAGAGTTTACATTCCCAATCATATCCCCATCAAACCATGTGATCAAGTAAATGTGTTTCTTCTGTGTTTCTGCTCCAACACTTCTTTCTCTGGATGTGGCCAGCATTCTTTCTCATAAGTCTCTCAGGATTGCTGCTAGTAGAGAAGTCCATTACATTCGATTTTTGCCACAGTGTGTAGATCTCTGTGTATAATGTTCTCCTGTTTCTGCTCCTTTTTTCTACATCGATTCCTGGAGGTTGGTCCAGTTCACGAGGAATTCCTTCAGTTCATTATTCCTTTTAGCACAATAGTATTCCGTCTCCAACAGATACCATGATTTGCTCAGCCATTCCCCAATCGATGGATACCCCCTCATTTTCTAATTTTTTGCCACCACAAAGAGTGTGGCTATACATATTTTTGTACAAGTATTTTTCCTTATCATCTCTTTGGGGTACAAACCCAGCAGTGGTATGGCTGGATCAAAGGGCAGGCAGTTTTTTTTAAAGCCCTTGGGCATAGTTCCAAATAGTCTTCCAGAATGGTTGGATCAATTCACAACTCCACCAGCAATGTATCAGTGTCCCAAATTTGCCACATTCCTTCCAACATTATTTATTTTTCTTTGCTGTCATATTAGCTAACCTTCTAGGGGTGAGGTGGTGCCTCAGAGTTGTTTTGATTTGCATTTCTCTAATTATAAGAGCTTTAGAACACTTTTCCATGTGCATATTGATAGTTTTTATTTCTTTATCTGAAAACTGCCTATTTATGTCCCTTGCCCATTTATCAATTGGGGAATGGCTTGAACTTTTGTACAATTGATTTAACTCCTCATAAATTTGAGCAATTAGACCTTTGTCAGAGGTTTTTGTTATAAAGATTGTTTCCCAATTTGTTGCTTCCCTTCTAATTTTGGTTGCATTGATTTTGTTTGTGCATAAACTTTTTAATTCAATGTAATCAGAATTATTTATTTTATATTTTGTGATATTCTCTATCTCTTGTTTTGTCTTAAATTCTTTCATTTCCCATAGATCTGACAGGCATACTAGTCTATGTTCACCTAATTTACTTATAGTTTCCTTCTTTATATTTAATTTATTTACCCATTCTGAATTAATCTTGGTGTAGGGTGTGAGATGTTGATCTATACTTATTCTCTCTCACACTGTTTTCCAATTTCCCCAGCAGTTTTTGTCAAATAGTGAGTTGTTGTCCCAAAAGCTGGGATCTTTGGGGTTTTTGTACACTATCTTTCTGAGGACATTTGCCCCAAGTCTATTTCATTGATCCTCCCTTCTGCCTCTTAGCCAGTACTACAGTGTTTTGATGGCTATTGCTTTATAGGGCAGTTTAAGACCTGGTACTGCTAGGTGACCTTCCTTTACATTTTTTTCATTATTTCCCTTTTGTATGCTTGGTTTTTGTTCTTCCAAATGAACTTTGTTATAATTTTTTCTAGTTCAGTAAAAAAAGTTTCTTGGTAGTTTGATAGGTATCTAAAATGATTTTAGACCTGGAAATGGCTGGTATAGAAGGGTGTAAGGTGGTGGTGGTGGTGCTGTGTGACAACAGGAATAAGGTTTTTATTTATAAACATTGAAATTATTTGATTTTGCTTAAATAAATTTGGTCCATTCTATTCTGTCAAATAGAATATTTGGCTCTGGAGAGCCAAATGTTGCCATCTAGGTTGTTAGTTATTCTTCCCAGTTTTGTATTAACTGCATAGTTGATATTTGCTAATTTTTTAACAAAAGATAAACAATGGATAATTCCTAGGATATTACATTTTAAATAATGTTTTATTAAGTATAAATCTATACTCCCACTCCAATTTGGAATATAATCAATTTAAATAGATTGACTAGTTCCTTTGTTTTCCCTTACTTTCCCTCCTTATGACCACTTTTTAAAAAAAACACCTTTACTTTCTGTCTGTAAATTCTAAGACAAAAGGAAAAGTGCTAGAATAATAGGGCTAAGTGATTTGTTCAGGGTCACATAACTAGAACATGTCTGAGGTCAAACTTGAACCCAGGACCTCCCATCCCTAGGTCTGGCTCTCTATCCAGTGCATCACCTAGTTGCTCTAATTTTAGCTTATGTTTATAAACTATGTGACCATGGAAGAATGGCAACTATATGGCAGATTGGGTGATACAGAGAAAAGTTTTGGATTCCAAGTAGTTTTAGAACTAGAAATATCTGGGAGGATGGTGGAAGGGTGGCCTTTCTTTGAAAAACGTTGTTGCTGGGTTCTTCGAAGTTATTCCTCTGCTATGGAAAGAAAGAAATCCAAATAAATATTGAATATGTTATAATTGGTCAATTTGTCTTGCAGAAGGAAAGGTACACTTTGGATCTTTGTTCAAAAGGTATAAGGATGATTCAGACTGGGAATCAGGGGAGAGATGTGGGTGTTGCCTCCTGAGGGAGTTGAGGTATGAGTGTGTAGGAGGCTGGGGAGCAGGGACTTTAGGAAATATGTGGGAAAATAGCAGAATTGTTGTATCTGTGGTAAACGTGTGGTTGTAAACTAGCCTGAGTAGTGAGTGTTTGAGTGTGGAAGGAAAGGCTTTGGTTGTGATTCATTCTTGATATAACTGTAGTTCAACAGGAGATTAAGTGAATGGCAAGGCCAGTAGCTCATCTAGGTTCATTTGGGAATTCATTTCTGTGTCAGAGAAGTCTGAATGTGGATGAATAAAGAGGGTAAGATTGCATGGGGCTATGAATGAATGACTGAATGAAAAAGTGCTTATTTATTTAGTATCTATTGTGTATAATATACTTAGTATTGAAGATATCAATAGAAAAGCAAGACAAGGACCTACTCTCAAGCAGCTCACATTTTAATGGGAAAGATACTAATGAATAGAATTTTTCTACTGTTAGTAAGAATGAAGAACAACTAAAGGGCCTGTAGGGTCACCATGGCTTGAATTTGTGACTGTGTATGGATATTTATCTTGGCTGGGAATTATGCATTTGTTGCTAGTGGCACCTCTTCACTCCCATTCCCCACCAGCCAGCATGTATACCCATTTAAAGCAAGCAATGAGGAAAACTATTATTTCACAGTTTTTCGAATACAATTTATTTGAATTATGAACACAGATGAACTCACTTTCAAGTTCCCGGGTTAGGAAAAGTGCCTGGGGGACTGTAAAAAACCCAGCCATTAATACTAGAAATACCAAGGAGGTAGCTCCACTGGCTCACCCTTTAGAGGAGTTGATGGGAATTATGCATAACCTAAAAGAGTAGTTTCAATTGGCTGCTTATTTTAAAACAATTATTTTATATAGTTTGTGTATATCTTGTACATACTTTAAATAGTTTAATTTTTTATTATTTTTTAAGATATTTTATTTTCCCAATTACTTATAATAACATTTTTCCACGTACATTTTTTTAAGTTATAAGATTCAAATTGTCTCCCTCTCTCTCTTTCCTCCCTCCTCCAGGAGATGGTAAGCAATTTGATCCAGATTATACATTTCTTTATATGAAATGTTTCCATATATTTATTATTGTGAGAGAACATATATAAGATAAAAACTTCAAAATAAAAATCAAATAAACCAAATATTCTTTAAAAAAAACTAAAACCCTTACCTTCTTTCTTAGAATTAAAACTCAGAATCTGTTCCAAGGCCAAAGAGTTTAAGGCCTAGGCAAATGGGGTTAAATGGCTTGCCCAGGGTCACCCAGCTAAGAAGTATCTGAGACTATACTTGAACCCAGGATCTCCAGTCTCCAGGCCTTACTCTTTATCCACTGAGCCACCTAGATGCCCCTGGCTGATCACTTTAAAGCTAATGGCTCAGTAATATCACCCCGCACAGGTGATGCTCACTGCTCCTCTTCTATCTCTCCCCATCTTTGCCAGGAGAAACAGGAAGGGATCTTAACCCATCTGGAAAGTACTACTTTTCTTTTTGAGCTGCTGTAGTGGAATGGGGTGCTGGGCTTGGAGTCAAGAAAATCTGAGTTTAAATCCAAGCTCAGGCACTTAGTAACTGTGTGATCTAGTGTAAGGAGCTTAATTTCTGTGTGCCTCAGTTTTCTCACCTGTAAAATGGGAATGATAATATCTACTACTCAGGTGTGACTGTTATAAATGAAATAATAGTTGTAAAGCACTTAGCATAATGTCTGACACATTCTAGGTATTGAACATCATTTCTTTCCTTTTTAAAAAGAAGGATCTGTGAGACCTTATGTTTGGTAGTGAGGCAAGGGTTTCAGTTTAAAGCACTTTTAAATTCGGGCTTTGGAAATAAAGATAATCAAAGGAATGGTTGGAGTAATCCTTAGTAATACTTAGCACTTTGAAGGGGGCCAATAGGAAGAAGACTGGAGATGTGCTTCCTAAGAAAATGTAAGACAAGCTATCAGAGCCTTTTCCCCTATGGACCCACAAGCCCAGCAGGAAACAGGGAAAAGATATATTTCTTTCAGGGAACAGAGGTCCTTACAAAGGCTTCATGGTTTCCTCTCTGGGCAATGTGGCAAGGCAAAAGTTAGCCTTTCTCCAAGAAGAGAGGTAGAATAAACCTTGAACCTGTGGGAAACTGATGGAGTAAGAGGATGCTCTACACCTGGAAGCAGAAGACAAGTGTCACTGTTATGCTTATATAGGAAATTTGCCTCCCCACCTCTTACCCTTGTGGGATCATAGAATTAGACATAGCCAGGCTGCTGGGCAGCTAGGTGGCACCATGGAAACTGTGTCAAGCCTGAAGTCAGGAAGAATCACCTTCTTGAGTTCAAATCTAGCCTCAAATACTTAAATAACTAGCTGTGTGACCCTGGGCAAGTAGCTTAACCTTGTTTGCCTCCGTTTCTCATCTGTTAAAAATAACTCTCTAGAAGTATCTTTGCCATTTGGATGGCAAATGGGGTCTAAATGGGGCCACAAAGAGTTGGACACAACTAAAATAACTAAACAACAACAACAACAATAGGGTTTCTAGGTTCAACTCCCTCATTTTGCAGATGAGGAAAGTGAGGCACAAAGAGATTTAAAGGACTTGAAAAAGATTGTATATTAAGTTCCTCAATTAAGGATTTGTACTCAGCCTTCCTGACTTCCAGCCCAATGCCTGATCCAATACACCACAGGAAAGGAAGGGATGACTGATTTCAGTAATTGATTCATATTGAGCAGATTGCTAGTATAAATGGTGAAAGAGGGTCTGCGTATGTTGAGTACTAGAGGTTGGAAGGACAAACATTAGTTGTGGTTGAGTTCAGTTTATGAGAGCAAAGAATGATTATAAAAGTCATGTTGATGATTGTTATATGGGCACTATAGTAGAGCATGGGAAGGGGGCAGAGGGGCAATATTGATCACCAGTATTTGTCTCTAGCAGAACTGGTTGCACATAATATACCAGAACGGAATGAACAAAGACGAGACATGTATAATCAGATTAGGTCTGGCATAAATTATTGGACTTGTGTGCACATTTGGACTCACCTCTACGTTCAGTTTTTGAACAAGAATGCCCTGGGTGAGGGGACACAGGAAAATCTAAAACTTTTGTAGATTAAAACAGTAGATTAGATTAAAAGAGTCAATTAGTATGTACGCATGTGCAGTTTGTGTGTGTGTGTGTGTGTGTGTGTGTGTGTGTGTGTGTATGTGTGTGTGTGTGTAATCTGAGGAACATGGGGGGAAAAAGAAAAAATAAGGGAAAAAAGCAGACTTGCTTTGTTTGCATTGTTCTAGGGATTATGCAAAAAATAGATCATGGATTCATTGAATATTAGCAACTCCATTAGCAGAAACCGACAACACATTGATCTGGATTTTGCCCAAGACTTTTAAAAGTACTCCATTGCTCTCTAGAAAATTAACCCAACTTATGCTTTATTAAAAATATCAAGTCATACTCATGACTTAGGTGGAGTGCACCAAAACAAGCCAGAAAAATGCAGTAGTTTAAAGGCTCTGTGATGATTAATATTAGGACGAGGCCTATAAGTAGCCTATGCACTTCCAGCCTGGAAAAAAAAAAGAGATCCATTTTCAATAAGATAAAATAAAATGTCGCATTTTCCTTGAGAGACAATTTAAGAGGCAGACTAGTAAAAGGGAATCAGCGGAACACTGGTATTGTCAACTAGTAGGATGGAGACTCTTCAGGAAGAAAATAACAATTTGGGTTTTGTCCTTTTTTTTTCCTTCTCCCCTTTTTGGTCTGGGTTTGTTTTGCTCTTGGCATCCTGACAGTGTCACTTATTTTATTAGCAATTGCTACAATATTTGTTTTCTCAGAAGGCAAATTGAATCTGGATTAGCCTTTCTGAATTAGCTCTTCCTGACAATGACTTGGAGAAGTTGAAGGGGGAGGAGAAAATAAAAGGGGAGACTAAAAGGATTAACAGGAAAAATGAAATGCTTTAAACTGGATTGTGTATTGAATGATCAGCCTCCTAGCATATGAAGTTAAAATGCTGTTTTCTGTATAACAGAGGTCAAATCCAGGGTATCTGTTAATGTAATCCCATTGAACATAAGTTTACACAGACAGAATTAATCATAGTTTTATTCAGACACCCAATTTACCATTTGCCCATACTCCCTAGGCCAAGAAATAAATTAAAATCAGGCAATTGGCCTCAAAGGAATTAAATTAACTCAGCTCTTCTCTTCCCACTTTTGTTCAGTTTCTATGTGCGTGTATATTTTGTAGAGGAGCCAGATTTGTTTTATATATAACTTAGGGGCTCAAAGCATGTAGCAATCAATCTCAACCAATGAAGAGTCTTACCTTAATGGGTCTTGAATCCTTAGTTCAAACATATATAAGGAAAAAGTTTTCATCCTTCTAGACTATAACGTCCAAGAGACTTCAGGGTGCCAAGCAAATGTCCAGAAGTTTTCCTTGGGGGAGGGAAAAAGGGGATAAGTTTTTGGCCACAACTCAGGAGGTTATATTCCATAGAGTGATGGAATCACAGTCTGCCTTGCTGGAGAGACTGCCTACACTGATGAAATCATGGTGCTTATATATCTGAAAGAACACTGGATAAATCAGAACATCTGGGCTGAAATTTTGGCTTTGTCATTTAATGACTGTATGACTTTGGGGAAGCCACTTTACCTTTTAGTCTTGGCTTTAAAAAAAACACAACAAACTTTTAGAAACTTGGAGAAAATCACTTTTATTAAGGTAATATAATAATAATAACAATAACAATGATAATAATAATAATTGGTTGAAAATATCCTCCAAACTGGAAACACACTCTTTCACAAATAAATATAGAGCCCGGAGGAAAAATGGGCTCAAACTTAGAAAGCAATAACTCCTAGCTTCTAGATAGATGGAAGTCTTCTCCCTTTCTGAAGTCCTTATGAAGTTTTTTTTAGGTATAAGTAACTTTTGGGTTCCTCGTAAAGTTTTTTTTCTCTTTTTTCTTTTCTTTTTTTCAATTTCAAATTTTACAAAACCAAATGAAACAAAAATTTCCATATTCAGAGAAAAAAGAGATTATTAATAAATGAAATAAGAAATCTCTTATATATTTAACTTACATTTCTTCCTGGTCTCAGTTTTCTTGTTTGTTAAATGAAGGAGTTAGATAGTAGTTATCTAAGGTTTCTTCCAGTATTAAAAACTCTTTTATCAATAATAATTGAAGTGTTATGGTTGGGAGAGATGTGAATTAGTCCAAACATTCTGGAAAACAATTTCAAATTATGCTAAAAAATCTAACTAAAATATACCTTTTTTCTTTTGCCAGAAATCTATACTTGGGTATATATTCCAAGGAAGTCAAAGACACATTGAAAGTTCCAAAATGTACCAAAATATTTTTGTAGTTTTTTTTTTTAAATAAAAAGGAAATAGAAACAAACATGTCGCCACTTAATGGGAAAATCACTAAGCAAACTGTTGTCTGTGAATGTACTATAAGAAATAATGGACATAAAACTCAGAAAAACCTTGGGATGACATATAAAGTGGTATTGAGTAAACTAATCTATAAACAATGACCACAACAATGTAAACACAAAGAATAATTAAATCAAATTCAGTACAGTGTGATTTTAGTGGTAGAGGTTGGCCCTGAAGCAAAGTTTAGAAAAATGAACCTCCCTCCTTTCATTGCAGACATGGGGAACTAAGGATGCAGAAAACTGCATATGCTACAAAGTGAGGTGAATATATTGCTTGATTGCTATGCTTTGGGGATTTTTCTTTTTCTTTAAAATTCTTTCTTTCTAGGAAAGTCATCTAGGAGATATGGGAGAAGGAGTAAGTCTTGTGAGGAGCAGGTCCTGACAAGATGGTGGACTCCTTGCGTAAGCCTGTATAATGGAGTGAGAAGAAAATTGAGTTAAGTTTCATGTTCTTAGCTTAAGCTCCTTTTTTTCCACATCCATGTCAGCAAGGGCCCGATGAGGAGCACATGATAGGTTAGCCTCTTTTGAAAGAGGCTGACCAGTGAAGTTGCTTTACTTTAATGTGAATGATCGGGGTTGTAAATTGCATTCCAATGAGCTGACTCTAATGATGCTCTATAAGCAGCCAATGGTGAATGAGGGGAGGGACTTATTTACACTAATAAAAGGGAGTCCTCACTCTCATTCCTTGTTCTTGCTCTCTGACTGTGACACTGGCTGGGCTCTTGAGTACTTGTTCTCAGTAGAATAAAATAAAAGAGCCTTTGCCACATTAACGCTGAGTTCAAGATTTTTTTTTTCAGTAGGTGATCTTTCCTCTCAATCTGAAATGATTACTACTCTCATTTTAAAGATGAAGAAACTGAAGCTGAGAAAGCTTAAGTGACTCGCCCTGAATCACACAGATAGGAAATATTCTGCAGTAGCATTTCAACCCAGGTCTTCCTAGCTCCAAAGAAATAGAGAAGGAAATGGCAAACCACTCCAGTATCATTTTGTCAAGGAAACTCCAAATGAGTTCATGAAGAGTCAGGCAGGAATGAAAAATGACTGAACAATAAGAGCTACCTGGTCCCAGCTCTATCACAATTTCTACTGGCCCCCTCAGTTAAAATTAAAAAAAGCATCATTTTTTTAGTATAAAGATTGTCCAAGGGTGATGTTCCTCAATCTAGAACTAGAAAGAATCTCAGAGATCATCTAATCAAAGCATTCAGACATATTCCCTCATTTTACAGATGTGGAACCTGAGGTTCAAATGGCTTAGGTCACTTTTCCAAAGTCATGAAAGTAGGTGCCATTGGAGTTGGAACTGATACCTAAATCCTTTGCCTTCAAATACACCATTCTTTTCATTCTACTACATTGCCAACCTTTACCTCTCTGTCCTCAGTTTCTCCTTTTGTCAAATAAGGGAGGATGGAATATAATTAGTAATTAATTAACAAGCATTTATTAAGCATCTGCTGGTGTAGGATGGTTAAAAAGTATTTATGAAGTATTAACTACATACTAAACAGTAAACTGAAAATTGGGAATACATGAACATAAAGATTGTTCCTGCCCTCAAAGAATTTGCATTACAAGACAATATAACTACATATAAAGGGAAGTTTAAAAGGAGATGTGGAGCAGTCCATGAAGGAATGAGACAGGCATGAGTTTTTGGTGGTGTTCAGTCATTTCAGTCATATCCAACTCATTGTGACTTCATTTGGGGTTTTCTTGGCAGCTAGGGCTGGTCTGAGTGGCCCCTCTCAAATGGAGGTTCTTAAGGAGGTCTCCAATCAGAAGAGAAGGAGGTTCCACATTATTTCTAATGTGTGAAGTCCAGTGAACTTCAGGGATGAAGAGTATTTTGGGACGTGGTAGAGAAAGTCCAGAATCCTGCCTCATTGGTGACTTCTAAAATCCCTTCCAATTATAGAGAGAAGGGAATTCTAAGACTTGGAATCCAAAAGACCTGGGTTCAAATACAGCCTTAGACACTTACTAGCTGTGTCTATGGACAAGCCAATTAATCTCTGTTCATCTAGTTGTTCATCTGTAAAATGGAGATAATAATAGCTCCTACTACTCAAATATGAACCTTAAATGAGATAAAAATTGTAAAGTGATTAGCAAGGTGCCTGGCACATTGTGAGAACTATAAATGATTATATGCTATAATTATTAGCTAATATTATTCAACTTCATAGCCATTAGGGTCTGAGAATGAGATTACTGGCTGAAGAGATATGAGCAGTAACAACCCTAGCAACTGAGCCTGGATTCCAATTCAGACCTTCTGTTTCCCCATCCGGCAGTCAAATAATGTAGGGCCTGAAATGGAGGTGGGCAGGTGGTAAGTAAGGAACCTGGACTTTATCATATAAATAATGGAGAGCCAGAGAAGCCTCATCAAAGCCTCAGGACCTGCGTGGGTTACACTTGTTGTCAGAATCCAACAGCATTTACACAATCCTCCTAAGGTGACTACAGCCCATTGATTTACAAGGTAGAGGAGCACTGGGAGTTAAAACTTGTAAATTAGAAATTTATCAGTTGAGAAGGTTTTCTTGTGTTCCTCTCACCAAATGTTGTGGGGGTTTTAGGAGTTATTTTCCAGGCCATCAGTCTAATTGCTTTTGGAATTTCTTTAAAAAAAGAAAAAAGAGAAAAGTAAAAAAAAAGGTGCGGGAAACAGTGTGGTTCCCTGCATACAAAGCAACATCTCTTCCAGTCTATCAGCCTTAGGTTTTCTGGAGCAGGGGAGTGTGTTAAGTGGACAGAATTTGGGATTGAAAGCCTATTTGGTGACACAACTTTTAATTGCTTTTATGACTGAAGGTAGGAGTCTTGAATTTTAAACTTCTCCTACAAATGGAATTCGCCTTCATTGTGCCAACTGGGGAAGGTGGGCACTGCTGCTCCCTCTCTGCTCTCTATTCTTCAGTCGTGACGTTTGTATAGTCCCATTTCCTGATTCATTTCATTATGAGCTGAAAACAAGTGGTGCTTGTAACTGTTAAAATACTGGCCTGCTGGTTTTTCATCCCTCTCCTTTACACTGGAGGGCTGCTTCTTCTTAGGTCACTGCACTTTAACCGATGTCTTAGTAGAAGCCATTGAAAGGTACAGTCTCTCCTGCTATATTGCTCTGTATAACCCAGCAGATGCCTTCCTCATCCACCTTCCCCCTCCTCCCCACCTAAGGGAAGAAAAACAACTGCTCAGCAACTAAATTCAGGCTCCTTTCTCCTCCCACCCTAAATCTGGAAGGAAGCTCAGGAAGGAAGGATTCTCGTAGTCTGGAGCTGTAAGGAAGAACACCTCTTACTAGACTCTCATTTCAAAGTCCAGGGAAACTGAGGCTCGGAGAAAGGAGCAGTGGGCCATGCCATTAAACAGCTAATAGGATCAGATCTGGAAGGGACATCAGAGGACATGGGCTGCCCTAGGCACAATGAGGGAAACTGAGACCCAGAAAGATTAAATGACTTACCCAAGGCCACAAAGACAGTTAAGTGGAAGAATTAAGATTCTAAACCAGGCACTTTGATGAGATAGAATTCTTTCTACTTAAGCAAAGATATAGTATGGAACGAGACTACCCTTGTCTCCTAGTGGCTTAGAGAAAGAGTAACAGCCTGGGTAAGAATAAGTGCCAGAATTTATTAGTAGGACTGAATGAGTGAATGAATGAATGAAAAAAAAAAACAGTAAGAGCCTCTCCCAACCACACCTTTCAATCCAGCCAATTCACCTTTTCTCTTTTCTTTCCATACAACTCCTGTTTTTCATCTCCCAGTTTTTGTCCTGCCAGTTCCTTAGCATTGAATGTCCAACCTCCTTACTGATGTCTTTTAATACTTCTCTTCCTTAAAATGCAGCTTAAGAATCATCTTTGGCATGTAGCCTTTCCTGATATGACAACTGCTAGAACCTTCCCTCCCAAACTACCTTGTATACTGGGTGTTCCAAAAGTGTGCATCCATAACCAATATCTCTCTCTCTGTCTGTCTCTCTGTCTCTGTCTCCATCTCTCTGTCTCTGTCTGCCTCTCTGTCTCTCTGTCTCTCTCTCCCTCCTCCCTCTCTCCCTCCCTACTTCTCTCTTTCTCTCCTCTCTCTTTCCTTCCCATTCTCTCTTTCACCTTCTTTACCCCTCTCCTCCATCCCTCTTTCTCTCCCCTCCCACTCTGCCTCTTTCTAGATACCTACTCTCTAAATATTTATCCATAGATACCAATCTATTTCCATCTGTATAAGTATATGCTGTTATATAGTTATAGGTTATGTCTGTGTATATCTATGCTTATACCTATCTTCATAGGAATTTATCTCTATTATTATTTATAGATACGTCTAGCCAAAGATATATATCTATAGACATATACATGCATATACATATATAATATATTAATATATCTATATATAGTTATATGGATAGATGCATATATATCAATGTATCTATATAGGTACATATATAGATATTGATATACCTATATATATATAAATAGATATGGAAAAATATATATGTATATATATCCACACCATGAAGATATTTCTATCTCTAACCATATCCATGTGTATATATATATATGTATATATATATATTTATTTTGTGAATGTTGTGCTGAACATGTTTCTATAAATGTTTGTCTCTCACATTAGAATGTAAGCTTAGTTTAAGAAAAATTGTTTTATTCTTTGTATTTGTGTTCCTAGTACCAGGCACATAGTATAAGCTTAAGAAATACTTGTTGATTAGTGATTGATTATTATGTTCCAAGTATTAATACCTTGTTAGAAATAATTAGCTCAATTTAAGCCTAGAGGGCAATATAACCAGGAGATTCAATTGTTTTCCTTCTCTATAGCTGTAGAAATTTTATTTTATATGAAAAACTCAGGCATAATTGCTTTAAGTCCTACTTTTAAGAGTTTATGAGGATCAAAGGAGACAATTATAAAGTGCTTAGCACAGGGACTGGCACATAGTAGACACTTAGCAAACATTTCCTTCCTTCCTTCCTTCCTTCCTTCCTTCCTTCCTTCCTTCCTTCCTTCCTTCCTTCCTTCCTTCCTTCCTTCCTTCCTTCTTTTCCTCATGGTATAGAGATGGCTGAGAAGTAGCATAAGAATTAATAGTTTTCCACTGAAAGAACTAGTATAAAACATTATTGAAAAAAAGGAATGAATGGGGCATAACATTACCAGATCCCAAATATGTTATAAAGCAATTATATGTAAAACTTTTGGGTCCTGACTAAAAGAAACAAAATAGAATAATAGGTCACTAGAATAAAACCATATGTAGACCCAAAAGTTGGAAAATATCGGAATCTGAAGTTTAATAAAATACAAAATACCAACCCCTCATTATTCCCCAAGAACTACTATGGACACTGGATGATGACTGGCAGAAATTAGTTTTAGACCAGCATCTTATACCATATTCCATAATAGGCTCCAAATGGGTACTCAGCCTAAAAATGAAATAAATATTATAAATAATATAAAATTTAGGAAAAAATAAGGCAATTTATTTCTCAACAAAGAATAGATGTGATAATAAAAGAGAAAATAGGCAATTTTCATTACATAAAATTAAAAGGCCTTTTGATGAACAATGTCAACACTTCTTTAATTAGAAGAAAAATAATTGAAGGGGAAAGATTTATTTGTGTTCAAAATATGTGAATAATTTTCTTCAGAAGGATACATCTAAATGATTAGCAACCATAATTCTCAATCACTAATAATAAGAGAAATGTAACTCCAAAATGAAATTTCACAGCCATTAAATTAGAAAATATGGTAACAAATACAAATAGTTGATGTTTGAGGGACTATGACTGCTGTAATGCACATGAAAACAACACAATCATTCAATAATCATTTCTTTAGGAATTACTATGTTCCAGGCACATTGCAAAGCCTTAGAGGTACAAATAAAAGTAAAACCATGCTTCCTTTCCTAAAAGAATTCATATTTTAATGAATGATACATGTAGATAACTATATACACACAAGATATATCAAAGAATATGGAAAGTAATCTCAGAAGGAAAGGCATTAACAACTGGGGAAGAAGAATGGAAAGGAACAGGAAAGACTTGTTACAGAACATATAATTTATGCTGTCATAAGGAAACAAAGAAAGCCAGGGGACAGACATATGGAAGGAGAATATTCCAGGCATAAGGAAATAAACAGTAGAAAAGATCAAAGTTGGGAGGTGGAGTGTGATGTGAAAGGAACAGTAAGTGGCATTGTGTAGCTGAATCATAGAATAAGTGGAAGGGAGTATTAGATGACTGGACTGGAAAGATAGGAGGGAGCCATTAGAATATAACTAAGAAGCAATTGTTGGCAGCCATATTGCTCAATGGATAGAGCACTGACCTAGAATTCAAGAATCATCTTCATTTTAGTTTAAATTCATTCAGTTTAAATACAACCTCACACACTTACTAGCTGTGTGACCCTAGGGAAGCCACTTACTTATGTTTGCCTCAGTTTCCTCATCTTTCAAATGTGCTGCATACGGAAATGGAAAACCACTCCATTATTTTTGCCAAGAAAAAACCCTTAGGATTACAATGAGCCAGACAGACTAAATGAAACAATTCTACTCTAATAAACTGTATGAATAGCCAAGGATTAAGAGCAATGGAAAAGATACATTTTCTCCTCTATATAGAAAGGGGACTAAAAGATGTGAAATTCAGTATATATTATCAGCTGAGGTCATTTTCTTGATTGACAGAAGAAAGAAGGGCAATGATTATGATTTTTAAAAGAAATTTTGTTTAATTGAATTGAATTGCATAGCTCCCACTGAAAGGAGAAAGTCATTCTAGCTTGCATTGCTAAATATTTTCTTAACCCACTTCCAACAGAGATATTTGGGATTGACGGTCATGTTTATTGTTTGATTCTATAAATGTAGAAAAAAATCTGCTCTTGTTTGATAAACAAATCTACCAGCAAATGTCTCTTTCTATGGCTACCCTCCTTTCCCTCACTTCCTTTCCTGTATTTATTAACTATATAGCAGAAAGTCTTGGCTTTATTGTTTTTTTGCTGCCATTGGGAAATCTTACCAGTTTTAGGACGACCCAGTATAACAATACTCCAAGCCTAATCAAATTGGAGAAGTCACAGAGTCACATGATCATGGATTTAGAGATGGAAGGAACCTTTTAACCCAAACGTTTTTTAGTGGAGGAAACTGAAGTTTAAGGAGATTATGTGATTTGCCCAAGATGAACTAGATAGTAAAAAGTCATGCCAGGATGTGAATTCTAATCTTCTGATTCTAAATTCTTCAGTCTACCACATTGTCAAAACCGAATAAACAGAAAATTATAGTTAAAGAAATTCAGTAGGAATTGCTTTTTGAAGTTCTCTATCTGCTGTAAAACTGATGTGGTTGATTTTCCTGTTAATGTTTTTCAACCAGGTGGATGGTTTCCCTAGAGAAATGTTTATATATGATCAGAAAAATAACCCTCATAACTACAATGAAATTAAATAGAGTCATAGTGGCATGGGACTCTGGGTTTCCCTTTGTATACCCCAAATTATAGAAGTGCTTCAGATCAAACTGTAAGCAGAAAAATTCCTTTCCTTCCTTGCATTCTTGTTAATACTGAGGAAAAGGTGAACCTGGACATCAAAGACTCATGATAAGAAAGACCCCTGAGGGAAATATTCTCCTTAGATTTTCCCCTAGATTTTGACATGGACACACACACACACACACACACACACACACACACAAATATATTCTGGTTATGTTCTGATACCTTTGGGTTATAATCTAGAACATTTACTTGTCCCCTAACATATGCTCAGTCCAATCCCATGTCTTCAGGAAATAAAACACCAATCTGACCCTGATCAAGTGACCTCTACCCTGCCACTTCTGCCTGAATTCATACCCTTCTCTGGTCACATAACACTTGTTGTTAATAGGGTATAAAAGGACTCAGAATCTATCCCCTGAATGTCAAGTGTATCTACACTTGAGACTGTCTCCTGACCTTTCAACATTACTCTCTAAATGAATACATTTCTCTTTTTATTTTTAAGCTAAGTTTTAGAGTCTTGGGGCTCACCTATAGCCTCCTACAACAATAGAATTAATCAATTAGAAGACATGAATATAGTGATGACTATGTGCCAGATACTCTAATGGGCATTATGCATCTAAATTTTTTAAAAAAGCAGCTGAAATGGTAACTGCCCCTCAAGGAGCTTACTTTCTTGAGAGGTTGTGTGAACTTTGAATACTAGAACACGAGAATCATAAAACTTGGGTTCAAAATTTTCAAGATTGTAGGCAAGATATGCTAGTTATCGGGTCCTTAGTTTTTCCCTCTACTAAACAAAGAGTTTGATATGGAAGATCTCTAAGATGTCTTTCAGTTCTAAGCTTTAAAACCCTTAGTATCTTAATCTATGAGTGAAATGAGAGAATGAGTTAGGAAAATCAGCCGCAATTTGTAAAGAGTTGGAGTCAGAACCCCTGGGTTTGGATCCTGGATTTGACACTTATTAGTTGTGTGGTCCTAGAGGAGTCAATTGATCTGTCAACCTCAGTTTCTTGTCTTGTAAGATGAGGGTCATTATGGTTATTTTGTCATACTCACAGGGCTTTTGGGAAGATAAACTTTGATCAACTTTAAAGCCCCAATCAATGAGGAGAGAATTATACAAATGTCCAAATATTAACTCTGGGTTACATAGAAATGTAATGTGAGTTATTATCATTATTATTATTATTAGGGGATGAGTATGAGAGAAAAGCTAGCTCTGAGGAGCAGATGCAATAAATTTCTCATTGTTTTCAAGAATTAAATCCCTAAGAAAGCTGACTACTGAAACTGACTCATTTTGCTTATCCAGACATGAATTATCCTGAAGTGCATAGCTTTATATTTGCCGAGGCTGAGCTAGTGCTTCAAAGGACTCTGAAGGTCTTTATTAGTAGCTATTTCCCAGTAAGAATTTTGGACAGAAGTTTCCTTGATTGGAACCCCTAAGGACAGCTATCTTGAAGCTGAGAGCAGAGTTGTGTTTGGAGAAAGAAAATTAAACAGTAATCACCAAGGGAAGAGGGTGAAGAGTCAGGTGCCTGGCTTGAAAGGGGCACTTATTGGTAAGGGTGAGTTAATTAGTCTTCCTAGAATTAGGGTATTCACCCTTTCCCCCTCTCATACAACAAGAAGAACAAAAGGGAGAAGAAGGCTGCTAGAACCAAGAATCCCTCTCAACCAAGGATACCCAGCTGATGACCCTTGGGACACATGTGGCTCTTAATAACAATAGCTGACATTTATATGGTGTTTCATCATTACAAAGCACTTTGTATGCATTATCTCATTTGATCCCAAGATGAAGAGGCCCTTGAAGCAAGAACAAAGAGGGGTGGGGAATGGGAGAATACAATTAGGAATTATATTGATGCTGTGATTAAAAGTAATGATAGATCTTTAATGTTAAGACCTAAAATGACTTGGCCATGAAGAAACAAATTAGATTATAGACACAAGAGAACCAGTTTCTCAGTTCTATTCAGCATCATAAATTAATTAAATCTAATTATTCTGAATATTATTTTAGAGACATCAAAGGAGTAGAAGATAGAGAGTTGGCTACAGAATCAGGAAGACCTGAACTCATGTCTGGTTTTTGAGACTTACTGGCCATACAATCCTCTGAGTGCCTCAAGGCAAGACTTTAAGCTTCTAAATTACTGAACAGTTTCATATCTGCACTGGAAAATCTTTCCTTACTGAGAGTTCCCTATTCCAATGAAGTCATTAATCTAGTCTATTATTTTAAATGACTGGAGATCATTCTCAGGATACTACCAGCCATGTTGGCCATCTTCGTCCTCCTTTCAACAGAACTCGGACCCTAACCACTATGGGTTTTGGGGTTTGTTAGGTAAACCTCCACCTTATTTTCTCCAGATACCATTCACCATGGTACTTCTGCACTTACGTTTAGGGACCACCTACCCTTCTAACTGTGATTCCTCTCCAAGAACCATCTTTCCTTAATTGAATATAAGCTGCTCAAGAACAAAGATTTTCTTGATTGCTTTTATTTGTATCTTCATTTCGGGTTCTCTTAGCCAAGATCCAGGAGTGTATTGCCATTTCCTTTTCCACCTCATTTTATAGATAAGGGAACTGAGGCTGAGTTAAGTGATTTGTCCAAGGTCACGCAGCTTGTAAGTGTCTGAGGTAGGGTTTGAACCCATAAAGATGAGTTTTCCTGATTCCAAGGCCAGTACTCTATCTACAATGCCACTGAGGTGCCTTTAAGTTTCTGGTACATGATGCTTAATAAATGTTTTTTTTTCATTGATTCATTCATTTATGATCTCTTTGATAATTTGCCCTAGCAAATTATTAATTTGTGGTAAAAGTGGAATTGTAGGGTAGACATAATATAATATAGTGGAAGGAGTGTTAAACATTGAATTAACATTAAATGAATGATTGAGGTAAGCTAACTAAAGCAAAGGATATGTTGTTCTGTCTGCCTGTCTGTTTATCTAGCCATCTATCTATCATCTTTTTCTCTCCTCTCTCTGTCTCTCTCCCTACAGTTCTCAGTCTCTCTATCTCTGTCTCTCTTTTATCTTGCCATTTTCCAGAACAGATTAACATAAGAATTTATGTTATCATGTTATTATGTAATCTTTTCTTTATTCACTTAGCTCTGTCCATCCACCAATATGAAAAACTTTTATTTGTGATGCTTTCCCCAAGAAATTTCACTTTTTCTTCTTTCTTTACCCATCTAGTCTATTTTAAAGTCTTCCTTTCATGTTATCCATTCAAAGAACCCTTTAGGTTCTTTCATTTTCCCCCTTATGTAGCTCAATAGAGGTAGAGCTTCTGAGAGACAAAACTTGCTCTTTCCTTTGTTCCATTAATCTTCTGCCTTGTTTTTTTTTATTTAGTATTATTATTATCATTGAAAAGACCTTTATTTCTGATGAATGCTTCTCCTTGAAATTTAAAGTCATGAAAGAGATAGTTTGGCATGGTGGGAGACATGTATTTCCTGATTTATGGAATTTGTTCCTATTTCATGATCTTGTAGTTAGTGCTTGCCAGTTGTAAAGATGGACCATCTGGGTGGTGCAGTTAATAGTGCGCTGAATCTAGTGTAAAGAAGACTTCCTGAGTTTAAATCTGGCCTTTCATTCTTACTAGCTGTGTGACCCTGGGCAAGTCATTTCACCCACTGACCTCAGTTTCCTTATCTGTAAAATAAGCTAGAGAAGGAAATGGCAAACCACAAGATCTTTGCCAAGAAAATGCCAAAAGAGTCACAAAGAGTTGGACATAACTGAAAAATGACTAATAACAAATCTTAAAGAGAGTATATGTTGTCTTTGATCTTATGTGCCCTTACTTTCCTTGGATATTGGACACCTCTAGGGGCCTTTACGTCCTCATCTTAATCCTGGCCATTTTTTGCCCTGTTCTTGCATGCATACCCTCTGCACACTCCTATCCACCTTTTGCTCTGAGAATTTTAATCATATCATTCTAGTGTCCTACCACTGCTTCTGGAAAGAGTATGACCATGAAGTGCCCTATTGTTCAACTCATGATTCCTCAGATTTTACAGAACAAATATTCTTTTCTGGATACCACAGCTGTATATGTGTTCTCTCCCCTATCATAATGTAAACTTCCTAGTGGTTAGAAGAGAGTTCAGCACCTAGAAAGGCCTTAATAAATGTGTTTCATTCATTTTTCTATCCATCCATCCATCCATCCATCCATCCATCCATCCATCCATCCATTCATCCTTCCACTTTTCTCATATTCTCTTGGAGTAGACTGCAGTCCTAGGAAGCTCAATACTTGTTTGCCTTTTCTATATGAAAATTAATTTTGGAATTCCTATTGTTGTGGGAGGCTAGCGGTGAGCTCCTGGGGTCCAGGAAGAGTACACTTTGCAAGAATGCAAGACTCCATAACTTAGCTTAGAAATGAAAAAAAACATATTAATTTGGAATTCATGTTGAAATGGCTGCTGAAATGGCACAGGTGGAAAAAACTGCCTCCTCAAATGGATGAATTCTGGGGTTTTTATACCTTATTTATAGCAGGTGCTACTTGACTTGAGGAGAGTATGAATTCAGGCAAAAGTGTGAGTGTGGGTGGGGGAGTTTGATCACCTGACCGGAGTCAGAGTGGTATCTTATGTTCTGAAGACATAGAGTTTTGGTTGCCCATAGTTTAGGGAGCAAATAGATGTCTAAGATTACAACCGATGATATCAGGACATAAGCAGAATATGTATATCTGCATTTGTCTCTAAACCTAGCAGAGAGTCCAAGGGGGATAATTCTCTCAAGGGTCTTTCTTATCGTTAAGTCTTTGAAGTTCCAGGGTTACCCTTTCCTCAGTATTAACAAAGAATAAAAGAAAGCAAAGGAATTTTCCTGCTTATAATTTAGGGGTGCAAGGTAAACCTAGAGTCCCTTACCACAATTACTGTTCTTGTTTCAAAAGTGTTCTAATATCTCATCACTTAAAATGATCCTAAATATCCTATTTCCCAACTCAGGGTTCTATTCTTTTACATTCTCCCAACATATCAACTGCTACTACATTTCTTCTTAAAACCTGGACTGGTGGGTATATACCATTAATTGCCTACTTTTATTTGTCTCTGCCTACTTTTACTTGTTTCTCTTTTCCCTGCTGTGTGTATACCCATTCCTTCTTTGGGGAAAAAATATAATGATTTACTCAAGCGGTTACATTTTAGTCCCTGGATCATTAATTCATTTTTCCATCTTTTCTCCTAATTCACTTATTCCACTTTTAATCATTATCCCTTAGATCCATTTGTCTTTGAATAACGTCTTTGTTTACTTTGCACTTTCATCAAAATAAGAATTATTTTTTAAACAACAGCTTTGTATAGCCTAAAACTGATGAGAGAATCAATCTCATTGTTTAGAGTTTTCTTACTAATAACTATGCTTGCCTTTCTTGTGTTTCTTCCATTTCAAGCATTTATACGTTAGATAATTTGCTCTGTTTATGTTGGAGGAATTTTTTGACTACTTTGTTGTTGAAAGTCCTTCTGCTTTGTTGATGATTATGATGGTGGTGGTGGTGGTGGTGGAGGTGCTATTGTTGATGATGATAGGCAGATTTAGCTTTGGAGTGCATATTTTATTAGCATAAATTCCAGTCTAATTTGCTTTTTGAAATACATTGCAATATCTTTTAGGGTGTGTTTTTAAAAGAAAGTCAGATTATTTCTAGGTTATTTCATTTGATTTTACTTGTTAGGCAAAAGTCTCTCTATTACTTGCATAATTTATTGTTTGACATTGAAATATTGACATCTAAAGATAAATTTTCTCGGTGATTGAAGCTTAGAGTTTTAATTGACTATCTTTGAGTTTATCAAATCACATTTTTGTCTGCCTCTGATTTTAACATCTTAGGAAGTTTTTATATTATTTACTATATTATTTTCAGATTTTTAATTTCAGCATTTTTCTCCTAAGAGAAGTATGATTCTTAAATTACTTCTTCTAAAATTATTCTCTAATACATGTGTTCTAAACTTTTTATGTGTATAGAACACATGTATTAGAATATATGTATATAGAACATGGGTATTAGAGTACATTTATTATAGTTCAAAACTGCTGTGCCAATTTTTCTACAGAGAGGTGTTTTTGAAATCCATATCTGCCACTTTTTTTTCAAAGACTTTGTTGTCATGGAGAGATCATCTGTCATGTTTTTTAAATTACTTACATTTTACTTATCTTATTAAGTTCTTCTTTGAGAACTCGAATTTCAGTCTTATTTCCATCCTTTTTTATTTATTTTACATTTTTCTTCCAATATATCTTATATTTCTTGCTTTAGTTCATTATTTTGGGAGAACCTATAGGATATGTTGACTGGATTTTTTAACCCCTGGGGGTTTTCATTCCTGCTTCCATTATATATTAATATTTCTTTATTGTATTGTCTCTCCTATTTATCTTCAACATTTTTCTACTTGGGAGCTCAACTTATATGTGTTATTGGAAATTTGGGGGTCCCTGAACTACATTTCCCATGAGCTCACTGGCTTCCTATTGTTACATGTTGATGTAGACAGGGAGATAAAATGGAGGGGCTGGTGTTCCTCTTTCCCTTTGCTTCTTATTGCAGCATGGCAGCAGGTAACAGTGTGTTTTTTAAACTGTCTAAGCTAGCATGGCACGTGGCTTTATTTTCTAGAGACTACTAACAAACCTTATAAAACCACAATATTTTTAAAGTTATCATTATATATTAATTTTTTACATATTCCAAAACTTTTTTCTTGGTCTTCTTACTCTCTTATCTTTGCCTTCTGATAAGGTAGAATTGTATCAATTGTCCATATTAACTGTTCCATTTATTTTTTTAAACCTCTACCTCCTTTCTTAGAATCAATACTGGATATAGGTTCCAAGATAGAAGAGTGGTAAGGGCTAGGCAATGGGGGTAAAGTGACTTGCCGAGGGTCTCACAGCTAGGGAGTATCTGAGACCTGATTTGAACCCTAGGCCTGGCTCTCAATTCACTGAACTCCCTACCCCCAGGTCCAGTTCTTAAATAAAGTGTCCATATTTCCTCCTAACTAAAGTATGCGGACTGACTAATAAGAAAAGCCTAATCAAACTGAAGCTTGGTGGAGAGGAGCATCTCAAGCTTTACTTGCCTCATGAAGACTTTGTCATTATCAGCTGCACCTAAATTTGAACTCACTCCCATCTGCACATATAGGTTCTTTACTACTGGATTTCTTATCACTTTGTTGTTCAGTTCTTTTCAGTCATGTCCAACTTCCTGTGACCCCATTTGAGGTTTTCCTGGCAAAGGCACTAGCACTAGAATGGTTTTCATTTTATTTCTTCAGCTCATTTTTACAGCTGAGTAAAATGAGCAAACAGAGTTAAATGACTTGCCTAGGGTCACACAGCCTGTAAGTATCTGAGGGCAGATTTGAATTCAGGAAGATGAGTCTTCCTCACACCAGGCTTAGCACTCTATCCACTGTGCTGCCTAGCTGCCCTTCAGTACCAGGAAGCTAGTATACTTTTCCACCTTTTTCTATTAATGACATAGATCACTGCTAAGGAGTTAAGTTTTAGAATCCACCAAAGGATCAGACTAGACTGGTGAGGATGAGGTGGGTAGGGAAGAGCTACTGGCATGAATTTTTAATTTGATTGTTAATTAAAATCCTGGGACCTGGATTATGAGCTGGAAGGGACTTTAGAGCACTTTGAGCCCAAACCCTATATTTTAGAGATGAGAAAACTAAGCCACAGATAGGTTTTGTGATTTGCCCATAGTCATACTGCTAGTTGTTAGGATCAAATGAATGGGATGAAAACCAAGGTCTCCCTGACTCGAAATCAAGGCGTCTATCCACTACAACATGCTGTCCCAATCCCTACCTCTTTTTGCTGAAAATGTAATCATTATATACCTGATTCACTCCTTGTTGACTTGTAAAGGTGTGCTCTGGGAAATATGCGGAGATGCCTCTCAGCGAGCAGTTTGCTAACCTCAGAGAATAATGTAATTACTATTTAATAATACATTTATTTAGTCTATTCAGATTTACAAACTGTTATATGCATTATTTCATATAGACTTCATAAGCATCCTGTTCATTAGCTCCAATAAATAATCGCTATATCCATTTTATAGTCTGGCATCATACGATCGGAAGGAAACTCGGGCATCTAGTCCAAGTCTTTCATTTGACTGATTTGAGAAAACTGAGGTCCAAAGAGATGATGTGATTTTAGGTCATTTCTGTAGCCTCGGCAAAATTGGAACCTTTGTCTTTTCTAAATTGAATGTTCTTTACATTACGAAAGTCATGGATATACGTGTGCTTCCATTTTCTCCAAATTATATTCATAAATACCCTCATAGTGAAGACTTGTAAATCTTCCATTTAAGTATTAAAATAAAAAAAGGAAGAAAAGAAAAAGAGACATGCCAATTTGACTAATGACTCCCCGCACACTACTTTTATCATACAAAGAAGGCATTCTTTGAAAAAATAATTCATGAAGGATGCCTTTCTCTGCCAGAGAGAGGATGAGGTGTGCCTGTCGAAGTCTTAAGAGATGAATTACAGATAACTAACTGGCAAGTTAGTTTACAGAAATAAGGCTGAGGAAAGCTGGCCCTGGTTCCAGCCCTTTCATGTTTTCTCTTGTTGAGAGGTCATGGGGGTAGACAGTAGAGATTGCAGGAAGATATTATGGTTTCACTTAACTTAAGTGAGCATTCTGAGCACAGACTTGCTGCTCCTGGACAGTAATTTAGGAGATTTATGGGTATAAGTATTTTAGAAGCTATTGAGGACCCATGAATGGAGTGCTGTGCTGAGGACTAGTCTTTGTCAGTGAGAATCCTAGGTCATTGAACTTGTCTCACTTAGTGTCGAAGGGGAGAGAGGTCCTGGGGAGCAACTGAGGGTCTTTCCCCAACTACTTGGAAGTAGTGCCTTGGATGAAGGGTCATAGACCAGGGGCTAGAAGCACCTGCAGAGGCTAGATAGTTTGGCTGCCTCATTTTATAGATGAGGAAGTGAGGACAGGAAGATTAAATGACTTTTCCAAAAGTCCTACAAAGAACCAGTGGCAGAAGTGGGAGTTCAAATCCCACCTCTCAGGTTCTTTGATTCCAAAGCTAGCATACTTTCCTTTCAATCACTTTGCCTCTAACACATTATGTCTCATATTGAGGAGGCAGGAAGATGTGAAGAATTTGGGGATTAATTTGGGAGTCAGGCTGATTTCATATTATGAAGTAATGGTGACTTTTAGATTTACTGGTTTGTAATTTCTTGTTATTCACGGGGTTGATGCGATTAGAGTCTTTTTCTAAACCTTAAAGTAAATTTAGCTATTATTCTTAGTGGAAATACTATATAAAGACAGACCATCATAAAATTATCATGCTTCATTAGATCTTTTGGTTGAATGAGAGAGAATTCTAGGTGAGAAAGTTCAGGAGATTGATCTCAAATTCTGGTTGAATGGGTTCCGAAGATAAAAGCAAATAGATGAGACTGGCAGGATAAAATAGTGTAGGCTAGTTAGATACCATAGTGGATAGGAAGACTCATCTTCCTGAATTCATATCTGGTCTTGGACACTTACTAGCTATGTGAGCCTGGATAAGTCACTTAATCATGTTTATCTCAGTTATTTATTCATAAAATGAGTTGGAGAAGAAAATGGTGAATCCCTCCAGTATCTTTACCAAGAAAACCATAAAAAGGATCATGAAGAGTCAGACAGGACTGAAAAAACCTGAACCACAAAAAGTATAATAATATAAGATAGAACTCATAAGACCATAATCCAGGAGAATAAATTTCTATTCACTTAATATTTTTATGTTTATTTTTCCTATAAGTTTTCATATATGTCCCATATATTCTCTTCTTATTTAAAAAACAGCTGAGAAATCATACTTTTGTGGACTAGGATATTTGCATATTTATCTCTATTTTATTTTAATTACAAATTTCCACATAAGTTTTCCAAATTTATATGATTCATGTTATCTCCCTCCCTTCTTCCCTCCCCCCTCCCAGAGTTGACAAGCAATTCATTCTGTGTTGTACGGGTATTATCCATCAAAACATAAGGACCAGGATATTTGAAAACAAAGTTCTAAAGGGAAAACAAAGAAAGATGCTAGGAAAGAGCACTTAAGATCACAGATTCATGGATCTAATGTTGGAAGAGACTTTAAAGGCTCTCATTTAATTCTCCCATTTTACTTTTTAAATGATTTCCAGAGTTTGAGTTTAACTTATATTATAGCCCATAGATTTTATTTTTGGTACCATTTATTTAAATATATATATATGTATATATATAACATAATATAATATGTGAGATAATAATATGATAGACATTATTTATTATGAATATGTAATGAATTATAACATGTTTATGCAAGTGAAACAAATTCTCACATTAGCTATGTCCAAAAATCCATGGCCCATTCTTTTTTGTTTTTATCCCCTCCCTCTCATCCTTCTCCCCTCCCCAAGAAGACAGGTAATATGATATGGGTTGTTCATATATTATCATATAATACGTATTTCCCTGTTCATTATGTTGTGAAATAAGGCACATATTGCTTCCACTAGAGAAAAATTCATGGATGAAATAAAGTGAAGAATGGTATGTTTCAATCTGCTTTTGGACTCTATCTGTTCCTTTTACAGTGGTTGATAGTCTTTTTCATCCTGAGTCCCTTGGAGTTGTCCTGGTTGATAATAGTTAAATCATATATAGCTGTTCATCATATATTATTGTTACTGTGTACACTGTTCTCTTGATTCTTCACACTTTAGTTTGAATCATTTCATATAAGTCTTGTCTTTCCAGATTTTTTTTTGGTGATCATTCCTCATTTTACATTTAAGGAAAATGAGTTTGAGAGCAGTTAGGTGCTTGCCTTGGTCACAGGGCTAATAAGTGTTGGATGTAGTCAGGTCTCCAGCATTCTTCACATCTCACCATGGTACCACTGGGAGAAGAGATAGGACATTGCTTAGATTTCCTCTACTGTGGATTTTTGATTACAGGTTGTCACGCCAAATAAGGGAGGTGATTTGACTTATTATCCAGGAAGGTCCAGTAGATGGAGTTCTTCAAGTAGAGTTCAGGGATCAGGACAGTTGAGTAAGGAATGTGGAAAGAGCCCTGGGGCTTGATGGCAAAATTGCCTGGACTGATTCCTAGAAGAACTGGCCCTTTCCCTGGCCCTAGTAAGTTAAGGTAATATTTCAATCACCACATCTGCAAACACAGCATTGCTGCCTATTTTGTTGTCCAGGAAATAAAGTTCTGAAAGAGAATTTGGGGATCATTTTTAGACCGAGTGGAGGCATAATGGCCCTACTCCTGGTGAAGTTCTCTATTTCTGGGGACAGTTAAATTATAAACTGAAGGGATGAGGTGCCTGTGGAAGAAGTCCTTACCTGGAACTTTGTTTGTTTGTAGAAATGGAAGATTCACAGGTTACTTCCTCCTCACCTGCTCAAATGCATGTGTCCCCTATATCTATACCATACTCCCCAATTTGAGGATTTAAATCTTCTCTCTTCAAGTCCTAGCTCAGGTACCACTTTTCTCATAACATCTTCTCTCATTTCTCTTTATGAGGGATTTTAGCTGGAACTTGTTGTTCAATTGATTCAGTCACTTACAACTCCTCCTGACTCCATTTGGGGCTTACCCAGCAAAGGCACTGGAATGATTTGCCATTTCCTTCTCCAACTCATTTTTCAAATGAGGAAACTAAGGCCAACAGGGCTAAGTGACTTGCCCAGGATCACACTGCTAGTGTGTCTGAGGTTGGATTTGAATTTGGGAAGATGAGTTTTCCTGACCACAAGGCTTGGCACTATACCCACTGTGCCACCATATAATAATAATAATAATAATAGTAATAATAATACTAATAATAACTTTACTTTCTATGTGCCAGGCACTGTGCTAAGCACTTTACAAATATTATCTCATTAGATCCTTATAATAACTCTGGGAAGTAGCTACTATTTCATAACCCTATTTCATAGATGAAGAAACTGAGCCAAATGGGGTCACATATCTAATAAGTGTCTAAGGCTGGATTTGAATTTAAGTTTTCCTGACTGTAGGCTTCTCTGTTGTACCACCTAGCGTTCCTTCTAGCAGGAAGATTGGAGCTGAAACCCTACCCCAAGTATTGAATAATTATGTCACCCTGGGGACAATATTTAACCTTTCTTTGTTTCCCTTTCCTTATCTTAAAATGAGACCTCTAAATTCCTTAATAAATGCCTCTAAGGTCCCTGTACACTTTTACAATATTGATGAAAAAATGCTTATAGTATTTACCACTTGAGGTTATTGTGACAAATGTGTGAAAGAATATAAGTAAGGTTCTTCTTATATAAGAGAAAGAAGCATTTATTAAGTTCCTATTATTAAGTTCCAGGCACTGTGCTAAGCATTTTACAATTATTATCTTATTTGATCCTTAGGACAATCCTGAGAGTACGTGTTATTATGTTACTTATTTAACAGATTAGGAAATAGAGGAAGATAGAAGTTAAGTGATTTGTCCAGGGTCACACAGCTAATAAGTGTGTGAGGTCAAATTTGAACTCGGGGCTTCCTGACTATAGATCTAGCACCCTAACTGTCTTCTCTCAAAGTCTTTCCAAATTAATGGCATAAATGCCATCACTCTTTCTCATATAAATATACCCTTCCATTTGGAAGTCCAAGTTGGTGCCTCCTCAATGGGCTCCTGTAGCAAGGGATTTGATCCTATTTTTCTCCTTCATCTGCAAGACTTCTAGGTCTCTGGACATTGTGGAAGTTTCTCCTTAAAGTTACAATGGAGATTGGAGTATGAAACTATATGGAACCCTCTCTGAGTAGTCCTGAAAACCTATGGCTGTTCAATGGTTTCTAACTCGTCATGACCCCATTTGGGCTTTTCTTAGCAAAGATACTGGAGTGTATTGGAATTGCCATTTCCTTTTCCAGCTCATTTTACAGATGAGGAAACTGAGGCAAACAGAGTCCAGTGACTTGCCCAGGGTCAAACAGCTAGTGTGCCTCTGAAGTTAGAATAGATCTTGGGAAGATGATTTCCTTTGACCCAATGCTTTATCTATTGCACACCTAGATGCCTCAGAAAACCTATTAGCTTTTGCCAACTAGATCTATTAATAGTATCCTAAACATGACTTGTACTTTCTCCATTCCAGTCCACTCTTGCCCCAGAACTAAATGCACTCCCTGTCCCTCCTTCCCCCTCCAAAATATCTCCATCATTGTCCTTTGCCTTTCTAACCATCTTCTAAAGCCTAGTTCAAGCCTATCTCTGCCATGGTTCCCTCTTAAATTATCCCATTCTGAAGTGATCTCCCTTATGAAGACTCATATTATTTATGAGGGTTTCGTTCATTTGGGACTTTCACACCTTCTATTGTTCATTTTCTTTTCATGTCTCCCCATTTGATTATGGCTCCTTTAGAGCAGAGACTAAATTTTATAGTTCTTTGTATCCACCAACACACCTAGTAGGGCACTTCTCATATTATAGGCACTCAATAAATGTTGATTGATGAATAGTTGCTGCTACTACCTTAAGAGATAATTTAAAAAAAGGTATTTTCCCCAACAAAATACAATTTGGCCTGATCCTTCTGTAAGCTTTCCCTGACCTTCACTGTTCTTTTTCTTATGCCCCCAGCACACTAGACCAGGAAGAGCAGACATCACATATCTTATCCCTTGGCTACCATCTCAAGGCAACCATCATTCCTCTGAAGTACACTTTGTAAATGCATATGGCCCCAGTCCAGATCCTTGTTTGAGATCAACTACCAGCCTCCAGGTCATTTTCCCTTGTTTCTTTCCTTAAAAATAAATATATTTTTATATTTTTGTTTTTTTACATGACCTACATTTTTCAATATATCCTCCCCACTTCTAACAAAGAATAAAAAAGGGGGAAAGCACTAAACGAAACTAACATATTGAAAAAATCTGGTATTATCTACACTGTTCCAGTCTCCACAGTCCCCTACCTCTGCAAAGAATGGAGGAGAGTACTTTGAAATCAAGCTTGATCATGATAATTTTACAACATTCTATTTCAATTGTTTTATTCTTGTCCTCTATGAGATAGTAGTCCAAAAATCTATTCATTCTGATATTGAAGGCCATATTATTCTCACCATCTACCCTCCACCTACTTCTAAAGTCCACCAGGATTTACCATCTGTTCTGTTTCTGCATTTTTTAGTTCTTGAACACTCTCATAGACATACTTATGTAACCTCAGAAACTCTAGACCTTGTTGCAACTCATTGTTGTACCTTTAAGAATTCTTTGCCTCTCTATATACTCTGCAATTAAAATTTATTTTATGGATCGTCTTTCCAAATTAGAGTGTGAGCTCCTTGAAAGAAGGGAAAGCCTGGATTTTTTTTCTAATTAAATTCTCAAAACTATAGTACTTGAAACATAAAGTGTTTGATACATGTGTTTTCATTTATTCATGGTGTATATGATTTTCTTGGTTCTGATTATTTTACTTTGCATCAATTCATATATCTTCCTATCTTTTCCTGTATTCATCATATTCATTATTTTTTATAATTTTCTATAATTCCTCTTCTTGGATTATTTTTTAAAGTTTTGAACTTAAATATCACCCTTCCCTCAAAGAGTATCCATACATATGACAGAATCAAAAAGGGAACTGGACATGAAATTTTGAATCTCTACTTTATACTGCTTTTTTAAAGTATAGAATAAATTCCATATATTACTTTCAAAATTGTCTTGCTTGTCTCTGCTTCCTTCTGAAATTCCTTCTGTTCTCTTCTGTGCATTTAAATATGTTTTAGTAGCCTCCTCCTTTTTTTAATAGCATCAGCGTTAGTTCCCTCTCCTAATCATTTTCCTTTCTCAATCCTGAAAACTAAAACAAAAGAAAAGATAATTTAATTTAAAAAACTTTTTGAAATAAATAAGCAAGAAAATAAATCCACAGAAGGGCCATACCAAAAATTTATGTCTCTTTATTATGCATCTTGAATCTGTCACCTCTGACAAGAAATGGAGAGCATGCATCATCACTGGTCCCTTAGCGACATAGTTGATCATTGCATTGTTCAGTTTTAAGTTTTTTAGTTTCATTTTGTTTTATTATGTATATCCTTGTATAAATTGCTCTTTTTGTTTTGCTCCCTTTGCTTCAAATCATTATACTTTCCAAGATTCTTTGAAATTTGCTCTTTTATCATTTCATATTATACCATAATCTTTCCTTATAGTCATATAACACAATTTGATCATCCATTCTTCAACTGATGGGCACTTCTTTAGATAATCTTTGTTTTTATTTATTTTTCCCCTTTCATTCCCTTTTCAGGATCAACACATTTTCTTTGTTTGAAATTATGCCTTTCCCAGTATTATTCTCCTTCTTATCCTGCCCTATCTTCTTCTGTTTCCCCATTAAGTTTGATGTATTTATATACCAAAATTTTATGCAAAACTGTTGTCACTTTCCAATAAGAGTGAGGTTTATCTGATGCCTATTATCACCACTCCTTCCTTCATATTGGTATTCTCTTATATTGTGTTCCAATTGGCAAGTTTTAATCTTTTCTCTCCATTCATATTTCTTTTATCCACCATTCTCTTTTCGCTCCTTATATCTTTAAAACAGAGCCAATCCACTTCCAAGTACTCTATTTTTCTTTTCTTTTCCCCTCTATGTCTTTTGAGCACATTAAGGTTAGAATATTAGCATCAATTATCATAAAGGTCCTTTCAAATAGTCATATTTTTCTGAGTATTTCTTGGCTCATCTGTTTGTATTTCTTCTTAGAAATACTTGGAAGTTGTCTATTCCATTGATAATACATTTTTCCCCCTGTGGGATTACACTCAGCTTTGCAGGGTAAATTATTCTTGATTGTAAGCTTATGTTGATCTAGAGGCAATAAGGAACCACTGAAACCTATTGAACAGGGGTGTGCTCGCATGGGGAGATCTTTGCTTTCAGAATATCTCTTGGCAGTTTAGGCAAGATAAATTTGGCAGGATAGAGACCAGTCTGGGATACAAAGTGAAAGCCCCAGGCAAATAGTGATTAGGGCCTGAGTGAGCTAGAGTCATTGTTCTATAGGTGGAGAGAAATGGATAGAGAGGAGCAAGGTCTGCAAGAAGTGTTATTAGGGTAGAAACAATGAGATTTTTCATCTGATTGGATAGGGTGTATAGTGGGGCAGACAGAAGAATTCAAAGATGATTCCTGGGTTATTAAAACTGTATGACCAGCAGAATGGTGATGCTTTCCGTGAAAATAAGAAAATTAAAGAGAACAGGTTTTTATGAGGGAGATAATGAGTCTTGTTTTGGATATTTTGAGTTGAAATGCCTATTTTCAACAGGTAAGTAGTGATATGGTACCGGAACCCTGGAAGAAGACCAGAGCTGGATAAAGAGAGAGATCTGGTCATAGATTTATATATATATATATA
>NC_058130.1:188163620-188241555 GCF_016433145.1 Gracilinanus agilis
TATATATATATATATATATATATGTGTGTGTGTGTGTGTGTGTGTGTGTGTGTGTGTGTGTGTGTGTGTGTGTGATAAGGTCTGGTTCTCTCTGGTGACTGTGGGAGAAGGGAGAAGAGAGAGAAAAGCCCCATTTGGAAGAGAAGTTGACTGAGTCAAGGGGACTGTGAATGGGATCCTGGATTCCAGTTTATTGAGCATACAGGTCTAATATTTATAAGAAATGATACACTAGTAACTAACGAAGCATTATATCATTGAAAGCCTATTAGGAACCATAGGTATCACACCAGAATTAGCCAACGAAGTGAGGCAGGGAGAGAGAGAGTGTGTGTGATATGGTCATACACAGAATACAAAGGGTTTTTGGTCTTAGCATACATGTGCCTATGAAGATTCAGCTTTAGGGTCTCTTCTCTAAAATAGTGCTAGGTCTTACATATATTGCTTGTCTGAGGAGTTTGGTCAGGCAGCTGGGACCCACTTGAGGAATGACTGAATGACAACTTATTATCTTGGAGCTAACCTTGGCTCCTAACAAAGGACTGTAGTTCTTTCAAAATTTGGCCTTTCCAAAGGATTTCAGAGCAGAAGTTCAGAACTGTCTTTTTTTGATGCTTTTCCTCAGTTGGCCCAAAGCATCTTTATGGCTCTGTCAAATAAGTGTATGGCAATTGATGAACTTACTAAGCAAGATCAAGTAGAGAAGAGTCCAGAACAGAGCCTACAGTGAGGGGCAGAAAATTTTTACTTATGTTACCTGCCCATCTTTACTCCGAGGCTTTTGAAATTTGCTTTCTAAATCCATGATGTATGCACAGCTTTCCCTTCTTCCATCACAACTGGAGAAGAGAGGGATCACTTTCCCCAACATTCTCATCATTTCAACCCTAGCAACCATATCCTCCCTCTTATTAGGAATCAGTTCCAATATAGAATTTCCCCCTTGTTAGTTCTTCCACATGTTGAAGGATGAAATTATCATTAAGGCAAGTCAAGAAGTTATTAACTACTCTGCTTTTGGCAGAAAGAGAACTCTAGCAGATGTCTGAATAATACTCAGGGAGTAAGTGAGATCAGGGGTATGATCTCTAATTTGATAGCTGTGTCAGAAATTTCAGTTTCCTAACATTTCTGATGGTTCCATATAGAAAGCTGAGTTGTTTGGGAGTGAGTAGAGGAGGAGAGGGGGATAATTCTTCAAGGCCTTCTCATTTCTTTATGACTCCCTGCTTGTGATGCCCCACTCTCTGGCTTTTTAGCATGCAATGGAATGAGAAATGATTGTGGTTGGCCATTACTAAAGCAGTAGTATCATAGACTTTGCCCATCATGTAATGTATGTACACCACCATGACTATTCAGGAATGCTGCCCTAATGAAAAGGGCCGAAGTGCTAGAAAGTACCAGACAGAACAATATTGAATCTGGAAGAGACCTTACAAGCTCAATAGTCAAACCCTCTCATTTTACACATGAGGAAAATTGAAGCTCTCAGAGCAGAAGTGACACACACAAGGTCATTTAACTAGTAAATAGTGCAGTCAGGCTTTAAAGCCAGACTTCTGACCAAAATTTCACTGCTGCTGGTTCTACATTGTATTACATTGCCTTATGCTTTTCCTACAGGATAAAATCTAAAGTGAGTGTTAAAGACCCTCCACATTCTGGCTCTAAATCTCCTACCTAATCTTACTTAATTTATTCCTTTTTTCTCAGTGTTCTACCCCAAAGCACAGACTATTAGTTTCTTGAGGGCAAAGGGTTGTCTCATTTTTTTGTCTTCCGCCATAGTGCCCAACCCAGTCCAGAACTCAACACATACCAGATGAAATGCTCCTTAAATTAAATGAGATTGAAGGGGCATTATGGTCCTTTGGAAAGAGCAATAAGTATTGTGGTTCAAATTCTATCTCTGTCCTTAACATTAGACTTTGGGTAGTAATTAACCTTTCCATGATCTCGTTTTCTCATTTGTAGTGAGATATTTATACTATATATTTTTTACTGTCTCTTTTATCTCTAAGTCTAGAATCCTATGAATTAGAATATGAATTATTCCCTGATCTTATCCTGCCCTCTCTTGTCTCCACAATTTTGCTGATATGACCCCCCATACTTTGATACACTCTTCCTATATTTCTGCCTATTAAAATCCTTCTTTCTTTTCAATTCCTAACTCAATCCTCTATGTAGCTGACACTCTCCAATCTAACACTGTATACTGAAATTTCCCTTGGATTACTGCGTTTAGTTCTTGAATTAAGGAGTAGTGAGGTCAAAAGATAATCTGCAAACAAGCATATAAAGAAAGGTAATTCAGATTCTTGATCATTTGCTTTTTTCTTTTTTTGAGATGGGATTTAGAACATTCTAGGTGTAGGGAACTCCAGTGAGGAAACTCTCTCTGCCAATGCAGATCAGGATGGCCAAGTGGGCAGCTAACCAACTGTTTGGAGAAGTGCCCTGGGCACTCAGAGGTTAGATGGTTTGTCCACCATCACATAGTCAGTAGAAGTCAAAGTGATGAGCTTGAACTCAGGCCTTCCTGACTCTGAAGTCATCTCTCTGTCTCTACATTGCTCAGTGTCTCAGCTCAAAACCATTAAAACCTTAAACTTGGGCAGAATTCCCAGAGGTACAAGATTATAAGAAGCAGCTAGGCAGTTCCAATAGATAGAATGTTAGGAATATCAGGAAGACCTGCATGAGTTCAAATCTATCATCAGAAACTTATTAACTATGTCGCTTTGAATAAGTTGCTGCCTCAGTTTCTGCATAAGTAAAATGGGGATAATAATAGTACTGCTATCCCTGGGTTATTGTGAGGATAAAATGAGTTAATATTTGTAAAGTGATTTATGAAACTTAAAGGCACAGTATAAATACTTTGTTATTATGATTATCATCCAAATGAATAAGAAGAGGACCTCAAGAGAGAAACAGAGATAGGTGTGTAGTATCTTCCTTGTAGAGAGTGTTATTAATAAAGAACTTGGATTTAGGGGATGTTAGTGTGAGAAGGGATCTCCCAGAAGCGCTATTTCAACCCCTGTATCTAACAGAAGAGGGAACCAAAGCTCAGAAAGGTTGAGTTATTTATCCAAGGTGACAGACAAGTAAGTGGCAGAGCTGAGAGTCTACATCAAGTCTTCTGAGGCTGGTGGCCTCTTTAGAATATGAAATGGAAAGCTAGGAGACAGAGGATGTATGTATACACTTTGTTCCTAGCTTGCCTCTTCATTTCTTCTGTTTGAAGGAGGAAAAAGGTCTCATCTTCCTTTAAAAAATAGCTTTTCTAGGGACAACTAGGTGTTCAATGGATAGAGGCAGGCCTGGAGACAGGAGGTCTTGGGTTCAAATGTGGCCTCAGACACTTACTTCCTAGTTGTGTGACCCTTGGTCAAGTTACTTAGTCCCTATTGTCTAGCCCTTACTGCTCTTCTGCCTTGGAACTAATACTTAGTATTGATTCTAAGAGAGAAGGTAAGGGTTTAAAAAATAAATTCTTTGAGAAGTAACTTTTTACCACTAAGAGCAAATGTAAACTCCTCAAGGATGGCATTATTTTATCTTCACATCCCTAGCATCTAACATGATGTACAGGATCATAAATTTAGAGCTGAAATATCCCTTTGAAGTCAAGGAGTCACATCCTTGCATTTTATAGATGAAGAAATTGAGACTGATAGGGTAAGCAACTTTCCCACAGTCACACTCACAGTAAGAATCTGAGACAAGCTTTGTACTGAGGTCTTCCAGATTCTAAACCCCTTCCTCTAGCCACAGATTCTCTTCGGAGCCTTGCATAATAGGCATTAAATATTTTCTTGATTGATTGACAGGCCTAATTATTTTATTCTGTTATGGCAAACATTAGGTTATGAAAGAGCAGAAGAATATACTCTCTGTGTGAGAATTTTGATGCAAAGGGAGGATCAAAGACTTGTCCAAAGGGAGGTGAAGAGTACAGTCCCTGATGAAATCAATCAATAAATGTTTATTAAGTATGTATATGTATCAGAAAGTATGCTAAGGGCTGGGGATACAAAAAGAGGCAAAAGACAGTCCCTGCCTTCAAAGAGCTCACAGTCTAATGGAGGAGACAACATATAAGCAAATGCATATACAATTATCTCAAGGTATACATATATATAATGGATAAATAGGAAATAATTAAGAGAGGGAAAACATTGGAATTAAGAGGGGATAGAGAAAGGCTTCCTGTAGAAAATGGGATTTTAGTAGAGGCTTAAAGGAAGCCAGGGAGGTCAGCTGTTAGAGCAGAAGAGGGAGAGCAGACCAGACTGGGGGACAGCCAGAAAAAGTGCCTGGAGCCTAAATACCAGCTCTATAGGACAGGAGCAGCAAGTGAGAGCAGAGCAGAATCACAAATAAGGCATCTTCTTGAACAGAAAGTTGAGAGGCTTCAGCCATTCAAACCTTTTCTGTCATGATTTCCTTTCTCTCTTACAAAATTCAATCTCTTAAAAGATGGGCTCAGAAAATGTATTTTAAAAGGTCCAAGAGACATCTTAGGGATCACATAGAGGTTCTTAAGTCCATTTGGGAAATGAATTTTAAAAGTGAATTAAGTATCTCCTAATGTCATATTTAGTTTTAACACTGATTTAAGATGACAAAGAAAAATGTTTGCTTGGCAAAGTCATGATTTTGACTTCAATGATCCCAAATGGTTTAAAAATTACATGAAGTAGTTGAATTTCCCTTAGGTCCCACTCCCAAAACTTGCTGCTGATAAAGAAGACAATGGGGAAAGAAAACTGTTTTTAATAATTTCTCACCAGATATAGGAAGAGGGTGTTCAGGAATATATGATGACCATAATCCCTTTTTCTGGATTTCCATCAAGTTTGTACTAGGTTGGAGGAGAATTTATTTATTTATTTATAAGGTTTTTTTTATCATTGGGAATTTTATTTAATTAATTAATTTAAGAGATTTTCCCAAGGTTACAAGATTCATGTCTTTTCGCTCCCCTCTCCCCATCCCCACCCCCTTAGCCAATGTGCAATTCCAATGGGTTTTTACATGTGTAATTGATCAAGACCTATTTCCATATTATTGATATTTGCACTAGGGTGATCATTTAGAGTCAATATCCCCAATCATTTCCCCATCAACCCATTTGATTAAGCAGTTGTTTTTCTTCTGTGTTTCTATTCCCACAGTTCTTCATCTGAATGTGGATATTATTCTTTCTCATAAGTCCCCCTGAGTTGTCCTGGATCAATTGCATTGCTGCTGGTAAAGAAGTCCATTACATTCAATTTTACTACAGTGTATCAGTCTCTGTGTATAAGGTTCTCCTGGTTCTGCTCCTTTCACTCTGCATCAATTCCTGGAGGTCATTCCAGTTCACATGGAATTCCTCCAGTTCATTATTCCTTTGAGCACAATAGTATTCCATCACAAACAGATACCACAATTTGTTTAGCCATTCCCCAATCGAAGGGCATTCCCTCATTTTCCAATTTTTTTTGCCACCACAAAGAGCGTGGTTATAAATATTTTTGTTCAAAAGTCTTTTTCCATATTATCTCTTTGGGGTACAAACCCAGCAGTGGCATGGCTCAGTCAAAAGATAGATGGTCTTTTAAAGCCCTTTGGGCATAGTTCCAAATTGCCATCCAGAGCTAAATCAGCTTTACAAAAAATCAAGCCATTCCCCAATTGATAAATGGGCTAGGAACATGAATAGGCAATTTTCAGATAAAGAAATCAAAACTATCAATAAACACATGAAAAAGTGTTCTAAATCTCTCATAATTAGAGAAATGCAAATCAAAACAACTCTGAGGTACCACCTCACGCCAAGCAGATTGACTAAAATGACAGCAAAGAAAAGTAATAAATGTTGGAGATGTGGCAAAATTGGGACATTAATGCACTGCTGGTGGAGTTGTGAATTGATCCATTCATTCTGGAGGAGAATCTATAGGGTATTTGACTATAGTTCCAAAAGAAAGAATCACCAGGTCTATAAAATGATCATTGTGCTTAGAGAACTCATTATCAAGGATGGAGACCCAAGAGATAAAGGAAATGAGGGTATCTGGACCTGAAGAGGCTCTGAAAGTTTTTGGAGTAGTGCTAAAACATTGCTCTTGTTATTTGAGACTGGAGTGTTTGATGTTGCAGTATCACAACAATATATATTATACAAAACTTTAAGCTTCACAAAGCATTTTACATATATATCATTTCATCTGATCTTTACAAGAACTGTAAGAAGTTGGGACTATTATTATCCCCGTCTTACTGATAAAGGAACATGGTCACAGTTAACAAGTATCTGAGGCAAGATTTGAACTCAGGTCCTGTTCAACATTCCATCCACTCTACCACTTAGTTTATAATTTTTTTCATAGTACTAAGCTTGTATTGAATTCAGGAAAATCTGAATTTAGTAGCATTTTAATTAGACATTCCAACTCCATTACCAAATTCTTTTGAATTCCAAGTTATCTCCCTCCTTCCTTCCCCTCTATACATTAAAGAAGGCATCATTTTGCAAAAAGATATACATCATATTCTATATTCTAATACTCAAGGAAGCTACCCTCTCCAATACTATAAACAACACATCTTGACTCCCTTCAAACATCCAGCCAAAAAAAAAAGGATGCAATCCTTGTTCTCATTGCCACTTTACTACCATGATTTAAAACTTTCTCTTTTATAATGTTGATTTCATCTGTCTAGATAGAGTTCAAGCACCAAGGAATTCAGAACCCAACTTTTGGTCTACCTCTCTACTTCAATTCCTGTTCTCAGGGTTCTAGGGTCACAATAGATAATTTTATCTCCCCTCACCTACTCTAGCTTCCCTCTGAATTATACCTCCTGAAGTTTCCCACCTCTAAAGATCAATGGAGCTGTGTCAGAACTGTGATGTCCAAACCCCAATGAAAAGAAAGTAGTTCTCTCTTAGACATTGGCACCTGGATCAAAGTCTCAGTTGTCCCACTCTAGTAATTGCTCTATATTTAAATCCTTCTTTAGATACTCATTATCTATATGGCCTTGGTCCAACTGTTTAACTTCAACAAACCTCAGTTTCCTCATTTGTAAAATTTGGATTAATTCTTTTAATACTTTTCTTAGAGAGAAACTCAAATGAGAACATTTATGAAAAATGTTTTACAAACTGTGAAGAATTATATAAACATAAGTTATTATTTTCATTGTTGTTGAAGTAGCTAATGACTAAATGAGAAAGGGCATAAAAAGAGAAATGTTACTGGTTATGGAGGAGTACTGGTTTCTCTCTAGAGATACTAGATGAATAATCTTGAACGAGTCACTTATACATCTTCCCAATGACCCTTAATAATTTCCTAACAGTATAATTGTAGAATAGCTTCTTATTCACATTGGTTTAGGGTATTTCTTCTCCAAAATTTCCCTATACAGTGAATCTGTGTGTCAAAATATATTTTGTAATTATCTTAATACATTTTCCCCTTACCCCTCTACAATAAAATATATAATTCCTTGAGAGCAAGAACTATTTCCTTTTTGTCTTTGTGTCTCCAGATCCTAATATAGTGCCAGAGGTATAATTTACACTTAATAAATGCTTGTTGTTGTTGAATCCAACTGTTCAATAGTCAAGAAATATGATTATAAAGTCTGTCTGGATTGGAGAAAAACTAAGGGAAAGGGCTTGGGATTGCAGCTTGTGGTGTGGGATAATCACTTCAATCGTGACTTGATGAGTCCCTAGATCAGTGTGAGGGAGCATGTCGACCTTCCCAAGGACTTCAAGCAAGGCTGTGAGATGTGGAGCATGGAATTCTTATTCTTCTCTAAGGAAGCTTGTTAAAACTAGCTGATTCTAAGAACCTTGGCCCAGAATGTTATACTTCTTGAGTCACAAGATTTGTAACAAAAAATATAGCAAGAATTTATAAAGTGAGGTGCTCTACAAGTTTTATCCCAATTGATCCTCAAAACAACCCAGTGATGAAGTGCTATTATTATCTCTCCCCTACCTTTCTTTTTCTTTAACAGATTGGGAAAATAAGGCTGAGAAAGGTTAAAGAACTTTCTTAGCATCACAAAATTCATATCAGAGGAAGAATTCAAAATTGAATCTTCCCAACTGCAACACTATATCCATTCCATCATCTGGAATTCTCTCAGTCAATACTCCACCATTGCATCCCCACTTTGTTCAATGGCATAGTTGTAAAGAACCCTGGATCAGCTCTATATCACAGTCACATGCTGGAGTTGTTTTTGTTCTTTTTAGCTGTTTTTATTCACATCTAACTCTGTGACCTGATTTGTGGTTTTCTTGGCAAAGATCCTAGAGTGGTTTGCAGTTTCTTTTTCCTCATTTTACAGATGAGAAAACTGAGGCAAACAGTTAGGCAACTTGTACAATGTCAAACACCAAAGTAGCATTTTGTAAAAAAAAAAAAACTCAGTAAAAACAAAACAAAAACAAAAAAGCTGCCCCCAAAAAACCCCTAACAAACAAACAAAACTACCTTATCTTATGCAACTTGCTTTAGTAAAAGTTTAACTACAAATTGACATGCTGGCATCACTCTCCAGGAAATTGAAGTTTACCCATCATTACCCACAGCTCTGATTATGCACAGTGTTTCTGCTAAATGTCTCCTACTCTGCCATTTATTGCTCATGAAAGGCATTTCCTTGGCCCTGTAAAGTAGCTCTCTGGTACTGTCTCATCTTAAGAGGGCTTTTTGGAAGAGAGAGGGCAGTTCTAGAGTCACCCAAGCCTGCTTTGGGGATCCAAGAATGCTAAATGCATCAGAGCTGCTGACAGGAAAGGAAATGTTCAATGTTGTTTTTGTTTTTGTTTTCAGAGAAACTGAGTTACTCTGGATTCAAAAAGGCAGAAGAATATTGAATTAGGACCATTATAAGATGACTTGAGAATCCAGAGTACAAGGTTTGAAACACTGGGTTAATCCTTTGGACAGTGGTGACATGTTTAGCAACACGATAAAGGCTTGAACACAGTATCATCTTCTCATGGCATATTTTGGATCATTATGGGAAATTTTTCTTAACAATTAGAATTGTCCAAAATGGGAAAGGTTTTACTTCAGAACTAATGAGTCCCCATTACTGTATTATTTCAAATATAAGTCGGATAGCTCGTTAACAAGGAGAGGAATTCTGGTTCAGATAGGGTAGCATGGTATAGGAGAGAATATGGTGAATTTGAAGTCAAGGAATCTGGGATCGAATCTTGCCTCTTTTCCCTTATTTACATAGGTTCTGTGATCCTATGGTTACAGAGGTACATCGTACTTTGAACCTCAGTGATTCTATAAAGACTTTTGGAAGTAATGAAAATTTATATTGAATAACCCCATAAATACATTTATATATATAATACTGGAGACATATTGAATAACTACTTTTTTTTAGATATTTTTTCTAATATCTTCAAAACCAAATTTTGTGAGGCATTTAAGAAGCTAAGAGAGGGTAGTCATAGTAGAGCTGTAATGAGCAATTTTAACTTGTGGGAAACCATTCCTGGAGGCATGCAGCTTTGAATGGGGTAAGCATTTTGAAATGCACCCTAAAGTCAACTTTGTAATTCATGATGTGAAAATAATATAAGAAGTAATTAAGACAAGTGTATTCGAATAAATGGGATAATTAGTTACTATAGTGGCTTAGGGGAAAGTATCTCAGTGTTAGAATGGCCCTTGGAGATCCTTTGGTTCTCCTTATGGGATCTGGGACTTTATGTTCTTTCTACTCTACCTGTGTGGAAGAAAACTACTTTAGAAGCATAGACTTAGAATTTGAAACAATCTTACAGAACACTGGGTCAATGTTTCATTTTACAAATGAGGAAATTGAGACTGAGACAAGTTAAATGACTTGTCTGGTATCAGAACCAGTAAATTTCTGAGGCAAGATTTGAACTAAGGTCTTTGAACTTCAGTTCCAGCTTCCTATTGACTATGCAGTTATGCCTCTCAATAACCTCCAGATTATTACTTTACCTTTCTGTGAGGAATGTTGTAAGGGAAGAGTTCTTGTTCTGTTGGGGGGAGAGAGAGAGAGAGAGAGAGAGAGAGAGAGAGAGAGAGAGAGAGAGAGAGAGAGAGAGAGGCAAAGAGAAAGCAGAAGAGGAAGAGGGGGAGAGAAGGGAGAATGAAAAGGAGCACAGACTAGAACCTAGAACCTAAATGCCCTCTTTTCATTCCTTTGCCAATATATGAACTCCCACTTCCCTTACATATTTCTGCTCTTCTGAATACTAAAATTTTGTCTCCTTCACATTTTCTCACTAATGGTTATCTAACACTAATTATTGGTCTGGGCCCTATTTTAGTTTGGTGATAGAATATAAACTTCTTGAAGGCAAAGGCTATTTCATTTTGTATTTGAATGTCCAGTGCCTAACCAGATGTCTGGTGTATAATAGGTACTTATTAAGTGTTTGATCAATTACTTATTCAGTAGCCTAGACCTTAAATATCTAGTATCATATTATACCCTTGTGGAAAGCACATTTATGTAGCTTCATTTCAGAATCAATACCAACATACAACTTCATAATAATGTTACAAACATTTTAAGAAGTGTGGAGGGTGACTCTGTGTAGGGTGGGGGGCTTTCTGATCTACCACCATTAATAAGTAAATGATGATATATGTGGATTAGTCAGTGCATGATTACTGAATAACGGGGTATATTACCAAAGAAATCCTGTGTGAATAAGAGGAGAAAGCAGGCAAAGGAGAGGGAGTACACCAGAAGGCAAAGTAGAATTTTTTCTCCTAGCTTTCTTTGTTGAAGTTCTCTGCTTTAGTAGGTCAATTGCTCAGGGCTGCTGAGACCATAAATTGTGGCCACTTCTTGACTAATGAACTCCAGAAAGGTACAAGATAACATCATGATCTATCACACATATAATCAAATCATTTTGGGGAAATCACTCCTTTGGCAATACATGCAAAAGAAACTGGTAGAACTGATGAAAGCAGGAATGAAGTTGTCTTAATCAATCATTCTGGATCTTGACCATTAGGAAGTTTCTACCTTAAAAGATTAGTTTCTGAGCTAATCATATTCCAAGATTTGTATATTCTTCTAAAGAGTACAAAGGATAGATAGAGCACTGGGTTTTTAGGTAGGAGGACCTGAGTTTGAATCAGCTCAGGCATTTACTAGCTCTGTGACTCTTGTCAAGTTGCCTAACTTAAGTCTCAGTTTTCTCATCTGTAAAATGAGAGATTTGGACTAGATAACCTCTGAAATCTCATAGTTCTGAATTACGATCCTATAACTGTGACATTGGACAAGTCATTTCACTTCTATGTGTAATAATAGCACAAACTCTAGGATGTTCATGTGGATCAAGAGAAGGAACATTAAAGAGCTTTATAAACTTTAAAGTGCTATACTAGTATCTGATATAAAATGCAAAATAATATCACATATATAATGTATCATATGTGTTGTTATGTTGTAATATACAGTTATGTATAGTTAACATTATATATTAAATGTAATAATTATTATCCTTAAACCATTGGTATTCCCTTTTTCCTATCTTAATAGGGCATATAATTCACAGATTCCTTAAGACCAGAGGTACTAAACTTGGCCCACAATCAGTCACAAAACTCAACTAGATTAAAATGGTTTGGGGAAAATTTAACATAGTCATAAAAATAAGTCATAAAAACACAAAGGATGGATAATGTTGATTTGTGGTTTTCTAAGCCAGTATGTAGTCTCAGGGATCCATTTCTATTTGGATTTGACATCACCAATCAAAACATTAAAAACGTATTTCACTGTTGACTGGCACATAACTGAATTTTATTTACTCAAATGGATATTGTTTTCATAACTGAGATAATATGATTCTAAATGATAGATCTTAGATTACTTAATCCTGAAAGGATTCATTATTTCATTGGGTTCAAGTATTCTTCCACAAATGTAGATTATAATCCTTTCCCTAATTTTTAGTAGGTAGCCTTTATAACTTCTTGATTTCATTCCAAGTTTAAATATACATCCAATTTATTGACCATCTACAGCGTCCACTAATGTACCAACTCTATGAGAAAGCCATCCAACTGCATTTCATTGTCTGGAAAAGACACATTTTTCATACACTTGATTTTTCCTGTGTGTTTAAATGGGGGCAAACATCTTTCAAATGTTGACTTTGTCTAGGAGGCTAAGTAGTGTTCCAGGGCTTGAATCAATCAGCACGATGTCATCCTCAGATAGGAACATCTGGAAAATCTTACCATTTATAGAGGATCTTTCTTATTGTAGAACCTAGGCTGAACATCAGCCATGAGATCAGGATCATAGTATCATAGATCTAACACTGGAAGATCTCAGAAGCTAGCTAGTCAAACTCCCTTATATTATAGAGAAGTAAATAGAGAATTTTGACTTACTCAAGTTTCCATAAGTAGTAAGAATCAGAAAAGATTTGAATCCAAGTCCTCTGACTTCTTATTCTATCACTTTATATTGATATATGAATATAAATATTTCTGCATCTCTTGAATAATCTTTTTTTAAACATATACATGGAAAATGCTTCATTGGACTGACGTTTTTCTCTACTGAAACACTTAAAAAAAGGATAAGGACAAAGTTATGTAGTATTCTATGCATTTGTCAGCAAACTATAAATATTTTCTACTGAGTCAAATTTCATTTGAAACAACTTCTCTATTTACCACACATCATACCATCATCAATAATATTTTCTATACATACGTGTATTTTATTTTCATAAATATTTTTATAAGCGGAAAAATAGACACACAAATGGGCATTCATTGATGTTGTCATCATGACTTCTGAGTAGTAATAATGTCAGTATTTTTTCCCCTGGGGTAGCTAGGTAGTACAATATATAGAATGCTGGGCAGGAGTCAGGAAGATTCATCTTCCTGAGTTCAAATCTGGCCTCAGACACTTAATAGCTATGTGACCCTCAGCAAGTCACTTAACTCTATTGGCCTCAGTTCTTCATCTGCAAAAATCTGCTGAAGGAAATGGCATACCACTCTAGTAATTTTGTGAAGAAAACTCCAAATGAGTTCGCAAAGAGTTGGACATGGCTGAAATGATTGAACAATACTGCATCTTCCTCTCCCTTTCTGAGATGTAGAAAAATTGATCCTACTATGATCAAAATTGTGCTTCATCTATCATGGTCTTGTGAATATAGCTAAAATAGTGCAGTTTTCTTTACTGAACATTTACTTCCTCATGAAATATATTAGACACTATCATACTATAATATAACAATGACTCCACTGGCAATGATGGAGAGATTGTGTTGTAATAACTTTGAGAGATTTTTTTTCCACTTTTCATTTGTTTATTTGTTGTTGCCCTTTTGGTTTCAACATTAATACTCTTGCGATGGCTTATTTTAATTGGGTCTCTTGCCAAGATTTCTATGAACTCGCTTTTTTTCTCTTCAGAGTTTCCTACTGTTTTATTAGATCATAGGATCATAAATTTAGAGCTGGAAAGGAATTTAAAGGTCAACTAGTCCAACTCCTTCATTTTACAGATGAAGAAATTAAGGTCCAGAAAAGTTAAGTGACTTGCTTGAGGTCACAAATATAAATTGTAGAATTAGGCTTTGAACCCAGGGAGGCTACCTCTTATAACCTACTGTCATTCCCACTCACCCCTACTAGATTTTGTGAATGAGTTTATCTTCTAAAATCTAAATGTTGTCTTTTGGTTACCATACCTGTTCTCTGAGCAAGGAGATAAAATGCTTATTGAGAAAGGCAGCATTTAGGATCTTTTGTGCTCATTGTTATGGTTTACACTGGTTTAACACTTCTGTCACTTTAGTCTCCTTCTCTGACTTTCCAACCCTCTTTTTCCCTTTTCTTCCTCCTCTTTTTTTCTCCTACTTATTTAAATGGGTCAAATTAGAGTTGTTTTAATCATATACACTACATTTTACTTTTCATTCTTTCTTCTAATTTCCCATGGATTTTGGTCTTCACTCTAATATGTTGACATGCCTGTCCACAGATAGCTAACTCGGAAATGAGTCTCACAATCATCAAAGTTTGCATCTTTTTGTTAAGATGTGATGTTTCATTTTTGTTAAAACTATTTGATACTACCCATATTCCATCACCTCACGTCTTCTTGCAAAATATATTTATTGTATAGAATAGTGATGCTTTTTTATATTCTGCTAACCTTTGGACTTTTTCATTTCTTGCTCTTGAGACATAATTTCCAGCACATTATTTTGCTTGCTGTCCTCGTGTCCATTTTTGCACTAGAGTCACCAAGTATTAAAGTGTCTGCTAATTTAATTTGAAGGATAACAGCAATTTCTGTGTAAAATTTCTCTACCTCCTCAGACTCTAACAGATGTGCACAAGCTGAAATTACTCATATTTACCAAATACTTACCATCAGCACTGAAATAGAAGATGAGCAAGTGTCCCCTCAAAAAGGCAGGCAACAGGAATTAATATGCTGAGAACTGTGCTAAGCCATAGGAATACAAATATAAGCAAGCAAGCAAGAAACTCCATTCTCTGAAGGGAGCTAGATGGCACAATGAATAGAGAGCTGGGCAACCTGAGTTCATATCTAGTCTCAGACACTTACTAACTGCAGGACCCTAGGAAAATTGCTTAACCACAGTTTTCCTTATTTTCTTCAAATGTAAAATGGGGATAATAAGAGCACCTACCTCCCAGGCTATTTATGAGGATCGAATGATATGATATTTAAAAAGCACTTAGTACCATGCCTGGAACATAGGGGACACTATATAAATGTTAACAGTAATGATGATGATGGCATTCTAAAGGTGGGAAGACAACATATAAAATGGAAGTGAAATGGGCAGAAAAGGTAAAATATCCTCATGCAGTCATAGTGGTGAAGTCCCGAGAGTCAGAAAGAGAGTTGGGAGGGAAAGAAGTATGGTTATCCTGGGCCTATGTTCAATATGGAGCCAGCAAGAGGAACCCATCCTTGAGAGAAGGGGATCCAAATTGGTGGAGGGATGTTATTAGAGTGAGAAGGCCCCAAGAAATAAGGGAAGGTCCTGGATGAGAAGGCAATTGAAATATGATGCAAAAGTGTAGAGAATTAGAAGCATAGCACGGAGAGGAATGAGAGCCTTTGGAAAGAAGGTAAAATTAAACTCCAGTCCTCTGTTTTCTTCTCCAAGGAGAACTTGTGAACCATCCTTCCATTTTACTGCAAGAAAAGCCATCTGGTTTCATATAGCAAGAATGTCAATATTTATATGGTTCATTTCCTCCAGTAGTATAATCCCTGATCGGTCACTAGATAAGCACCTCATTATTTAGGGCATCAACAGTGAAGTTAATGTTTTAGCATCTTCTGCTGCCTTTTCTGTTACTTTATCACCATCATAGAAGAACTTATATCTTGCTTCCATAATAATGGTGAACTCAGCATCACCTCCATTCCACAATGAAGCACCCAAGTAGAACTTTGTGGAAGGCAAAATAGAAAGGGAGAGCAGAATTGTACATGTCTAGCAGAGTGCTTGTTTTTCATCCACTCCAATTCTCCTACCAGGAAATTGGTTGTAGACATCTTCATATTTTTCAAAATTAAACATTCATTATTGCTTACTGGGCTGTTTCCTCATCTTTTGTCTATTAACACATTGAAATTAACCATAAAGTACAATTGAATATTTGTTTGATTGGTTATGGAATAACCTAGATAGGACTCTCTTTGCACTTACATTGTTTAGTGGAGTGGAAGGATTAAGAGTATGAGAAAGCATGCTGGGAAAATGACAAATAACCTCCCCACTGCTACCCAATCCAGCTCTCAGGAGACTTTGCCAAGAAAATTGGCATCATGAGAATTTGCCCAGTTTGCATGGAGAGGTTAGTATAACCATTCAAATTTTTGTTTGTTGATGTTCTATTTATTTGATAGCAGGATTCAAGAATGTAAAATAAATCACTAATTAAACTCATGCAACAAAATGATGCAGTAAAATCTCCCACAAACAACTCCCTTTGAACTCTTGCTATGCAATAAAGATTTTATGAATTAGGGAATAACATGAAAGCATTTTGGGGGGTGGGTGGGAGAAAATCAACAAGGAAATATATTGGATGAAAGTGCATGAATAACCCAAAGCTAAGGAAGTTTTCCTAGTACAGTTATGCCAGAATAATATTTAATACATGTTTCCTTTGATAACACCATATTTTGAGTATAATATTCACTTAGGAATAACATTTTAGGAATGTCATTGATAAATTAGAAAATGTCTAGAGAAAGGCAATTAGAAAGGCAAATAGGTCTGAGTACTTATTATAAGAGGGTTGGTGAAGGAACGTGGAAGTTTAGCAAGAAGACTTAGTGGGAATATGATAGCCATATTCAAGTCTAGTAGAAGAAGGATTTGATATATTTTTCTTGGCTTTAGAGGGACAAACTAAGAGTAAATAGATCATAAAAGGAAAAATGTCTTAACTCTTGGACCTAACCAAGAGCATAATAGGCTTCTTAGGATAGTAGTAGGTTCTGCCTGAGGAGAGGTCTTCAAGTAAAGGTAGTAACATTGTTGAAAGGATTCCTGGTCAGGTACAGGTTGGACTATGTGATCTTTGAGGTACCTTCTGACGCTTGAATTCTGAAAATCAAGTGATTCTGAAAAATTATTCACCTACATCTTGGGCTAATCAACTATCAAGTTCAAATTTTTGTTCCTAGTTACAGTTTCATATCTGAATACTTTTCTACATGAACTCACCATTCTAGCAATACTGGTCTACTCATAAAAATGACTTGCATTTTCCCCATTTGTGCACAAACCATTTATATTAATTTAAAAATAGATCATAATGTTATGGATTTAAATTTTTTAAATGGGTAAACTTATCAATTGAAAATTGAGTAACTGAGCCCAAATAGTAAATTAAGATGCATAATAAGGTCATACAAGTACTAAGTGGAAAAAGCACAATTTAGACCCATTGTTAAAAGTATTATAAAATACAAAAATGTGTTATCTATTCAAAATTTTCATACCAGTATTATAGGTGGTAATAATTGAAAACCCAACTGTTCAACATTAAGGGAATGATTTAATGAATTTTATTCTACAAAAAATTATAATATAATTTTTATTATATTATAATAATAACATATTAATCCAATGGAACACTGTAATGAGGCCAAGATCAGCAAGTACAGAGAACATAAATAAATTTAGAAAGGTCTTTATTACTCAGTTTCCAATCCAATTTGAGGCATGCTATTGTATATGTGGATAGAGTTGTGACTCCAAGCAGATTGACAGAGCAAATGGCATTGGTAGGGAAAATTGGCAGAAAGGTGAATTCAAGAGTGAAGAAATGAATCCTAAGGAACTTAAGGGATTTAATGAAGTGATTCTAGATACTTCTCATATGAGCTAGAGAAGAGAGGGTCTAGATCAGTGATTCCCAAAGTGGGTGCTATTGCCCCCTGGTGGGTGCTACAGTGATCCAGGAGGGTGGTGATGGCCACAGGTGCATTTATCATTCCTATTAATTACTATTAAAATTTTTAAAAATTAATTTCCAGGGGGCTAAGTAATATTTTTTCTGGAAAGGAGGCGGTAGGCCAAAAAAGTTTGAGAAGCACTAGTCTAGATTCTATGGCACTCCTGGGACATTCCTGCCCTTCCTGCACAACTATCATTCTGTTATAGGAATGGCAATTCTTGATTCTCCTTTCTACAGGACCTCACCTCAGATCATATCCATTCATGTCAACTATCTATACATTTAGACAGCCCATATGACCAAAAATGTACATAGGCATAAAACTGCTATACTGCAAAAAGACACAAAGCAGAATTAGAAAAAAGGAAGATTCCTCCTTCTCCTTGCCCCATCATGAGTAGATGAGGGGAAATGAAGAGTATATTCTATACTCAGCCTTGCCAGATATATTTGGGCAGTTTTCTCATTCCTTTTCGCTTTTTCATTTAAAGTCCTCTTGTTTAGGTGACACAAAGATCAATGAAAAGAATCATTTTGTGCACAAGGAGAACACAACAACCTACCAATTATACCTTGTCCCCAATAAATGGCACAAAAAAGGTCAGCAAGGACATAATTCTGAAAGTAAGCTGGTCATATATCAAGAAAAATGAATAACAGATGAACAACCTACGTACTAAATTATGGAATATTAAAAGAATTGGAAAAAGATCTCCTACTATTGTATCAATCGTCCCTAAAGGATTTATAGAAATGAACAAGAATTGGATAGGGTGAGAAGGCGTGGAAGGTTGTCATGTGGACTGGTGGAGGGATTATTTGTATTCATGAGATCACTTTCAAATTGTTGAATTATATAGTCTTTCCTAGTCTAAAAGCCATACATGTAAACCAGAGATTAGTGGGCAATCTATAGTCATGTGGGGCAGCTAGGTGGCCCAATGGATAGAGTGCCAAAAGTCAGGAAGACTCATCTTCCTGAGTTCAAATCTGGTCTGAGACCCTTACTAGTTGTGTAACCATAAGCAAGTTGCTTAACCCTGTTTGCCTCAGTTTCTTCAACTGTAAAATGAGTGGGAGAAGAAAATGGCAAACCACTTCAATATCTTTGTCAAAGAAAACCACAAATGGTGTTCCTGAGAATTGGATATGACCAATACAAGTGAACAACAATAATAACCTGAAACAGTCAAGATAGATACAAGATGCTCACCAACCATCAGTAGAACCAAAAATTCCTACTGTTTCAATCCTACTATTAGACACCCATCTACCTTGATCAGCTCACACTCATTGGGCAAGGCTACAATTGTGCCGTGTGTCTCTTCCAGGTATTTATATTATGTACATAATTAGTTTGTACTTAACACTTTTTTACAACTTTATCCTTCTACTTCTAGTATTATATTGAATACCTAGAACCTGAAAAGTTAATAATATTTAAGATATAAACAGATTTTCATTGCAACCAAAATAGCACATTTCTTGAGGTCAGGGACTACATTTTGATTTCTTTGTATTCTCAGAGAAGTGAGCAAAATACTTTGCACGTAGTAGGCATTTGGCAGATAATAGATTCATTGATATTAAGAGATGGAGTAAAACTAATGTAGCCAAGATTAAAAGAAAAGCAGTAAATTGAGAAAAACAATTTATGGATGGTGTGAAGATGGGATTGTCTCTTCCCTTCCTTACTTTTAAATTTAATCAACCAAAGCTTGAACACCCCTATTTGGCACTAGGTGGAAGAGTTCCCAAACCACTTAGAGAGCTCCACCCTTTCAATTCAGTCAGAAACTTGTGAATCCTTTGATAAGAGCTTATTGACTTGTAGGACCAGAGGTGGAACCTACAAGGGTAGTGCTAAGCAAATTTAAAGACAGCAATTGCTCCCTATGAAGTGGAGGAAAGCACAGGAAGTGACATAAAAAAGGAGTATAAAAGATGATGAACTTCCTTTGCAAGGGGTCTTCATCTTGAATTTTCAGGTTGAAGGGTTTGGACTGGGACTGTGGCTCTTGGACTGCTTCTGGTAAGACTGCTCCTGGATCTTCTCCCTTTGGTTCTTCTCCTGGTTAGTAAAAAGCTGACCCTCCTTTCCTGGCTTCTGGACAGATTAGTTCTGGAGAGACCTCCCCTTCTTGGAGGAGGTTGCTACATGAGTTGAACCCTTGCTTAATTCACCACCCAATTCTGTAGCTGAGGGGTTAACGAGCCCTGCATTAGTTGAGCCAGGGGTGGAGTAACATTAGGGTGATAAGCTATACTTCTTACTCTACCCTCTTTCACATTTCTCTACTTTCACTCTCTCCACCTTTTTTGTAAATAAAAGCCACTAAAAGTCATTTTAACTTGGGCTGTATTAATTTTAAAATCAGCAACCAAAATACTAATTTAGAATTCTCATATATTTAGTCCAACTATAAAATTTAATTCCTTACAATAATTTCTCAGAGATCTCCTTTCTTTTTTTTAAACCCTTAACTTCTGTGTATTGGCTTCTTGGTGGAAGAGTGGTAAGGGTGGGCAATGGGGGTCAAGTGACTTGCCCAGGGTCACATAGCTGGGAAGTGTCTGAGGCCAGATTTGAACCTTGGACCTCCCATTTGAACCTAGGACATCTGCCCCTCAGAGATCTGCTTTCTAAAATATATAGAGAACTTTGTCAAAATGATAAGTATATCATCAGTTATTCCCCAGCTGATAAATGGTCAAAAGATATGAACAGATAATTTTTGTATAAAGATATCAAAGCTAAATAAAATTATATGAAAAACATTCTAAATCATTATTGAGAAGAGAAGTGCAAATCAAAACCACTCTGAGATATCAGAGCCAAAAGAACATTATATACAGCAACAAAAATATTGTTTGAAGAATGACTTATGTATGTCCATCTCTAGAGGAAGAACTAATAAATAGAAATAAGCAAGACACAATTTTATATATACCTATACCATTTTTTTTCAGATGATGCCTTCTCTATGGTGGAGAGAGGAGGGAGGAGGCAGTTACCTGGGAATTTTAACGTCACATACAAATTTTTAAAATGGAGTGAAAATATCTTAAACCTTTAGGAGTAGTCAAGAAATCAGGATAAAATGAAATGTGATATTTTTATTGTACAATATTCGCTAATCACTTGGACTAATGATTTCATGAGCGAGAAGAACACCTGGTATGGAGACCTCTACATTGATAAGAATGAATAGCTCATCTGTATATAATCTGTAGTCCTTTGAAATTGCTTGGAAGCACTGAGAAGTCAGATAACTTGCTCAGCGTCATAAAGCTGGAATATATCTGGAGGGGAAGATCTTGAACCCAGGTCTTCCTTCTTCCAAAGCCAACATTCTGTCCACTATACCATCCTATTTCTCGGCAATTACATTTATATTGTACTTACATTAAATTAAACAATTCAACAAATACTGCATTGGAACAGACTATATTTAAAATTTACTTTTATACGAATTTCAACAAAATAGTATCGTGTCTATCATGGTGAAGACTGAAACTTGGATTTTTTGAAAAACAGTCAGGTCAGGCTCTCCAAGGCAGTTTGTCAACAATTTGTTATCTTGCTAATATATTTAGTAACTGACATGGAACTGTTAGTAATTAAATAACACTATCTTTCAAATACAAAAATGTAAGCCTCTGGAGGTTAAAGACCTTTTAAAAAATCTTTAGCCTGAAAGACCAGTGCCTTTAGTAATAAATATTTGTTGAATCGAACAAAATTGTATGAAATAAATATATGGGGTAATACCCTAAAGGAAATACTAGCTCTACCTTATGGAAGTAGCTGATATGGCTTGTTCCTGGTTTGTACCATCATGGAGATGAGAACAGGATAATAATAATAATGATGATAGCTAACATTTCTCTAGAGCATATACTGTGTTAAGTGCTTCATAATATCTTATTTGACTCACAACTCTCCTGGAAGTAGGTGCTACTAATATCCCAGTTTTACAGATGAGTAGATTGAGGCAAAAAAAGGTTAAGTGACTTACCCAGAGTCAAATAGCTAGTAAGTGCCTGAAGCTGGATTTGAAGTCAGGACCACATCATCATCTGACTGCTTCATAGAATTCTGGAAAAGCCTTTTTCATGGAAACAATATTTTATCTAATCAGGTGTGGAATTTGTTTTAAAGCAAATTTCTTATGATTTTCAGGTTAGAATGTAAAATTTTTAACTCTCCCAAATGAGATTCTAATATGGATTCAATATAGAATATATATTCAAAATTACTAAGAACAAATTTCTATTGTTTTTCATTTTCTATTTTTTACAGGAGCAAAGTTTGATAATTAGTGGATTTTAAAATAAACAGATAACCGAAATCCCACTTTGCCATTGTATTCTGTGTGACACTGAAACTCTATGGTCCTCAGTTTCCTTAACGAAAGAAAAAAAAGAGGGCTTTGGCTCAATGACCAATAAGGCCCTTTCTATCTCTTTCATGCTTTCTATGATCCTATGAACTTGGAGCTGAATTTGTTATTCCTCTTTCCCTAATAGATTTTCATAGATAAAGTGGAGAATTCAAGTGGTGTTGGCAAATATCACTCATTCCCTTGTCTTTCCCTCTTTTTATTTTTCCTTTTTGCACTTAATATTTGAATTAACGACTCAACCAGCTCTTTCTTGGATAAGTGCTGGCCATGGAAATGTGCCATCTGGGAATGCAAATAGTCCACACAATGCATTAGGCAACCATAAACAAATGAAGATTTGCACAGATGTAATTAAGAACAGAAAATACAAACCTCTGTGCAGAACCATGATTTACAGTCAAATTCACCTGCCTTGAAAGCCGAGATGAGATTGCCTGTTGTTTGATTAGCAAGCTGGGGCTGAGATGCTGAGCATATGCTGTTGGATCACCAGCTTTGGAGGGCTCTGTGAATCAGGGAATAACTCTGCATAAACCTTTTCCAGGGAGGAGTGGGTGATGCTCTGTCAGTGCAAGCCTGAGCAAGTGAAAATATATGCATCTGCGAAAGGGTTATTTTTGTGGAAAAGGCAAATGTGCAAAAATATGTTTACTGCAAAAATTCTGCTTTCCTGGGATTTTGACTGTTTGCCAAAAGTCCTACCAATAATTAGTGATGCTGTTAAGTGTTCAGCAGCATCTCCCAGGATATTTTCTGGCATCAAATGTATTCGTTTTCCTGTTTATGTGCACATATGATATTTTAAAGTATTCAGGGAACATATCTGCCAGTTTGACTTCTTCTGTGTGTCACTGCTGTTATATCCCTTTCATTTTGAATCGGAGAACCTGGCAATAACGTGAAATGAGATGGGTGAATCTCCACTCTGGGCTCCAGCTACAACTTTTTTTTTAAACTTGAATATATTTGATATTCAAAAAAGTTGTGTTCATTTTGTCCACAAATGACCTGCCTCCCCTCTCCCCAAACTAATTCGTTTTCATTTTTTATAGGCCCTGCTTCCTGATACCAAGTGAGCAGGTCAGAATGAAAATATTACAACTCTGAAAGCAAATCTGATCTATCCCCTCTCCCCATTTCTTGAAAAGCAAAAAGTCTCTGAAATCTTTCTGGAAACTTTGTATGGAAGGTTCCAATTTGCAGACTTAAGAGCTGTTGCTATTTTAAATAAACCCTTGAACCCAAACTGAGATTCAGACCTTTGAAGGTTCACCCCTCACCAATTAACATTCACAGTGCTATTAAACCAGCAGATGTCTCTAATGCCCCTTGACCATTTCCAGGCTGCTGCTGTTGAATGTCACGGGAAGAAAATTCTCATCCAACTGTTCAAATTAATTCAGCTAGTTTTTATGGAGGGCCTACTATGTGCAGCACATTGTGTTACGAACTGGGGGAGCTTCAGAAATGAACTATAGCCTGGCCCCTTATCTTTTAGTTAAGGAATTTTTAATTGAAAAAGAAATATAAGATTAATCCATGAATAAGAATAATCAGTAGCAGAATAGTATGGGGCAGAGGAAAAAGCCCAACAGAGTAGAATGGAAAAACTGATAGTAATCACAAATCACATATACAAAATATTTCTAAGGATTTTTATTCATTAATATTCATAGGGGGACACAGTGAGTCCAGCTGGTCTTAGAACCAGAAAGCCTCAAGTTCAAATCCCACCTCTGAAATTTAATAGCTAATAAACCTGAACAATTTACTTTTCCTCACCATGCCTCAATTTTCTTGTACAGAAAGTGAAAAGGTTCGACTAGATGACATCTGAGATCCTATCTAGCTCTTGGCATATGCTTTTGTGATCTCAAGATCTCCCGACACATATTGGCTGTGTTACCTTGGACAAATAATTTAAACTCTCGGTGCTGTAGGAAATGAAGAATTTAAGTTGTAAGAAGCTGTCTACATGCATGGGTATAGGAAGTCTCCTCTTTTGGTGCATAGGTCTAGTGCCTTTCCTGTTTCCTATTACAAAGGCTGACAACATGTTCTGTTCCCAGAAACCTTATGAGGAATATAGTTCAAACATCATAATCCCCATTGTACAAATATGGTAACTGAGGCGTATATAGGTTACATCAATCAGTAAATAAGTATTAAGCACCTACCCTGTCCCAGGCATTGTGCTAAGCAACAGATCACATAATTTATTCAGTTACAGAGCTGGTAAGGATGAGTTTACCAGCTCTCGGCTCCAGATCCTTCTCATTCTAAATCAAGAACTCTTTTTACTACCTAGCACTGCTCATCTCAAGAGAGATTTGTTTTTGCTAGAGGAAACAAAGATGACTTTAAAGAGTAGGAGACACTTGAACTATAATTTGAAAGAGATAAATTTCAAAGAGAAATGGGGGAAGGGAGACATTTTAACATCGGGGCAGGTTTGGACAAAGGAATGAGGGGAAGAGAGGACAAAATAAGGTCAGAGAATAACTAGTAGTCATGACAAGTAGTAAAGAATAACTAGAATACAAAGAAAGAGTAGGGCAACTGTGCTTGATAAACCTGAAAATACAAATACATAGCTAAATCTATTCTAAATGATTATGTGGAGAGTAAATGTGAAAATATGAAATAGTTAAGTATTAGGTAGTTAGAGAGAGAAGGTAATAGCAGTTCAGAGATAAGGAAAAACTTCATATAGAAATAAGATGAAGCTTTAACTGAGTTTCAAAAGAAAAGAGGGATCTTATGAGATTGAAGTTGCAAGAGATGTTTTGAAGGTTAAAAAAAACAAGATTTGGAAACAGATTAGCATTTTTGTCTGAAGGACAATGAGGAGTCCAGGATAGTGCCTAGTTTATGAACATGGGGGCTTGAGAGGATGTTGGCATCTTGGAAAGGATTTTTTTTGGAAGTGGAGTGGGTTTTGGGAAAAGATAGTGAGTTCAGTTTTGGACATGTTGAGTTTGAATTGTCTATGGAACATGTAGTTTGGAAATTCCAGTAGGCATTTGGTGATGTGAGACTAAAATTCAAGAGAGAGAAAGAGAGAGGATGTAGTAAGAAGAGATCCTACTACCAAATCTTGAGAAATACTCACAGTTAGAAAGGCAACTACTGATTGAGCTAGCCTAGCAAAGGCAATAGAGGAACGTTATAGGTAGGAAATAGATCAAGAGAAATAGGGAGAGATTGAAAAATTGAGAATGAGACAGGAGACCATTGGAAATGCAATCCTCTGGGGAAGATGGGAAGAGATAGGGAGAGGGGTTAGCCTTCACAAGGAAAAGGACTACTTCATTGTCAGAGACTAGAGGAAAGAAGAAGGGGGTAAGGGATAATATAAAAGGGTTTTGAGATATAGAGAATGGGATAAGATAAATTATTTCATCTCTCCAGCCTCAGTTTCTTCATCTGATGAATGACATTGGATTAGATGACTTCGAAGTCCTTTTCTTTCCAGTTCTAAATCAATGGTCTTATGAGCTTTAAAAAACTTTTAACAGAACTACCAAAGGGCAAATAGGGACTGGCTATCCTTAGTTCCTAGCATAGTACTCTATGCATACTAGGCATGTAATAAACTTGTTGATTGAATAGAAGCAACTAGGTGGTTCAGTGGTTAGAGTATTCAAGTAGACCTGAGTTCAAGTCCTGCCTCAGACATTAGCTATGTGATACTGAGAAATTCACCTAACTTCCATCTGCCTCAATTTCCTCATCTGTAAGACGGAGATAATAGCACTTACCTCATCAGGTTGTTGTAAGGATCAAATAAGATAACTCTTTGAGTACCTTTTGAACCTCATAACACTATATAAATGCTAATTATCATAATAATGGATCGACTTACATTAATTCACTCTCTTCTTATCTCTAGTGGAATTGTTGTCAAGCAACAAAATGGCCAGACAAAGAAGAAGAGAAGTAATGGGCTGGGGAAATTTCCAAATGAATAATCTACTCATAGATATTATAGAGTTGCTGAACTTGACAAAGCATATATGTGATTTGAGAAAAATCTCATTCAAAACCAGTTACTAAAATGTCTAGACTGACTAAGGCTTTTTGAACACACCCCATCCTTCTTCTCAACCTCCCACAATCCCCCAAACAAATAGCTGGTCATGAGATTTATAGGGTTGGAGGGGAAGCCAGATGGCAGTAGACATCTTTATTCTATAAAGCCTACTTGGGTAAAAGTTTCCCCAATCCCATATCCGACCTTTTTGAATGAGCTTTAATTTTGCTTCCTCTTCAGTGTGGAACCTTCAAGTAGTAGGATTTGTATAAAGTCTGCAACCTTTTCATGAAAATGTTCCATTTGATATCTCTGATACATGATATATGATGCTACCACAGGAAAACTAGTGTTGCTACAGACCTTAATCATCATTATGAAAATTTTTAATTTAAATGTAGGACTGAGCATACAAAATACAGTACATGGCCATCTGTTAGTTTTCCATCTGGGCTCATTTGCAAAATACATTCTGTTTTTCCCCCCCACTATTTATAATCTTCCCTGGAAAACAAATATGCCTAATCTATGGCATGCCAGAGATAAAGTTAGCTATTTACAAGCGGCTTTTAATAGACATGACTACATAGTGGAAAGCAGAAATGGAGAAACTTCTTCAAGTTTGCTTTTGGGTGGGTGGAGCACCTCCACTGAATTCTGTTCAGCAGTCCTTTCCCTGTCTTTCTCTCCCCCCTTTTCCAAAGATGGTATAGCAGCCTGTTTTCTTAGCATAAGGTCCTTGTCACATTGCAAATCTAACCTCTTTTTGTCTCTAAGGGGGTAGTGATGAAAATCATTCAGTCTTTCTCCTGAGCGGGTCAAACACTGCAAGTTCAGTTTCAGCAGACATTAGCACATATTGTGTGTAAGCTACTAAGTTAAATGCTGGAGATAGAAGGACAATGAAAATTAACCCCTTTTCTCAAGGACTTGTCACTCTACCCAAGGGCCAAGAGAAGGAAGGAAGTTGGCACAACATGGACATGGCTAAGATAAACAAAGTGTATATGCTGTAATTGCAGAGGGACGTTTACTATCATTTGGAGTGGGGAAGGGGCATCGAGAAAGGCTTAGTGCAGAAAGTGGGGCCTGGGCCACATTTTGAAGGAAGTTAGATATTCTGTGGGTAGAGGCAAGGAGGGAGTATATTCTAGACCCTGCAATTTTGCAAAGGCACAAAGATGGGAGGTGAATTATTGTGCACAATGAGCAGCAAGTTGCCCACTGAATGGAAAGAAGAAAGAAGAGTGCGTAAACAGAATAATACAAAATAAGGCTGAAAAGGTAGGTAGAAGTCATAGTATGGTGAGTTTTAAAAATCATGTCGAGGAGCATAGGAGCCATAGAAGGTTATCTAGTGGAGAAGGAACATAGATTCATGTCAGTAATACAATTTTTTAGCTAGGTGGAAAATATATTGGAGAGGGGGGAGAGGAAACAAGGAGACATATTAGGATGCTATTGTTGTGGCAAGGAGTGATGAGGTCTTAGGGCAGAAACTTTGAGTGGAGAGGAGACAGATGGGAAAAAATCTATTTCCTTCAAGGAAAATAAGTCTGAGAATGAAGGAAAAAGGAAAAGAAAATTCTAGGCATGGAGGATAAGCCTATATGAATGTAGAGAAGTGGGACCTGTAATGCTGAGTTCAGGAAACAGCTGGTTAAAATACAGAGATCAGAAGATATCCAACCATTAAGTACAGATAACTTGCCTCAAGGAGGATTCCCTGGATCAGTAGCAACCATTTACTATTGCTTCAGAGTAAATCTTTTCCCAGAATGGTGACATTGAATTAAAAAAAAAAAGATGCTGCTCCTTTTAAACAAAAATATTGTTCTGTTAGATATAGCCAATGGTTTGGAGGCTAAGATCACTGGATTAATTCTCCTTTAGGTCACTTAGCTTGGGTTTAGAACGTGAATGCAAAAAAAAAAAATAACATACTTCAGTCCCAGCTAATGATCTTATAAATACATGCTGATACTCAAGAAGGGGTCCATGTAATAGCCTGTGGATATCTTCTTATTAATCTATACCTGCTATTACTGGGGAAAAAAAACGTCCTAAAGCATAAGTCCAGCTCTTATGGGTCAGTAAAGTTCTATTTATATGCAAAGGACAGTGAATTGTTATTACGTGAACTTTTCCACGGTTCCATTTTTTACCATTATCATGGACAGAAAACAAAGAATTATACAGGCTAATGTCCTGGCCTGGGATGTAGGAGTTTCAGAAGTTGGTTCTGTTCCTCTATTTCTGTGTGATAGTATAAAGTAATTTCTTACTGGGCCTCAGATTCCTCACATTGAAAAATTAGGGAGCTTTAACAATTCTTAAGAAAATTCACAAGACTTCCAGTTAGTGTGATGGGTCTATTCTATAGTTGTGGAACAGGAGTAAAGCAGATTTTGGCCTCTTTAAAACTGTGATCATCACTACCATCATCATCATTTCCACCACCATAATAATATATGTGCCTTTTTGTAACCTGGCTTCAGATCACTAAATTTTCAGCTTAACTTCTGGTGTTATTCTTATTGCCTGGTCATTTCTGACTCTTTCTGACCCCATTTAGGTTTTTCTTGGCAGAGATACTAGTGTCATTTGCCATTTCCATCTCCAGCTCATTTTATAGATGAAGAAACTGAGACAAACAGGTTAAGTGACTTTCCCATGGTCACATAGCTAGTACTTTCAGAGACCAGATTTGAACTCATGAAGATGAGGCTTCATTACCCCAGGACCAACATTTTATCCTCTATGCCACCTAGCTGCTTACCTTTAGTGTATACTTAAGTTTCAACAGTTGGCAACTTTATCATGACAGAGAATGGATGTACTTGGCATACTTTAACGAATCAATACATTTGTTAATAATCAAGATGGTGATAGGAGTGGTTGGCTGAGTGTGGAATATTACTGACCCTGTACACCATGTATAAATTCAGAGGTTCTACCCACACCAGCTTTAGAGGAAAGATCAGAAAGTCAACCTAGTTTCATATCAAGATTTGTGTTGAAATTCATAAGAGATGGAAGGTGAAAAGTTAGGAAAGTCTGAAATCTTTTAGTTGTGTGCTTCTGGTGAGTTAATCCCCCACATCCCTTTTCTCACTAAATATATATATATATATATAAATATATATATAAATATATATATATATATAGTGAATTTTTTTTGGTATGATCCATGTCTAGTGCTTCTTGTTACTCTTCTTACAGAGAATATTCCTACTATAGATGTGTGAGGCCTCTGTATAGTCTGTAAGCCTTTGGTTTCTTTCAATTCTTTGATTCCTGGGATGATAGATTTAGAGCAGTAAGGGTCCTCATAGATCTTCTAGGCTGACACCCTTATTTGGTGAAGATGAAGATACAAAGACTCTGGGAGGAGAAACAGGACTTAAACAAAAATTCTTTAACTCCAAAGCCAGTTGCTTTTTCCATTTTATCCTCCTTGATTCTGAGCAATATTTTGTAAAAAAAAAATAATGTCTTTTTTTACCATCTTCCTCTATGCTGTTTTTTTCAATGAAGTTACCATTTGAATAGCCTTTGTGGTTGCCTTTATACATATGATAGAGTCAACCTTTTCATTTGGTTTTCTGTGTAAGACATGCAGTGAGCCAGGCTTTCATCTCAAAATTGCCTTTTGCCTCCTGGTAGCATTTGTAACCAGAATGTCCAGATTTATATGGTTTAAGTCTTCCAAAGAGGAAATCCATTTATTAGCTACTGGACAACAATTTAATATTTTATAGCACCAACCACAAAGATAATATTTATANTGTATGTATACACACACACACACACACACACATATATATATATATATATATATATATTTGTGGCTGTTAGGAGAACATGTAACTAATCTGCATTTCCCCAGGCTTCTTAACCTCTAGCTCATGTTTCAGGAGCCAAGAAACATAATATATCTGAGAGGTGATCTGAATAGTAGTGATATATTCCATAGATTCCACCCAAGATTGCATATATCATTGTCCTCTATTCTAAAACCTTCACTTGATTCTAAAACCTTCACTTGACTCTATACTAGCCCCTTTCCCCTACAGTCCATCATCCACTCAATTGCTGAAGATTTCTATAAAGCTCACAACACTCTCCCATCCCCAGAAACTCTAGTGGATCCCCATTTCCTCCAAGATAAAAAATTAAGCCTTTTCTTTGGTATTAGAAGCTCATCACAACCTGGAACCTTTCCTATTTTTTCAGTCTCATATTTTACACCTCATCTACACCTTTTGTGTCCAGCTACATGAGTTTACTTGATATTTCTCACACACTACAGTCCATTTTTTATCTCCATTATTCGCACTGGATGCTCTCCATGCCTGGAATTCTCTCCCTCTCCACTTATTTCTCTTAATTTCTCTTGCTTCTTTCAAGACTTTCATATCAAATGCACCTTCTGTAAGAAGCCTTTCCCAGTCCTCCAAACTGTTAGTCCCTTCCTTTTGAAATTACCTTGCATATACTCTCAGTATATGCTTTATGAATTTAGTTATTTACATTTTATCCCAACCCATTCCTTGAAGGCAGAAATGGTGGTTTTGTCTTTTTTTGTTTGTATGCCTATTGTTAATACATTGCCTAATATGTAGAAAGTGGTTAATAAATCCTTATAGCTGACAGGCAAGTATTTTTATGACATATGAATAGATACTTAGATCTTTGAATTATTTTTTCAGCGATCCTTTTGCCTTTATGTCCATAACATTGCTTTTTGTCTTATATTTTTAGTTTCTTGAAAGCGGAGATTATGTCTACAGATGATCATGCATAATTAGAGGCAGTTTAGAAATATTTTTGGGTCAGTGGAAAAAGATATTGTTTATTTGCTTCACATTATAATTTAACAGATCAAGTGATGAGATTCTGGAAATGACCTATGGGATTATCAGTTTTAACCTCTTTGTTTTATAAATGAGGAAAATGAGGCCTGAGAGATATTGTCAATTGCCCAAAGTCATACAGAGAGCAAATTGCATCTCTGGTATTCAAATCTAAGCCCTATGCCTCCAAATCCTAGTGTTTTTCTCCTCACTAATGGTGTCAAACTCATATAGAAATGGACCTCCACTGGCAGCATATTGACTTGGAAAAACCACAAATTAACACTTTGTAGTAATGTATTTTTATTTTATTTTATTAAACACTCCCCAACTACATTTTTGATTTGGGCAGCTTTTGGGAGTTCTGTCAGCTGGAGTCTGACATCTCTGTTTATATAACTCTGGCTTCTTGATCTATTTCCTGGAGGTTTATTTGTACTCTGCCTTTTGGGGTATTTGAATCTTAGACTATTATTGAAAAGAAGACAAAGGTAACACTTGGAAGTTTTAAGTGACTATAGAGACTTAAGAATTCTTACTTATCTGAAACTGTTAAGGATACAGTTCTACTTCCAGTCTGGTTTTTCTGAGTAAAAAATTAAATTACCCTTATCCAGAAGAATGCTCAGCCTCAGTTGCCAGAAGTTAAGATGATGGTGTGACTTCCTTCTGGTTTGGAAGAGTATGTCGGGGACCAGAGCCTAAAGTTGGCATAAAGTGACTTCTTTCTGTGTGGACATTACCATAGCTATGCTTTTTTTAAAACCTTACCTTCATTCTTAGAATGAATAATGCGTATTGATTCCAGGGCAGAAGAGTGGTAAGGACTAGGCAATGGAGGTTAAGTGTCTTGTCACTCAGCTAGTAAATGTCTGAGGACAGGTTTGAACCCAGCATCTCTCCTTTCTGGGTCTGGCACTCAATCCACTGAGCCACTCAGTTGCCCCCACCAGAGCTATTCTTTGGGGTTCTTTGGTTATATAGACCATGAACTTCTGGAAGTCAAAGATCATCACATTTTATTCATATTATTCTCAACACCATGCAGTTATTTGCCTCTAGTAGGCAGTCAGTGTCACTTTCTGCTGAATGAAGAAAAGGAATTGGGGAAACTCATCGTTCATAAAAACAGTTCCAACTTCTGACTTGAAAGCCAAAGCAGCACTTAACTTGACTCAATTTTTCTCAATACTTCTTTGAGAATCAGCCCCACCTTTTTAGACAGGAGAAAAAAGTACAAGAAGATTTTCCTCATAATTCAACAATGTATAAATGGAGTTAGGGGCAGAGCCCCAAGAAGCCTGTTTGTCGCATGAATGTATACACATGTGTACATATGAATATATGTATGTATACATAGAAAGACCTAGTTAGTACTTGAATCACATTTTGATGTGAGCTAGAGATTATATAGATAGAGACAAGGAGGAGGAATGTACTGGACTCTGGAGACCACCTTTGCAAAGGGATAGAAAGAGGCAGAAGATAAATTGTTGTGAATAGTAATAAACAGCAAACTGTCTGGTTTGAATACAGAGAAGGAAAAAGAGTGGGTAAAAGGGAGGTATAGTGTTAAGAAAGACCTCGTGGCCACAAACACATATTGTATGTGTGTCTATTTTGATGATCTTGGCTCTGTGCATATGAATGTATATGTGCACCAGAGTTCTCTGATGTCAGAGCGAATGCTTTTTCTAATATACAATGCTGATCACCCTGGATCTTTTCCCCCACTCCCTCTGTGTCTGTGTCTGTTTCTGTCTCTCTCCCTCTCCCTTCCCTCTCTATCCCTCCCTCCCTCTCTTCCTCTTTCTCTCTCTGTCTCTGTGTCTCTGTTTCTGTCTCTTTCTCTCTGTCTGTTCCTCTCTCCCTCTGTCTGTCTCTGTCTCTGTCTCTGTCTCTATCTCTCTCCCTCTCCCTCTGCTCTCCCTCCCATCTCCCTCCCTTCCTCTCTCTCCATCTCTCTGTCTCTGTCTCTCTCCTATTTCTTTACTTTTCTTTTTCACCTAATAACATGTGTAAATTGTTAACATCCTTTTAAAAAATTTGTATACCAAGTACTCTGCCTCCCCTCTCCTTCCCCCCCCCCCATATGTGATGGCAAGCAGTCTAATAATAGATTTTACATGTACAATCAAGTAAAATATTTTTCTGTATTAGTACTTTTGGGGAAGAAAACTTAAGTGCAAAAATGAAGAAAGAAAGTGAAATATAGTATACTTTGGTCTGGATTCGGACTCTATCAGGTCTTCCTCTGGAGGCAAATGGCATTTTTTGATTGTGAGTCCTTTGGGATTGTCTCAGATCAATGTATGGCTGAGAAGAGCAAAGCCATTCACAGTTGTGCATCATACAATATTGTTGTTACTGTGTACAATATTCTCCTGGTTCCACTTACTTCTCTCTGTATCAGTTTGTATAAGCCTTTCCAGGTTTTTCTGACATCATCCTGTTCATCATTTCTTGTAAGACAATAGTATTATTACAATCATATACAACAACTTACTCAGCCATTCCCAAATTGACTTATCTATAGCTTCTTCCTATTTATCCCTATCTCACTAATTTATCCCATATGTAGTTGTATCTATCTCTCCATCTCTTTCTCTGTCTGTCTTTCTGTCTCTGCCTCTGTCTATCTGTCTGTCTGTCTCATCTATCTATCTGTCTATCTGTCTATCTACCCATCAAGTTACCCCATATGTCTGTCCATATCTATACCTATATTTATATATCTATATCTATATGTAGATATAGATATATTGATCTATTCATTTCTTTCCATATGGAGAGAAGTCAGAGCAATGATCTATTGGTACTAGAAACTTGGCATAATGACTTGGAATCACAAGAATGTGTCTTGTCTTCTCTGTGAAGTTAACTTGCTCCCAGTGGAATGAAATTTGGAGCTAAGCAACTAACCCTGTGTAGTACAGTGGAAAGTCCATGCGGTTTAGAATCAGAGGACGTATGTCTGGATCTCAGGTCTATCGCTTACTAGCTGTGTGATCTTGGATAATTCCCTTTACCTCTCTGAGTCCAGTTTCCACACCCTTAAAATAGACCATTGGACTTAATAGCTTCTGAAATCCCTTCTAGCTCAAAACCTATGAGGTGGTTCCTGCTGTACCTTTTCCCCCCTTTTCCTAAAGAACAAATGGAAAGATGCATTCAGCAAGTTAAATCAAACAAAAAATCTAACTGGATTCTAGGAGAAAAATTCTACAAGAATTAAGCTATGATGAGAAGAAACCGGAGAGATATGAACAGCATTCAAACTGAAGAAAGCCACTGGAAATTTTGAAAATAAGGCTATCATTACAAAATATATTGTAAAGGGAAAATATCGTAAAAGTAAAAATAGGCAGGTAGGTTTATCTCTTCATCTCTGCCACAGTAGGGCGGGAGTTATGCTGGCTGGCTAACAACCATTAGGACAGAATTCTTTAGCTGTCTGTAGTTGATTCCTCTTGGTTCTCCTAACACTCCCAGCAGCAGACTTTTCTGTTGTCCCAGGCACCTTGAGGGTTTTAAGTATAAAAACAGTCTAGTAAAGTCTCCCAGGCACAAAAGCCAGTTGGCCAGATCTCCCTCAGTGCCCTCTAAATTGCAGTGAAGAGCCTTCCCTTGATCATGGTGGGTGCCAATACTATTTATAGACAGAACTAGCCATATGGGCAGTTAATATATTACATGCTGAGCACTGGACCTGATACCCCACCAGCTGGTTGCCTCTTTTCCACACCCATCCACAAATTTGATCAAGTGCAGAAGCCGCCAGAATAAGTGGTTTGGGAAGGTGAAAAGTATTGATCAACTATGAAAGACTTGGCTACTCTGATCAATATAATGATCCAAGAAATTTTCAAAGGACTCTTGAAAAAATGCTATTAACTTCCAAAAAAGGAACTGATGAACTCTGAGTGCAAATTAAAGTATAATTTTTTCACTTTCTTAATTTTTTTGCTTTTTTTTGCACTATGCTTAATATGGAAATATGTTTATCATTACCTGATCAAGGTTGTCCCTGCTCCCTGACCTTCCATAAAATCTGGATTTTCTTGTAGTTACACATTTTTGTTGGTATTTTATCCTCACCTGGAAGACTCTGTCTCACCTTTCTAACTACTAACATCCTACTCATTTTCGGAAAGAGAGGAAGGACTTCAGAGAGGAACAAGAGAGTTTAATGGGTCATACAATGAAGGAAAGCTAGAAAAAAATTTCTGATTCCATATCTAGTTTAACTCACTCATTTTGCAGATAAGGAAATCAGGGCCAAGGAAATTTAAATGACTTATAAATCACTTAAGTGGGCTAACAAGAACTAAATGAAGGATTTGAATCCAAGTCCTCTGATATCAAAGCCACTGTTCTTTCTGTGATGTCAATCTGATTATCCTGCTTCAATATGATCTCTCTATCTTATGATTCCTATAACACATTATTACCCAGCATCTGTGCATGCAATGACTGATTTCATTAAAGGCAATATATGATATTTCCATCTCATATAATTTCTACCCTTATTTAGGTCCTTCTCACATTTCCCTTGAATTATTAATATCATTTCCCAACTGCTTTCTTGTTTCCATTCCTTCCTCTTTTTAATTCTTCCTTCACATTATGGGCTAAATAAACCTAATGCAGAGGTCCATCCTTTGCTTGAAACTTACTGGAGTCTCACTGTTGACTTAAAATACAAATTTCCTTAACTTATCATTGAATGCCCTCTCCAATCTTGCTCTAACTTACCTTTCTAACCTCCCAAACGTTTAGTCTATCCAAAAAGAGTCAAATCACACAAACTTCCTCCTTTTTAGAAAGGGGGGGGGTCAGCTGAATGTTTCTTTTTTACACTAGCCACCATCCACCTTACTGCCAATATCAGAGACCATGGTTCTGGAATTAAATCTCTGATCCATAACTTCCACCTTAGGACCTGGCTACCATGTCTGGTGAATGCCTTGTGTGGTCCACTATAGCTATACAATTTCCAGCAAGATCTATCTAACCTTATTCCATGGATATCCAGCTAGCAATCCTGCCACTGTACATAACCTTTGCTCTGTCCCATTCCCTCCCCTCCCCTTTCCATTCCTAAAATAATAATCAAGTAAATTTAGCCATTTCTATTGGCATATGTTAATTGAATCCCCAGAAACTACTGAACATGGTTTAATTTCCCAAGCCAAAAAAGGACTCCCTGGCCACTACTCATTGAAGTGCTCTATTTCCTCCTTTAGAATATAAGTTCCCTGAGGAAAAGGAATGCTCTTGCTTTTGTTTTTGTTTTCCCAGTATTTAGCATGATTGGCAAGTAGTCAGAACTTAATAATGCCTTTTCGTTCATTTATTCAAAGTGATCTTCCTAAATGTTTTGATAGCAGTTTGTCTAGACCAGTGGTTCCCAAACTTTTTTGTCCTACCGCCCCCTTTCAAGAAATAATATTATTTAGCCCCCTGGAAATTATTTTTTTTAATTTTAATAGCAATTAATAGGAAAGATAAACACACCTGTGGCCATCACCTCCTCATTAGATCACTGCAGCACCCACCAGGGGGCAGTAGCACCCACTTTGGGAATCACTGGTAAACTGTTCCATTACATTAATCACTTTGTCTTTTAACATATTTACTTGTGTACAGGAGTGTGGGTTTGTGTACCATTCACTAATTGTGATATTCCAATTTACTAAGAGGGAAGGGACGTCTTTCAGTTTTCCTTTTTGTATCCTCTGTAGCTATAAGTTTCTCTCCTCCCCTCCCTCTGTGGAAAGCCCTTCAAAATTGTCTCTTTTTCCTCTTTCAAAATTATTCATCTTTTACATTCTTTTCTTTTTAAATTTTGAGTCCTAAATTATCTCCCTTCTTTCCATATCCTCTCCTATCCACTAAGACGATAAGAAATATTTCAATTATACATGTGAGATTACACAAAATATATTTCCTTAATAGCCAAAGTGCAAAAAAACAAAGCAAGAAAAATTAAGAAAGTGAAAAAAATCATATTTCTTTTTGCACACAGAGTGCATCAGTTCTGCCTCTGAAGGTGGATAGCAGTTTTTCATCATGGGTACTTTGGAAATTTCTTGGATGATTATATTGATTAGAGTAGTCCAGTTTTTCACAGTTCACCATCATTACAGCATTGCTGTCACTATGCACAGTGATTTTTCTGATTTTTCTCACTTCGTTTTGAATCAGTTCATATAGGTCTTGTGATGTGTTTTTCCCCCTAAAACCACACCCCTCATCATTTCTCATAGTGCTCCATCACAATCAGATGCCACAACTTGTTCAGCCATTCCTCAACTGATGAGCATCCCCTTCATTTCCCATGTTTCTCACAAAGGGCTGCTATAAATATTTTGTAACATATAAATCCTTTTTTGATATGTTTGGGATTAAAAAAATCTAGTAGTCATACTTCTGGGTCAAAGGGTATATATAGATTTATAGCCCTTTGCACTTAGTTCCAAATTGTTCTCCAGAATAGTTGGAACAATTTACTATTCCACCAATAGTTCATTAGTGTATTTATTTTTCTCTCATCACCTCCAACATTTGTTATTTCTGATAAGTGTGAGATATTTCAGAATTTTTTTAATTTGCCTTTCTCTAGTCATTAGATGTTTAAAGCATTTTTATGTGACTATAGATAGCTTTTATTTCTTCTAAAAATTACCTTTTTTTATCCTTCGACCATTTACCAATTGAGGGATGGTTCTTATTTTTATAAATCTGACTCTGCTCTATATTCAGTATATATTTGAGATATGAGGCTTTTATCAGAAAACTTGCTGCAAAATTTTTAAATATTATTTCATTGCCTATGGTACCTATTAGCAAAATGTAGTTTCCATGATTATCTCTTTTAATTAGGTCAATTTTTTCTTTTGCTTTGGACAGAACCATGATTGGTCCCCCTGTCTTTTTTACTTCAAATGAAGCATATTGGATTCTGGTCCAATCCTTTATTTTAACTTTGTGTATCTGTTTCAAGTGTGACTCTTGTAAACAGCATGCTGGATTCTAGTTTCCAATCCATCCTGCTATTTGCTTCCATTTTATGGGTGAACTCATCCCATTCCCATTCACAGTTATGATTACAGCTGTGTATTTCTAGCTCTCTTATTTTATTCTTTCTCTCTCCAAATCCCTTTTCATTATATCACTCCTCAAAAGTCTATTTGGTTCTTAATCATTGCCTCCCTTAATCTCCCCTTCCATTTATTATCACCACCCCTCTTCTCTTCTCTTTTTCTCCAATTATTTGATTAAGTTTAATTTCCATACATAACTGAGCATGTATATATTCTTTCCTCCTTGAAACAATTCTAATGAGAATGAGGCTCAAGAATACCATCTTCATCCCCATTTTCCTCTCCATTGAATATGATCATGGATTTAGAGTTAGAAAAGGAACTTAGGACCTCTCAACTCATCTAACTCTTTCATTTTAACTTGAGAAAAGTAAGAATCAGAAAATTTAAGTGATTTATCCAGTGCCACATAGAATTAGAATTTGAACCCAGAATCGCTCACTCTAAATCTCATGTTCTTTCTACCATACTCCAAACCTCTTTAATTTGTTGAATTGTCCTCTAAATTCTTTCAGTCATCCCTTGACTTTTAATTCTCTCTGTCGGTTCTCATATCCAATCAATTACCAAGTTGTATCAATCCTATATGTACAATATCTCTCACATTTATCCATTTCTCTCCTCTCATGTGATCATCAGCCTATTTCAGGCACTTGTTACCTCTAGCCTCCATAATTTGCCTTGACTCCCTACCTCCATTCTTTCCCTTACTTAATCTACTATCCAGGCAGCCACCAAAATACCACAACATTATAATCCCCTTTTGACACAAATGTGATGTTGCCTCCTTGGCTAAAAATCTTCAGAGATCCCTTCTTGCCTCCTGGATAAAATATAAACTCCTCAGTTTGTCACTTAGGAATCTCCATAATTTAACTCTTATTTCCCTTAATTCACCCTTCATAACTTCTATAATCCGTCCAAAATGGATTACTGTGTGTTTCTTAATCTCGATAGTTTATTTCCCAGCTCCAAAATTTTTATGTAAGCCAAAATTCTATGCCTGGAATACATTCCTTGTTAATCTTTTCCTTTTAGGATTCTTTTTTTTCATTCAAGGCTCAATTCAGAAGATATCATTTTCTCTTTGAAGACTATCTTGATCATTCAAGTTGTTAATGTACTCTTCTCAAATTACATTATATCCATTTGTGAATAAGTTGAATTTCCCCTAGTAAAATATAAATTTTTTGACAGTTGTGTCTAGACCTTTTTTGTCTATAGCCATAGTGTTTAACAAAATGTTCTGCCTTTTGTGGCACTTAAAATGTTTTTGAATAGAATTTAACTAAATTCAATAGTGTTAAAAAAAAGAAGAGGATGGGGACAGTTGGGTAGCTGAGTGGCTTGAGAGCCAGGCCTAGAGATGGAAAGTCCTAGGTTCAAATCTGGCCTCAGACACTACCTAGCTATGTGACCTTGGAACCAATATGCAGTATTGATTCTAAGATGGAAGGTAAGGATTTAAAAAAAAAGAAGAGAATAGCATCAATGACAAAACCATAAATAGACACCTAGCTTTTTGGGGGGTAAAAAAGAAAAGCTGGTAATCAAGAAATGAAGAAAAGCATAAAAAGCAGCATAATGTGTAACAGTGAGACATGGAAAGACCTGTATGAATGAAAAAAAGAGGGATATGGGAAGAATCAGGAAAACAACTCATACTATAATATCATTATTATATAAAGGAATAGTTTTAAAGATTTACATGAACTAATAAAGAATGAAATGAGCAGAACTAGGAGACAATTTATACAATGACTATGACACTATAAAAACAACTTTGAAAGCTCAAAGAATTCTGATGAATGTAATGACTTTCTAAGATTCCAGAAGACCAGTGATGACAAATGTCATCTATTTCCTGACAGAGCAGTGATAGATTCAATCCACAGAATGAGAGATATATTCTGAACACAGCCAATCATTTGACTGTATATTTGTCATGAGGAATTTCTTTTTTTTTAATTTTTGAATGGAGTTTGTGGGAGGTAGATGAGATGGAGAGAAAATAGATTTCTGTTAATTAAAAAAATTAATTTCAGATAGAAAGAGAGCAATATAAAAGAAATCAGGTAAAGAAAAGACGTCTCAAAGGAAGGGGCAAGTTCAATTAAAAACTGGTGCAGAAAGAGTAAAAAGAAAGAATATCATTAGATTTGATAATAAAGAGGTCATTAGTGAACTTGGAGATTGCTATTTTAAGAGATAGATGAGGAAAGAAACCTATTTGTAAGAGAAGAGTAGTAAAAGGAAAGAGAGGGAATGAGTATAGACTGCTCTTTCTGGAAGTTTGGCAGTGAAAAGAAGGAGAGAAAAATATTATTATCACTTTACACGAATAATCTGAGACAAAGAAGTTAAATAAATTGTCTACATTTATAGCTAAGAGCTGAATCTTAGTTTTCTGACTCCAAATTCAATACAGGTATACCTCAGAGATACTGTGTGTTTGGTTTCAAACCACCACAATGAAGTGAGTCATACAAACTTTTTGATTTCCCGGTATATATAAAATTTATATTTATACTCTGATGTAGTTTACTGAGAGTGCAATGGTAATATGTCTAAAAATAATGTACATAACTTAATTAAAATACCTTATTGCTAAAAAATTGCTAGCCATTTTCCGAACTTCTGGAATGTTTTAATTATTTTCCTGATGAAGAGTCTTGCCATGATGATGATAGCCACAATTGACCAGGGTGGTGGTTATCAAAGGTTAGGGTGGCTGTGGCAATATCTAAAAATAAGACAATAGTGAAGTTTGCCTTATCAATTAATTCTTCCTAATACTTGAATACTTAGAGGCCATTATAGGGTCATTAAGTGGCCTAGTTTCAATATTGTTAAGTCTCAGGGAATAGAGAGGCCAGAGGAGAAGGACAGAGGCAATTGCCAGTCAGTGGAGCAATCAGAATAGGCACAACATTTATTGATGTATGCTATCTTTTATGGATGTACTTTTTGTAACACCCAAAAAAGTGACAAATAATGTCAAAGTCACTTGATCACGGCTCACTCTGGAAGATATAGTAATAAACAAAATGTTTGAACTATTGTGAGAATTACCAAAATGTGACACAGAGACATGATGTGAGCACTTGTTATTGGAAAAATGGTACCCATAGACTTGCTTGACCTTGGGGTTACCACAAACCTTAAATTTGTTTTAAAAATGACAATATCTGTAAAGTGCAATAAAGTGAAGCAAAATAAAATGAGGTATGCCTGTGGTAAGAGCAAGATGAGAGAAAATAGAATTAAAGACATAAATTGAAGGGTTAGTCTTGGCAAGGTAGGGCTTATCTCTTCCCCTAAGACTGGAGGGAAGACAAAAAAATGAAAGAACACATTGATCTACAGGAATGGGGGGGGAGGAGAATGGGGAAAGTTCATAGGGGATGGCATTGAGCATTTTGATGAAGTAGATAGTGATGTTTTCTAGTGGAAGTGAAGAGGGAGTTAGTTTGCAGGTTTGAGAAAGAGCAAAAGACATTGTAATATCAGAGGAGGTTTGGAGTGGCTTTTGTGTGCAATAGGATGAGACAATTAAGATATCAATAGGAGCATTTGCTGCATTCTGCAAGCAATAAGAGCTCAATTCAGTTTCAATAGAGTAAATTTATAATATTCCAAGCCAATACAAAATTCATGATTTCTCGGGGTAGCATACTGCTTTGGGGAATAGTGGTAGACCAACAATAGCAGTTACTCATGTTTCTGGGTCAGAATGGTGAGAAGATCATACTCATAATTAACATTTGTATAGAACTTTAAGGTTTGAAGAGCTTCATAAATATTATCTCATTTTCTCCTTACAAAAGCCCTGGAAGGTAGAGCTATTATTATTATTCCCATTTTACCGATGAAATAATTCAGTCGAACAGAGATAAAGTGAGGTGCCCATGGTCACATAGCTAGTAAGTTTGTTTAAGACTGGGTTTGAATTCAGGACTTCCTGACTCCAAGACCAAAGCTTTCTCCACTGAATCACCTGTTTCTAGAAATGTCAAGAACACAAGGGTGGGATATAGAAGAGGCTATTTCAGAAATGATTTATTAAAAGATTAAGCCTGGTTAGTTGTGGAAGCAAGGCTATTAATTGGGATATTTTTTGATGACCTGGGTTCAAATATCAGCACGTTGTGTTGCTAAGCAAATCACTTTATCTCTCTGGGCCCATTTATGTAATATAAGTGACTTAGTTTAGCTAACTTCTGAAATCCATTCCAGACCCAAATCTATAATCCTCTGATCTCATATTGGGATTGAGGGAAAGAAGGTCATAACAATGTGGAATAAATATGGCAAGTATAAGGGAAATGGAGAGTAGAAGAAGAGAGACTTATGGGTAAAGATAGGAATTTCATAGTTCAAGGTATCTGAGTGCCAAGATGAGTTTATGTATGTTACAAATGTGTTGTCCAATGGATCAAATCAGGAAATTTCCATTTTTCACCTGGTTTATGTCTTTCCTTTCTTTATATTGGTGGGGAGGGAAGATGGTAAGAATTATGATTTTAATAAAAAAAATCCAATATGCTAGAACCTATGTCCAATACTAAGACAAACAAGGTAGGTTGCTATCATGGGAAAACAATGCATTTCTATCATATTCACTTTCTGCAAATATAATATACAATCAACTAGCTCAATAAGCAGTTCAGGCTCCCTAATTTTCTTCTGTCAAAGATAAAACTGGCTGGTAAAAATTAGAGCTTTATTTACATTTATGACAAAAATGAAAAATTAGAACAGATGTAAGAGATAAAAAAGAGAGATGACTTACTGGGTTTAAATGCCTATAATACAAAACATTGGTAGCTGTTTATTAACAATTTAATTAACTTTTTTTTTCTCCTTGTATCACCTCCATTTTGAATTCTACCATACCATATGGTTACTGGGAAGTAAATATTGATTTTTTGCTTGCTTGTTTGTTTTTAATCTAGGTTTTGGGAAGGACGCATTTATGATCTAAAGGGACAACTAGAACGGAAATTCTGACCACTCGAGTAAATGATTTGTATTCCTCTATTTACCAGTGAACATGGAATTTTTACTAAAGTTGTTTGAATTATATTGACCAATTTCTCTTGTCTACTCCTTTTATGCTTTGAACTGATAAAAGAAATCCACAACAGGGTAATCTTGCTCTTTGAAAATCTAGACCAACTAGGAAAGATCTACAGAGGTATTGATTCCTAGGTTTTGTTTAGACCAATGGTTCCCAAACTTTTTTGGCCTACCTCCCCCTTTCCAGAAAAAAATATTACTTAGCCCCCTGGAAATTAATTTTTTTTAAATTTTAATAGCAATTAATAGGAAAGATAAATGTACCTGTGGCCATCACCGCCTCCCTGGATCACTGCAGCACCCACCAGGGGGTGGTAGCACCCACTTTGGGAATCACTGGTTTAGACTATAGGAGTCTTTAATATAGGAATGATGATTTTCAAACAAAGATGCCCAGTGGTAAGAAAAAGAAAATACTCATGTTTCCCCTAAAAGGTCTTTGGTGCTTCTGGTCATATATCATATTTAGTTATTTCCTTTGTAGGATTTTTGACACATAAAAAAGTAAAAGCTTTTCAGTAATATTCTTAATATGTCTGGACTAATAATAATACATAATAATAATAGCCAGCATTTATATAGCACTTCAGCTTTTTGGAAGCATTTTACAAATATTGTCTCACTTTATCCTTACAAAAACTTTGGAAGGTAAGTCCTATTCTTTTCCTCATATTACAGATGAGACAATGGATGTAGACAGTGATTAAATGACTTGCTTAAGGTCACACTGCTAGTAAGTGCCTGAGGGAGATTTGAACTCCTGTCTTTCATACTCTAAGTCCAGTGCTTTATCCAGCATGCTACCTGGAGCCCTCTATGACTGCATATGTATGTGTTGTTAGACAATGGAGGCAGCTTGATGTAGTGAATTAAATGATGGACTTAAAATTAGGAAGATCTGGGTTTGAATCTTACTCTAGAAATTTACCTGTGACACTATACAAATCGCTTAGCTACCTCATTTCCCCCCTTTCTGTGGGGTAATAATAGCATCCTTCCCAGTATTGTCAACTTGAACAAATGAGATAACATATGCAAAACTCAAAGTACTATATAAATGTTATCTATTACTATTATTGCCAGTTCAGATATCAACCAGTTCCCTCATGGGACAGTTAGGAAGCTGAGTGAGGTCCTATTCTTAGCTTCTTTAAATGAATGTCATTAGTCAAGCTTGGTCAAAAAAGGGAGGTGATGACAATAGGACTACAATGGCCTCTGGGGATGAAATAGGGGAGGAAGGTGTGGAAATGGGAAGAAGCACTTTTGCTCTCTTCATTTTTCAATCTAAGCTTTTTTTCAAAGAGCATCATTTAAAGAAAACCATTTATATTTTAGATTCCTCTCTGTGGCTGCCTCTACCACGTTTCTGAAAATACCAGGCTATCAGATCCTAAGCTCGCTATTGCTATCCCCTTCCGTCCACCTCTCCAGAGCCAGTCACATTTTCCAGGAGAACCAAAGAGAAAATATAATTTGGGGGAAATGAACTAATGGGTACAAACACTGACTGTGAGGAATCACTTTAAATATTTAGATATGGGATTTTTATAGAATCCAAGGTAAGAAAGTGCTTCTTAGCATATTTGTTTGCATTTTGGGAAAGGGGGAATTAAGCAGCTGCAAATTCTCTGAATGATGATGAGTAAAAGCCTTTTTTTGTGTGTGTGACTATGTAGTCCCTTTTCCCTCCATATGAATTTCCAAAGACAAATGATCACCATGAATTATTCTTAAGGGAAGGACTTTTGTGTTGTTTTAAGATTTTCTCATATTTTTAAATGGCATTCTTTTTTATATTAAATGACAACTTCTGGAAAAAAAGGAAAAATTTAATTTTTTTTCCCTTGGATTTTTACTTAAGAATCAAAGATATAAAAGGAGAAAAGAAGAATGGGGATATTCCTAGCAAGGACGGGAAGAATAGACAAAACATCTTGGCTTCAGTTTCTCAGAGAACAAAGCTTCATTCTGTTGTATCATTGCAAACCATAATAATTGGTCTCTGAGAATCCACAGTTTCTCAAGGGTCAGAAAGAGAGATTCCAGAACTCAAAACAGCTCATTCTTGGTGTCCAGGATACCTTGTCCATAAAGGCTTTGATTTTATTCCATTTATTTCCTGCGGTCATGAAAGCAGCAGCATTTCTAGCCAGAGGAAAAACTGTGTGTACAATAACACAGAAATCGGTTCTTCATTTCTACAAGGGGGAAAGGTTATATATTTACAGAACTTGGGAATAAGCTGAAGACACGGAATTAATGCCTGTGCATAACTCTGTTTCTTTTTAATGGATTAGGTAAAGAAAAGCTGTTAAATGTGGTATTTTACAGAGGTGATAGCCCTGTGAAGAGGTGAAGGGCCTTACTCAAATAAGCTGTGTGAAATCCTCTCCACATGCCAAGGAAATACAGACATGCTATCTTATAGTAGATTGCTTTGGTATAAGATGAATAAAGTCCTCCTATCTGACTAGTTAATTTGTTTGCATTTACACAACCCTGATTTTTGAGGGTGATAAAAACAGCAGCACTCCCCAGACCACTCTACTTCCAACCTGGTCAGTGGATATGGGAACTCAGGTGCTGAAGCCACCACCTGGAAAGGAGAGTTCTCACCATCAAAGTCTTTAGCATTGTCAAATGTTCAATGCCAGAAATCTATATGATTTTTAAAAAATGAAATGACCTTATAGAAGATGCATCTACTTTGATGCTGGATCCCAAGATCCATTTTGTGCCTTTCTAGCTGGCTGGCAACAAAAACATCCTATCTATATTGTCTACCCTTATCAGAATGGTAGCTTGTTCAGAACACTAATTGCCTTGTTTTTTTCTTTTTCACCTAGTAAGAAAAAATAAAAGTACTTTTTCATTCATTCATTCGTTCATTATTTCATTTACTTGTAAAAAGTTTTTTTGAAAACCTTTACTTTCTGCCTTAGAATCAGTACTGTTTATTTGTTCCAAGGCAGGAAGGGCTAGGCCATTGATGGTAAAGCTATGACACACGTGTCAGCACTGACACGCATAGCCATTTTCGATGACACATGGCCGTATGAGGCCACATGCCGAGGATGAAACATTTGCTTTGTGTAGTGTAGACACTCTGTGCACTATAGATGACAATTCTGCCTATATTAATCTGCCTATTTTGGTTTATTAAATACAGTTATATATTCCAATTGTACATTTTTGTTATTTAAACTATAAATATCATGAAATTATGGTTTTTTTCTCAAAGTGACATACCACCCGAGTTATGCTCAGTATTTTGGCGAATTTTGACACACCAAGCTCAAAAGGTTGCCCATCACTGGTGCTAGGCAATGAGCACTAAGTTTTAAGTGACTTACTCAGGGTCACACAGATAGAGAGTATCCGAGGCCACATTTGAACCCAAGACTACTTTCCTTTCATCTATAGGCCTAGTTTGCAACCCACTGAGACAGCTGCTCCAATGAAAAATCTTAATGTTCCAGAGGAGGAACTAATTATTATTTCCCTAAGAAAGTAAAGCATATACGAGCAAGCCAATATAATTCCTTGGGACCCATTTGATTTGTAGTCCTGAAGTTTTATTAGAGGTAAGAGGGTTGAATAAGAAAGGATGTGATGGTGACTTTTTTAATTAAGAAAACAAAAACATAATCATGGAAATCATCCTTGCCCTCTCCTTCTTAGTTTCTTTCTGTTTAAACATGGCTGACAAGAAGTGATAATTATTATCTTCAGACCATTGCCTAAGTCCAATTTTATGTGAAACTATTTCTAGACAGGCCAGAAATACAGATCTAATAGTAACAAACAATTAAAGAATGTAAAGGAAGTCAATGAGTTCAAACTTTTGTTTTCTTTTGTTTTTAACATACTTCTTGCATCATTATTCTCCTTCAGTCCTTCTAGCCCATAGAACAGCAAGAGGCTAAGGTCACTTTGTACATCTAATCAAAAGGGTGTATACTTACTGTGCGAAGTTATCTGCTTTTTGGAGTTTTTCCTGAGATTTCCTTAGAGAAAGATAAAGAATAGCTATTATTTCTCGGTTTGATTCAGAGGTTATCATTATGGCACTGTGAGGATGCTGGAGTTGAAGATGACACATTGTTTTACCATATAGTCTAGTCAATAAGCATCAATATCTATCCGTCAGAGAGAGAGAGAGAGAGAGAGAGAGAGAGAGAGAGAGAGAGATGGATAATAAATTGGAGATGAGGAAAAGCACAAGCATTTAGTGACCAGGAAAAGATTCTTATATGAAGAATTTTAGTTCCAATTTGAAAAGTGTCAGGCAATCCAGGAAGTGGAAATGAAGAGAAGAAAAATTCTAGGAATCGGAGTTAAGCAGTGAAGATGTCCACAGCCAAGAGATGGATTTTCTAGAGTAAGGAACAGCCAACAAGTTGATATCATTGGATTGTAGAATGCATTGAGGGGAATAAGGTTTGAGAGGATTGGAAAGGAATGAGAGGAGGGGTGTTGTGAAAGGCTTGGAAGGCTAACCAGAGGGATTTATAGATGATCCTGGAAGCAATTAGGTTTCATTAGAGTTTATTAAATAGGGGTGTGGCATAGTCAGACTCGTGGTTTAGGAAGATTTCTTTGTCAGCTGAGTAGAGGATGAACTGGAATATGAAGAGACAAGGCAAGAAGACCAAGCAGAAGACAATTATAATAGTTGAGGCATGAGTTGATAAAATTAGGACTGAGGGTGGCAGCAGTGCTCTCTATCCTTACCAAAAATTCAAATCAAATTGTTCCTATCTTCTTATCCTCATGGAGAAAATAGGTTTTTAATTTTTTTAATTAATAAATTAATTTAGAGTATTTTCCCATGGTTACATGATTTGTATTCTTTCCCTCCACTCTTCCCTCCTCCTTCCCAGAGCCAACAAGCAATTCCACTGGGTTATACATGTATCACTGTTCAAAACCTATTTCCATGTTATTCATATTTACAGTAGAGTGATCTTTTAAAGCCAAAATCCCCAATCATATCCCCATTGAACTACGTCAGTGATGGGCAAACTTTTTAAAGAGGGGACCAAAGGAAAGGAAATGCTCATCTGTCAGTCTGTTTTTTCTAAGGCAACTCTTTAGAAGTTTCATTGCATTGTATCCTACTCATTGTATTCGTCAGATTAGGAATAATGTCGTGTGGCCAGATAGAACATTTCAGGGGGCTGCATCTGGCCAGTGGGCTTTAGTTTGCCCATCACCGCACTACATGATTGATCATATATTTTTCTTCTGTGATTCTACTCCCACAGTTCTTTCTCTGGATGTGGAAGCATTTTTTCTCATAACTCCCTCAGAATTGTCCTGGACCATTGCATTGTTGCTAGTAGAAATGTCTGTTACATTTGAATGTGCCATAATGTATCAGTCTTTCTGTACAATGTTCTCCTGGTTCTGCTCCTTTTGCTCTGTATCAGTGCCTGGAGGCTGTTTCAGTTCACACTGAGTTCCTCCAGTTCATTATTCTTTTGAGCACAGTAGTATTCCATCACCAACAGATACCACAATTTGTTCAGCCATAACCCAATTGAAGGACCTCCCCTCATTTCCCAATTTTTTGCCACCACAAAGAGCACAGCTATAAATATTTTTTGTACAAGTGTTTTTCCTTATTATCTCTTTGGGATACAAACCCAGCAGTGATATGGTTGGATCAAAGGGCAGGCAGTCTTTTAAAGCCCTTTGAACATAGTTCCAAATCGCCCTCCAGAATGGTTGGACGAATTCACAACTCCACCAGCATGGTTTTAGTGTCCCAATTTTGCCACATCCCCTCCAACATTAATCACTTTCCTTTCTGGGAATATTGGCAAATTTGCACCTCTAAGTTATTTCTCTAATCTTTTTCTGCATCTATTGAGATAATCATGTGCTTTCTGTTGGTTTGATTATTGATATGGTCAGTATCAATATCAGCTAGGAAGTGTCTGAGGCCACATTTGAACCCAGTACCTCCTATCTGTGAGCCTGGCTCTCAATCCACTGAGCCACCCTCTATGCTTTTTTTTTTTGATCCACCAGTTTTGAAGGATTAGATTATTTAGTTTCCAATTAATTTTAAATTTGTCTTTCAATGAACCGTTGTTAATTATAATTTTTATCACATTATGATCTGAAAAAGTTGCATTTATTATTTCTGTTTCCCACTTTTGTTTGCAATATTTCTATGTCTTAGTACATGATCAATTTTTGTATATGTACCATATATTACCAAGAAGAAAGTATATTCCTTTTTATCCCTGTTCAGCTTTCTTTTTCTTTTTATAAAGTACATGTAAAACAAGTTATTGTAATTGTTTCCTGACATTCTGTTATCCAGATTCTCTCCTTTCCTCTATTTCTCCCCTTCTTGAGATGGTAAATGATCTCTCATAGTTTTTAACAGTGTTTTCATTTAATATATATTTCCATATCCCCATGCTATGATAGAAAATACATATCACATAAATAATAAAATATAACAAAAGCAAATTAAGAAGGAAATAAAGTGAAAGATGGCATACTTTGACCTGTAATCAGTGTTTGATAGTTCCTTCTTTGGCTTTGGATAGTATATTTTATCATGAGTTCCTTGTGGTTATCTTGTGATAACATTGTTTTGCTGATAATAATTTAGTCCTTCACAGTTGATTATTATATAATATTTCTGTTATTGTAAATACTATTCCCCTGGTTCTACTCATTTCACTTTGCATGCGTTCATATAAGTCTTTCCAGGTTTTTCGGAATCATCTTGTTCATTATTTCTTATAGCTCAGTAGTATTCTATTACAACCGTATATCACAATTTGTTCATCCATTCCCCATTTGATGGATACCTCCTTGGTTTCCATTTCTTTGCTAATGCAAAGAGAGCTGACAAACCCAGTTTTAAAAAAATCCATCCTAGTAGAGCCATCTCACCAATCAGCATATTTATATGATAATATTATCATGGTCCGATCTCAGCGTTAAAGTTGTCCTTTACAGTTTATGTTGGTCATATTCCCCTTTAAAGTCAGTGCATTCAGATGCTTGTTCACCAGTACATAATGATTTTATAAAATTACATTCTTCCTATTTGGGATAATAACTTTCCTGAAATCAGATTTTTTTTTACTTAAATAAATAATTTCCTTGTGATTTTTAAAAATTCCTGAGCTCAAACCAACATTAACAGGGGAAAATTAAGGACAGAATGTCAACCTTCATTTTCCATTGTCTTTTAACTTTGACCACTTTGCCTGGCCCTTAGCATTATTTAAACACTTTTTTCAACTTTATTATAAAAATGTCAGACTTCAGATTAATGAAACCTTGTCCTTTTTGTGTAATTTATCCTTCGAGGCTGAAGGAAAACCTTCAGGGAGAATATAAAAGCAATCAGGCATCCATTTAGAAAAAAAAAAGCCGTGATTATTTTTGTATGCAGTTTTATATCATTTCACTTTTTCAATATGTCTGCTTCACATAATTTATTACTTGACACTTTTTATTTTCAATCATTTTGGTTGCTTATAAATAAACATGCATTAATGTCAAGGGAATTAGCATTCCATTATAAACTTTATACAAGCTGAGAAACTGGCTTCGGTGAAGTCTCCCTCTTTTTTGGGGACATGCATATACATTCAACAGAGCCTATCTGGAGAATTAAAAACTGGCACATTTTTTATCTTTGTTAAATAGGAACAATTTTTAAATGGAGACAGTGATTTCCAGAGCAATATTATGCAGGTAAGGATTATGCATTTTAATGCTGTTCTCTTTGGAATTTAATCTTGAAATCATTTAAATGATTGTTTAAATTATGGTTGTTTGAGCCTATTAGTGACTACCCAGTAGGACCCTTACAGAGCAGCCTCACCACATATATCATATGTGTGTATGTGTGTGTTTGTATGATTCGTTCTCATATAAGCAGTGGAAATGCTTGACAAGGGCCATTTAAAATGAAATAAAACAGTTTTTCACTATGCATCAAGGAGTATTCATGGAACTCTTTGGAGTAAATCTATGTAGAATTGTAGAATGTTAAAACTGGAAGGGACACGAAGGTCATCTCATGAATCTGAGCAGGAATACTTTTATTGGGGAATTTCTCAGCATAGGCTCCTGGGAGAACACTGAGAGAATGTCACATATGATAAACAATCAGGAGAGGGAAGAAGGGTGCTCTAGGTGGGGAGTTAAAATGCCTGAAGAGGGATTTAAACTGGCTTGGGTCTGATTTGGAACAAATCAAAGCTCCTTCATTGGTAAGTAGTGGGATCAAGCTCCTTAGAGGCCATAGCACTTCCATTCTACATGAGATGGTATGAGCTAATCTCAAAAAAAAATATTGCATCTCCATAGTGATTTGCATGTTGCATCTCCCATTAAACTGTGCTCTTTCACATGAGGCTTTTTTTTGTCTTTTCTTTGCATCTATTGCTCTGAATATCTGCCACATAATAGGCAATTAATACATGCTTATCAACTGACTGGCATCTCATCCAAAATGAGACATTAGATTCCAGATATGGTCTACATAGAATGGAACATAGTAGGACTACAGCCTCACTCATTCTGTCCACTATATTTTTGTTAATTCAGTTTAAAATTCAATTTGCTTTTTTGGCTATTGCACTATTGACTTGTATTAAACTCTAGAGTCAGGCTCACCGGTCTTTTCCTCTAGTTTCTTTCCTTTTCTGTGTTACATTTTTTTACTCTATGACCCCCAACAAATTGAAATTCCTTCTTGTGTCAGCATATTATTTTTCTTCTTCATTTTCTTTCAAGGAACAGTTCATGTTTTCTGATGTCATAGTAGAGAAGGTATTTCTCAAGTCGTTTTACTTTCTTGTCTAATAGAGAGATGAACTAGCATTATGAATGCTATCAGTTGATAAATCAGCAAACATTTGTAAAGCACTAAGCTAGGTTTAGATCTTAGGGATACAAAGATAATCCATGCCCTCAAATGGTACTCTAATGGGAGAGATAACATATACAGAATACATGCAAAATGAATACATTGTAGTTATGAGATTCTGTGAAGTTGTCATTTGGATCCAAAAGAAAACCAAACATACCATCGATTTCAGATCTCTAGAACACCCTCTTTACCTTTGAGATACCAACTGAAAATTATAATGGTTCTTGCTTCTAACTTTTATTGATAACTTCTCTAGGACTTATTCCCTCATTAAGGACTCTGTTGGTGTGGCTCATAAATAGATTTCACCTGCCTTTTCCATTCCAAACCTTGTGTATCTGGTATGACTTGCTCAAATGCCTTTGGTGTATGATTATTTCTGTTAATGCCAAATGCAAATAATAGTCAATCAATTAATAATAAGCCCACTATGGGTCAGATACTTTTCTAAACTGTAGGCATACAAGGAACTGCAAAAGACAGTCCCTTCCCTCAAAGACTCCCAATCCAATGGGAGAAAAGACATGCAGTTGTGTCCAAACAAGTTATACACAGAATAAATACAAAATAATCAACAGAGAGAAGGCACCAGAATTAAGAGGGATTAGGAAAGACTTCGTGTAAAAGGTGGGGTTTTAACTGGGACTTAAAAGAATCAAAGAAAGAAAGAAAAGAATTCTGGGCACAGTGAAAATGCCCAATCAGGAGATGAAATGTGATGTTTGGGGAACAACAAGGTGGCTAGTGTCACTGTATTGAAAAATACATGGAGGAAAAGGTGTAAGGGGTCAGAAGACTGGACAGTGGAAAGTGGGCTAAGTAATGAAGGACTTTTTGAATTTTAATCCCAGGGACCATAGGAATCCAATGGAGTTTAAGTATCAGGGTTACAGGGTCAGATGTGGGCTTTAGGAACATCACTTAGGCAGGTTAATGGAAGATGGAATAGAGTCAAGGAAAACCTGGTGGCAGGCAGGTCAACCAGTAAACCATTGTAACAGTCTAAATGTGAGGACCTGTTCCTGGGTTGTAGCATATCAGAGGAGAGAATGAGGAGTGTTCAAGTTTCCCTTCTTGTAATTTATGATACATTTTTCTTATGAATTATTTAAAATGTAAATTACTATTAAATAAATTTAGCTGGTTGTTTGGAATTTCATTAAGGTTTTTTTTAAATAGAATATGGTATATGAAAGAAAAATCATTCACATTGAAGTTGTTTTTAAAGAAAATAAACTTCTAGCCATATCTTTTTTTTTTTTTTACTTGTCTTCCCTTTTCTCACTACTGAGTCTTTCCTTTTCCCTGTACGACTCACTGTCTGGTGTGCTGATTAACTCTGAGATCTGGTTTCCTCTGATTAGCTTTGAGAGCTGGTTTCCTCTGATTAACTCTGAGGTGATAACTATTGACCAAATCTTATTCTGTCTAATCTATCATGTGTTATGAGAAGAAGGGATTTACTGTCTAATTTTATTAAAAGTTTTCTTCAAATTAATACATAGGACTTGAAATTTCATGGCAAGAGCAACAGAAAAGAAACTTGCAAACTAAAAGAAATGAAAATCAATTGGAAATTATAATATACTCAGTGGATAATGTATGAATATATCTATGCACAAGTGTATACATATAGGTATATAAAACATACATGTATATATAATATATGCACACAAATATTTGTCTATCTAAATATACATCTATCACTCTATCAATTGATCTTACAACAAACCTATGAAGTAGTAATCTGGATTGCAATGGGAAAAGGACTAGGCAGGGCCTCCCCATTCCATCCAAGAATGTAGAGGGGTATGGAGCTTGGCCCTGGCACCAAGACCCAATGCAAGAACTAAGAATAGAGATGAATAAACAGAAGAAAAAACAACTCCAAGAAGACCAAGATATATGCCAGAAGGAAAAAATAATTCTATCTTAAGTACAAAAATAACTTCAGGGAAAAAATGAGTTGGTCATAAGACTCCAATAATAGAAGGAAGAATTTAAGCAAAAAATTTGAAAAAATAATGAATTAGAGTTCTTGAGGGAAAAAAATTGATATAAGAATAAATAGCAAAGAACAAGAGAGAGAAAATCTTATACAAGGCATGGATTCCCTGAAAAATACTTATTAGAATTCAATGATTAAATGAGATAACAAGAAATATTAGGGAAGAAGACCAAAGATTGGTAAATTAGATAAATATGAAAGGGATTTGCTCTCAAAAATAATAAACTTAGAAAACAATAGAGAATCAAACTCTGAAAATCATGACCAAACAGAAAATCTGGATGTCATATCCCAAAAAATCATAAAAGGAAGATGCCAAATTTATTAAAACAGGAGAGCAAAGTGAAAAATAGAAAGAGTTTTCTGAAGATTATGAGCTGAGAATGTCTGTAGCCATTATTCTCAAGTGACTCTCATGGTAAGTTTTGGATCACTTGAATCTCTGCTTGTTCCAGATCATGGGTACATGATGATCCTATATTCATAGATTGTTGTACATTCCTTCAAGAGAAAAGGCCCCAAAGATCTGAAAATAGTTTTGCCAAATTAAGCAAATATTTAGAAAATTCATCATAAAATATATTACCCTGCTAAAGCTGTTAAAGGGCTGATTAGGTCTACAAATTTAAAGGAGTTGAAGAGAGATGATCTGGATGAATTTTCCAATCAACTTAATAAGATTATAGAGCATGGGGTGTGGCATGGCAGTTATTTCTCATGGTGTATAAAAGTTCAATAGAACATCTCAACCCTTTATTTTTTCTCCTTTTCTCTCTCAGACTTTCAGAATACAAACCAACTTATAATAGAATGGAATTGTGTTCTGGTGGTCGTTGGAAAGCTTTGTCCAGGGAGTCTCATTATCCTCAGGAGTAGTTAATGGCTGTGGCTTAAGCACATCACAGGCTGTACATATTGACATGGTGAACCTAAAGAAGATAATCTGAGACCAGATTTTTTTTTCTAGCTCTACAGATGGCTACAACCAGGACACTAATAGACTGTTTAAACCAGGTAAGAGAGTATCTGATAGGTTTCAAACCTGAGTTGGGGAGGAATATCTACTTCAAGGATGTGAAGACATCTTCTGGTAGAATGGATAGATGAGAATGATTTGTTCCAATGGCCAAGTAGGTGCTATGGAGTGCTTAGAGCTTGGTCAGGTATTGAAGACACCAGGGTCATCCACGGCATCCCAGCCACTGCCAGTTTACTGACTACTGTCTTGCCACTAGACTTCAATGACTCTGAAAGAGAGAGCTGATGATAATCAACTCTGTCTCACTTAAATCCAATTCACAAACAAGTGGAGACATTACCCAATGATGTCATTGGTCCTCTTTCCAAACAAAGAATGAACAAAAATGGATTTCCTGAAGAATCACATGGCACAGGAAGACATCTACCTGTTCAATATAAACGGGACTTTCCCCCTGAAATATATTAGGGAAAAAATTTTGGAATAACTCCATGTAGTCAATGAGTCAAAGAACAAAAAATGACTCTTGTAGTCAACCCCCACTCCCAAAATCAAACACAGTCTGTATTAGTATATCGACTTTAGGAGAATCCTGATTGACAGGTCATAGAAGCAGGGTGGAATAGTGGGGTCAGCATTTAAATAGCACCTAGTATCCAAGACTACATGCCCAAACTCTCATAGTTTAAGATGGTTTTAACCAGAATTCTGATTTGTGCTAAACGCTTTACAAATATTATTTCATTTTATCTTCACAACAATCCTGTGAGGTAGGTGCTATTAGGATTTCATTTCATAGTTGAAGAAACTTAGGAAAACAGAGGTTGTGACTTGCCCAGGGTCACATAGCAAGCAAATTTATAATGAAAAATTTGAAATTTGGCCTTCCTGATTCTAGGCCTAATAATTTATCTACTATGCAATTTGCTGTTCAGTGGTTTCAGTCATGTCTGACTCTTCACGATCATGAGTTTTCTTAACAAAGATACTGGACTGATTTGCCATTTTCTTCTCTAGATCATTTTATACATGAGGAAATTGAGGCAGAAAGAGGGAAGTTACTTTAGTAAGTGTCTGGGGTCAAATTTGAACTCAAGTCTACCAAACTGTAGTCCTACAGTCACTGTGCTACCTAGCTGGCCCTTGTATTGTGCTACATATTGTTGCTAAGTTCTAATTCTACAAAATTTTCATATCTTTCATTGGGATTTCTTGTGATCTTTTTTCATCACAGTGAAAATATAGAATAAAGCTTTCTTAAACAAACCTACTTTGAAATAAATGACAAAAAGTTAAGTAGAGAGACAGCAATTTACTTTATTATTGATTTATACCTTTAAAAGACAATACTGAAAAATTAATGAATTTATTTGAAAGATATGGATAAGGAAGAATTTATGTCCAAATAAGACATAGAGAACATTATAAGACGTAAATGGATAACTTTGACTACATTAAACCAAAAAGGGTTTGTGCAAACAAAACCAATGCAACTAAGATTAGAAAGCAAACATCAAAATGGGAAAAAAAAATTTATACCAAGTGTCTCTTATAAAATCCCCATTTCTCAAAAATAGACAATCAAGCCAAATTTATAATACAAAGCATTCTCCAATTAACAAATGGTCAAATGCTATGAACAAGCAATTCTCAGATGAAAAAAATTAAAGCTAGATTTAATCATATCTGAAAGACTTTTACTTAAATTGTGCAGGATGTTTAATTCATCTGTTTACTAAAACCATAAATTTGTATACTAGCTCTGCCCTATGCTACCTGTTTGTCCTTAGATAAATAATTTTCACCTTTGTAGCTCTTAGTTTCCTCATCTTTAAACTGAATTGGTTAAACTACATGATCCCTAAGTTCTATTTTTATGATCCTCTGAAATTCTTCATGTGTAACATGTTATATTGTGGAGAGGTTTAAGTCCAACCACTTATGCACACGGACTTGAGTGACTGTTATCAATCACTTAAACTCAAGGTGACTCTTTTAAGACCATAAGATGCACAACTAGTATTGATCTGCATGAGTAAAGGTATTTTCCTTACTGAAAGTTCTGAACGCTAATGAAATCACAATTTCTGTTAAAACCATCTTAAACTAAGAGAATTATGATGTGTTCAGATAACATAAAGACAAGTCAAATTTTACACAAATTTATCATTTCCCTTCATTTAGTAGATAAGAAAGACAGCTATAATATAGTGAATAAAGGCCTTAGAGGGGTTAAAAAGATTGGGATTGAAGTCTCATTTTATCCTCTCTGTGAACATAATGGTCCAAGACTGTAAGTTTCAAATAAGTTATGACTCTGTGTTGATGGAAAGAATGTCCATACTGAGAGTTCTCCATACCAAGGAAGTCAGAGTTTTGAAACAAATGAACAAAAGAAGTAGATAGGTATGTTGTCAAGACAGACCAGGACTCTAACTGCAATGAATACTCCCTTGCCACTGGCAAGATTTTACTGATGCTTTTAAATTTGATATGAATTAGAAACAACTTCCATTTCCCAATGCTTTCTTTCCTTATAGGGGAAAGACCAGAGGTATCTTGTGAGGTTCTTCTAGCTTCCAGAGCTCCTCATCAATATCATCTTCCTCTAGGCAAAAGTTGGGGCTGTATTTTTAAGTACCTGGATGTGAACATGTGTGTATAAAAGCATACTTCTGTTTATAATTTTATGATTTATCTATGTATCTTTATTTTTGGCTACCGGAGGTTTTTACAGCTTTCTAATTTATATAGCCATTTGTTTAGACTGTCAAAACATTTTTAATTTTAATTACTGTGTATCATGCCTCTGGGTGTAAAACTGTCAGATAAATCTGAGGCTCTGCATAAACATGTGGAGAGCTGCATGTGTTATCACTCAACAATTGCTAGTGGGCAGTTAACAAATTCTTTTCTAGGGATTTGGTGCTCTCCCCCACGCCTGTCTACTGCCTCCTGAATTCTGCCTTTTGGAGAATCACAGGAAGATGGTGGCAGACTGAGGCAGGAGTGGGACGAAGGAGGGTGATGCCTTGTTAGAGGTAAGGTAGGATTGTCTCTCAGGCTGAAAAGGCAAAGGTGTGCCAGCCCTCTCCCACCTTAGGCATTGCCACAGAGAAGGCAACCAATCAGTTAGCACACGTTCTGCCTGGATTGATTTGATTGATTGAAATAACCCATGATTCTGACAACTTTTTTTGCTGTTTGACTCCTCTCCATGGCCCTTATGAACTTTTAATTCTGCCCGTGGGACTCTGGGCATAGATGCGTGAGTTTTTAACTTATTTTGCCTAGAACTAGGACTCTGAATTTTCTAGCAATCTTGAAACCATGACCTCTCCCATCTGCCCCTTTTCCAGTTCCCTTTTAATAATTAACTTTACCCGTTTGAGAAGCAGCTAGGTTGTTCAGTGGATAGAATACTTGTCCTAGAGTCAATAAAACCTGAGTCCAAATATTACCTCAGACACTTATAGCTGTGAGACCCTGGGCAAGTCATTAACCCTTTTTGCCTCAATTTCCTCATTTGTAAAATGTGTTGGAGAAGGAAATAGCAAACCACCCCAGTATATTTACCAAGAAAACTTCAAATGAGGTCTCAAAGAGTCAGAAATTATTTAATAATATTACTCATTGGAATATAAGCTCTCTGAGGGGAAGAATTATCTCGCTTGTACATGTATCCCCAGTGCCTAGTGCAAAGTAAGTGCTAAATAAATGCTCTATGTAGCAATCTGTTTCTGTCTTTCTTTTTTCAATTAAACTTACAAAACTGCATACATGGTAAGGTATGTAGAGGAATCTGATACTGCTGGCTTGGATAATGGAATCAGTATTAAAAGAAACCTCATAGTAATGACTACAGCAGTAGCTGAGAGAACAGATGAGGTTAGATTGGGAAGTAAGGGATAGAACTTTTTCAGAGGGCATGAGTTCAAATGCTACCTCTGGCATTTACCATTGTGACCTTGGGTAGAATTTCTTTTTCATTGACTTAATTCTTGTCATCTGTAAAAAGAAGGGATCAGAAAAGATGACCTCTGAGAATACTTCTGGCTCTTCTTGTAATATTTTACTTGCTTATGGCCCCTACAAAGAATATTTACTATACTATGATGAGTCCTGTAATGTTGTCATCTGAAAAAAAATCCGAAATGAACAAATAGTCTTCTGCCTCAAAGGTCTAAAAGCCTTAGACTTTTAATGAAAATAGGGTTGGAGATAGGTAGGATATTGTGACACGACAAACATTGAGTTAGCATGGTCTTCTGGACCACCTCTGACACTTATTTGTTGTAAGACCCTGGACAAGTCCTTTAACCTTTCAGATAACTTTGGTTTCTTCCTTTTGAACCCAGTCCTCCTGACTCTGGGCCTGATGCTCTATCCACTGTGCTATGTAGCTGTCCTGGTTTCCTTATCTTTTCTTCTTTAAAACCCTTATCTTCCATCTTAGAATTAATACTATGTATTAGTTCTAATGGAGAAAGTAGTAAGAGCTAGGCAAAGGGAGGGGGGTTAAGTCATTTTGCCCAGGCTCATGTAGGTAGGAAGTGTCTCAGGCCAGATTTGAAGCCAAGATCTCTCTTTTCCAGGCCTGGCCCTCTACTTTCTGAACCTCCTAGCTACCCCTAAATCTTCCGTCATAGTTAAATGGATAAAATAATGCTTGTAGTACCTAGTTCTCATATAATTGATATGTGTCTCAAATAAGATATTATATATATGTATATATATGTATATAGATATAAACACAAATATATTCATATTAATGTGGTTATCATCTATTTTGGCTAGATCTTGCCATTCTATCCCTCATCTTGTAATGCCAACTATATTCTCAACCATCTTGCTCTCATTACTGAATTTGTTTTTTAGGGTTTTCTCTTTTCCTACCATCTTCTTGCTGTAAATCTCAAGGCAGATACTTTTGCTAGAACTGATTGGAAATTATACCTTCATGGCTGCTTTTACCATGTAACCTTTAGTCTTTGGGTTAATACACTTTAAGTTCATAACTTCACAAAATATGAAGGGACCTTTTAGACTATATAGTTTAATCCATACTTTTTACAGAAGAAAAAATAGTGACAGAGGACATACACATTTAATAAGTTGTCCAGAGACACAAAGCCAGTAAGTTTCTATGGTAGGATTTGAACTCATGCTTTTTTAAACTTATGCTTTTTTCATAAGCATTTGAAAATTTTAATAACAAATTTCCACATGAGTTTTCTGAAGTTATATGATCCAAATTTACTCTTTCCTTTCTTACCTCCCTCCTCCTGGAACTGGCAGGCAATTCAATCTGGGTTATACAAGTATTATCAGAAAAAAACAATTCCATTTTATTCATTCTTTTAAGTGAATAATCTTATAACACCAAAACCCTAAAACATATACCCAAATAAGCAAGTGATAAATCATATGCTTCCATATGCATTCCTACTCCAACAGTTCTTTCTCTGGAGGTGTGTAGCATTCTTTGTTATAAGTCCTTCAGAATTTTCCTGTGTCATTGTACTGCTTTTAGCAGCAAAGTCTATCACATTTGATTGTCCCACAATATTGCTGTTATGGGCTACAATGTTTTCCTAAACTCAGGTACTCTAAAAACAAATTTATCAGGGCAGCTAGCTGGACAACATAGTAGATAGAAAGGCAGGCCTGGATTTGGGAGGACCTGGGTTCAAATTTTGCCTTAGATACTTCTTAGCTATGTGACTTGAGCAATTCACTTAATCCTGATTGCCTAGCTTTTGCTATTCTTCTGCCTCAGAATTGATACTAAGACAGAAGAAGAAATTTTTTTTGCAAATTTTAATTTGCAAGAAAAAATTGAATGCAAATTTATTGAATTAATTAATTTAGAACATTTTTCCATGATTAGAGGATTCACATTCTTTCCTTCCCCTCCCATCCCCCAACCCCTCCCTTAAACAATGTGCAATTCCACTGGGTTTTACATGTGCCATTGATCAAAACCTACTTCCATATTATTAATATTTGCATTAGGGTGATCGCTTAGAGTTTACATTCCCAATCATATGCCCATCGACTCATGTGATCAAGCAGCTATTTTTCTTCTGTGTTTCTCCTCCCACAGTTCTTCCTCTGAATGTGGGTAGTGTTCTTTCTCATAAGTTCCTCAGAATTGTCCTGGGTCATTGCATTGCTGCTAGTACAGAAGTCCATTACAGTTGATTGTACCACAGTGTATCCATCTCTGTGTATAAGGTTCTCCTGGATCTGCTCCTTTCACTCTGCATCAATTCCTGGAGGTCATTCCAGTTCACATGGAATTCCTCCAGTTCATTATTCCTTTGAGCACAATCGTATTCCATCACCAACAGATACCATAATTTGTTCAGCCATTCCCCAATTTAAGGGCATACTCTCGTTTTCCAATTTTTTGCCACCACAAAGAGTGCAGCTATAAATATTTTTATACATTTATTTTTCCTTATGATCTAGAAGAAGGTTTTTTTTAAATGCATCATTCTTTCTATTCTAATTCACTGCCTCTTACCAAAACATGGTCTCTGGCCATGTTTACCCAAGCTGTATGTAAGAGGAATGTACAGAATATTCTTTTCTGTTCCTTGTCATATATTGAAATGTTGGCCTTTGTTAAATGTTTTATAAAATAAAATAGTTTAATTAAAAAATTTTAAACAATTTATAATACTAGCTGACATTTACATGTCTCTAAGAAAGAGTACTAAATGAAAAGGGCAAAGGGTCCAACACAGAGCATAACATAGGTGATGAACCAACAAAGTAGAGTGAAAACTAATGGTCTAATAGGTAGGAGGAACACCAGAAGAAAGTAGTTTCCTGAAAATCCACAGAAAAGAGAGTACCCAAGAGGAAAGGATGACCAATGATATCAAATTGCAACTTGACCTGACCCTTTCTTTTTAAAATTCCTTACCTTCCATCTGAGAATCAATACTGCATATTGGTTTCAAGTCAGAAAATCAGTAAGGGCTAGGCAATTTGGGTTAAAGGGACTCACCCAGGGTCACATAGGTAAGGAGTATCTGAGACCAGATTGAACCTCAGACCTCCCATTTCTAGGCCTGGCTCTCTATTCACTGATCCACCTAACTGCCCCAACTTGACTTTTTAAAGTATTTGTTTGACCTGCATTGGAGCTTTTCTGAGTATGTTTTGAGCATGCCCATTTTGCCTAATTGAGCCCTATGGAGTTGCCTACCACATGGGTGGAGATAATCTTTGAATGTCTGACTGTGTCATTAAAACTGAAGAGATCAAGCTGTTCACTCTCTTTTCTTCCATCTTTTTTTTTTTTTAATTTTTTTAAACCCTTGTACTTCGGTGTATTGTCTCATAGGTGGAAGATTGGTAAGGGTGGGCAATGGGGGTCAAGTGACTTGCCCAGGGTCATTTTCTTCCATCTTTTGACCACACTCTTCAAGATTGAGAGGGGAAGGAAAATCTTCTGCTATTCTTTTGTTCTGCTCTTTCTTTCTTGTTCTCTTCAGTTTCAGATGCCAGAGGCCATGCCCATGAAACCTGGGAGTTGGATTCATGGTGGCCTCAGAGCCAGGATTATAGATAGGATGCTATAGCCATCTAGCCCGGCATTAAAGCCCTGAGAAGCCAGACTATCTGGGACTTAAACCTGAAAGGGGTTTGGACCTTGGATTTGGGATTGTGCTCAATGGGAACAGAACTAAGCTATGAACCTCTCTAGAGACTGAGGTGGAATGGAGGGAAAGAAAATTATACCTCCCATGTGTGTGGTGAGTAAGTTTGTATATTTGTGACTGTGTGTTTTCAAGTAAATATCCTCTTGTAAAGGCTCCTGTGTTACAAGCATATTTGTGAGAATTTACTAAAAAAAGGTATGAACAATTTGAGAACATTGAGAAAGTGAAATTGTAGTAAAATGGGCTCCTTTCAAAATAACTACAAAACACATATTTGAATTAACTTACTAAAACACATATACATAGACAAGACTTAAATAAATATAATTAAAAATATATAATTATAAATTATAAAATATTAAAGAAATAATGAGAGCTAGGAAGACATTTAGCAATATAAATCCACTGTTTATGTTTGAACTTGGGCTTAATTACCTCCTTCTTGAAGTTTTTCCTGTTTCACCCCAACTACTAGGGCACTCCCTCCTCAAACTATTTCGTGTTAATCTTGCATATGATCTATAAATAATTGTAAGTGCATATATTGTTTTTTCTTGTAGAATGTAAGTTCCTTGAGGCCAGTGCCTTTTTTTTTTGTCCCTGTTTCCACCGCTAATAACACTGCCATGCATAATGACAATGTTTAATAAAATCTGTTGATGGCTACTGTGGAATTATATTTTATAAAACTCTCTTTATATAGGTCTTCTTGTAGAAAATTTCAAAGAAAAATGAAATTTTTATTATCTTCGGGGTCACTGTCTTTTGGCTTTCCTTATATCCCCAGCACTTAACACAGTGGGGGAAATATAGGAAACAATAACTACTTTTTAACTGATTGATTTGAAATCTAGTTTATTTGGATTTGTACTTAGTTACAGTTACCCACCTTTCTGCTCTGTGTTTTATATTTTAACTGATAGCCAGGGGGAGAGATGCTCCTTACCAAAGATCCAGGATGAATACACTTAAGGAATTCTATGGGATAGATGAAAGAGATTGGAACAGAATGTGGCATTCTTCATTGAAGGACCATCAGGAAAAGATTTTTTAACCAATATTTGGTGCCAATATAGGTTGGCACTAAAAGGAAATTGGTATAAAAACTCACCAGATAATCAATGGGGCTACAGAACCTCTTACTCACCTCTGATTCAATCCGTTGTTTAGTCAGAGTTTTCCTGGAAGCCCTTGTGGTGGATGAGGTGGGAGCAGAAGTTACTCTTCTTTTTCCCCCACAGGCCTTCACTCTTTGCAAATGTTTACATCTGGTGAGTCTGCTTTTCCTTCTTGGTTAGTTCATATTTATAACCCAAATAATCATATTTCTCCCTTAATCTCCTTCCTATTACTTAATTAAGAAACCTGATGTTGATTCCAGGGAAGGGCATACTTAGTGGAAAATGTAAGTAGATTTGTGATTCCAGAGCAGTGGGAGAACAAGCCTGCTGCTGCAGCTAACTGGGCCTGGGGTATATTTTCAGTCTCTCTGGCATGCAGGACAGGAAGTCCTAAATATCGGGCAACTTATTCTTTTTCCCAACCCAATTAATTCAACATGTTAATAAATGCCAGAACCTGAGGGAGTTAATATGCTGAGCTTTGGAACTCTGCTCTGAGACTGAACTGTCCTGATTGGCAAGTGAATGAGTGTAAAATCACGTATTCTATTGTATCTAGCAGGATTCAGACCATAGTTCATATCCAACTACCCTAGCCATCCTGCCATCTGCCTTCGTATCCACAAAGATTTCTACATATTACTCTTTGAATAGTAATCAAATCAATACCATTGTTGTTTCCTTTAAAGGCTATGAATATTAACTATCCTATGATCATGATTCCTATAACTCCTAACCCCATCTTTTAACCCCAAAAGCCCTTACCTAGACACCATTCCTCAATATACGCTATTCTTCCTTATTAGAATGTTGTTCATCCTTTGTTTTCAAAAAGACCAAAGACATCATGGGATGATGTCTTGACTTGCTTGTGAATTGCATTCAAGTGAGGGAGAGTTGCACAAAGTCATCAGCCTCACTCTCTTTCCAGTCATCAAAGTCCAATGACAAGGCAAAAGTCAGTACAAATGGTAATTTCCAAGATGCAGTGATTGTTGATCTTGGCATCTTCCATATCTGACCAAGCTCTAAATCAGTGGTTCCCAAACTCTTTTGACCTACCACCCCCTTTCCAGGAAAAATATTACTTAGGGCCCCCTGTCACATATTATCACTGCCCCCTTACATTTATTCACCGCCCCCAAATGCACCTGTGGCCATCACCACTCCCCTGGATCACTGCAGCACCCACCAGGAGGCGGTGGTGCCCACTTTGGGAATCACTTGTTTAAATGAACAATAGCGCCTACTTCAGCTGCCTACCTAGTGATGGGAACAAATTGTTCATCTCCTCCCTTTCCACCAGGGGAAGTCCTCACATGCTTGGAAGTAGACATTCTCCTAACTCACTTATAAGTTTGAGGCCTGGCAGTTTCCCTAAAACTAGGTTAGCCTTTCTAGTTATATGGTTTTAACTGGATGTGGCCATTGTGGATGCTATAGCTTTTTGGAGCCACAGGTGAAAGCTGGTTGGAAAGCAGACACCAAAGGTAGATGAGCAGATGAGCACCCCAGAAAAGGGTTCTGTAAGTCCTCATACTAGCAGTTTTAGTTTTTTCTGAACACCCCATATTCTCTCTTAATTCTATTAACTTTATCTAGTTCTTTAAAATTCCTGATTAAAATATAAATTCTTTGAGAGTATTCTCAATTTTGGATATATATATATATATATATATATGTATATACAGTAATAATTCCTAGCCCATAATAGGCACTCAAGTATAAGAATTTATTATACTTATAATAATTATTTATTATGGTTAGCTATTCATTCATCCACTCATTTATTAACTCCATTTGTTTATTTGTTTGTTTGCTTATTCAATAGAGTCAGTCTGACTGGTTTGTATTTGTTAGAGCAAAGATATTCTCTCAGAAATTATGTCCCTGCTATGCTCATCTGACCTTATGTATAAACAGAATGCTTATTTGCCTACTTCTTCTGAATTTAAAGGGTGGGGAATAGCATCAATTTATTTCTTCTACCTAGAGGGCATATTGGCTCAAATTCTACTCTTGGTGATTCATTCAGTTGAATTAAGGGATCATAGAAACATATGTTTAGAAATGGAAGATACCTTAGGGACAATCTAGCCATCTAGAAGTTGCAATCTCTTGTCATCTTTTACAAGGGCAATGATTTGCAGACAAGTAGCACAGTGAATGATCATCAGCCAATCCTGCCTCAGGTGAATTCATTTTTCAGAAAGTTTCTTTTCTGGTGCATGTAAATAGATGGCTCTGTTTTGATGGAAGGAGTAAGGTGAGGTAATTTTAATGCCTGGAATGGGAGAAGGGAGATCTAGGTGAGGTACAGTGGAGAGCACTGGATGGTCAGAAAGGTATGAGGAAAATGGAAATCTGATCAGGATATGCATAAAGTTGAGGGTGGGTGGGCCAGGATTAGAAAGAATTTTGAGAAGGGAGGGAAAAACCATGAAAGGTGAAGTAGAAGGCAATATGACATCTTTTTCTTTCTTTTCACTTTCACCCATGGTCAATCCACCTTTAGTTTGGAAGGATTGATTTATATGTCAGTTTTTAAATAAACTTATGCCCAGGATCCAATGAAGCCAAACTAATATTTATGGTACATTCACCATATGTGAAGAGTATGGTCATATGTGTCAGAATAAAAAGGATTACAATAATGTAAATAAAATTGGTATCAAAATAATTCTGCCTGTGTTTAATTATAGTGACTTAGACAACTCATTTCCCTCCTCTTAGTGCAGGACCATATTTGCAAAATATTGCATACAACATCAGATGGAGTTATTCTGCTTTTGGTTAGGGATGAATGTTTGTTTAAATGTTGTTTTCTGTTATGAGAGAGAATTGAATGCTGATAAAGAGGGATAGTAGGTTATTCTTAAATCAAAAGGCATCCATAAAGCATTAAGATAAATAGATATTATAAGGAGAGTCTTAAAAAAGATACAGTTTTCCTAACCTTAAGAAACTCAAATTCTAGTGACTATCATAAGAGGAATAAACAAGGAACATATATAAGAACACCTCCATTGGGAATATTAAAGTAGGTTATAACAGGATCACTGTACAGAGCTATAAATTCAACACAGCAAATACGTTTCTAACTCTAGGTAGAGAACCTAGTAGGGAAACAAAGTTTAAATATGACATAATCCATGCTTACACAAACCTCATAATCTAAAAAGAGGAAAAGAAATATATGCATATTTAGTGTTTGTTGTTCAGTCTTATCTGACTCTTTGTGATCCCATTTGGGGTTTTCTTGGGACAAATACTACAGTAGTTTTCCATTTCCTTTGCCAGCTCATTTTATATATGAGGAAACTAAGGCAAACAGGGTTAAATGACTTGTCCAGGGTCACACAGTGAGAAGGTGTCTGAGGACACATTTGAATTCACAGAGAAGTCTTCCTGAGAACAGATAGAAATCCATTATGCCACCAAGTTGTTCCCTATATATTTGTATATAATTATACAAATATTTAAATGAGAAGGAGGAAGTTTTGATGGAAGGGGTAAGGTAGGATCATTTTGATGCCTGTAGTGGAAGAAGGAAGATCTGGATGAGTTGTTAGTACAGTGGGAGAGCACTGGGTGATCAGGAAGAAGTGAGGAAAGTGGAAATCTTACCTCAGTAGGCAAAATGTTGAGGGTGGATGGACCAGCATTAGAAAGAGAAGAAATGAGGAAGGGGAAATAGAGAGCAGGAGGAGTAAGAATCAGAGAGCTTCTGGAATAATTAAAATGACCACAACCAGAATTCTTATCAGTAGAGTTAGTTGAGTTGGAGCCATTGCTCTGTCATTAACTAAATATAGAACCTTGAACAGATTCTTCCAAAACTCCAGGTCTTAGTTTCCTCTTTGTTAGAAGGTGGGAAGTCGGATTGATTATATGATCAGAGCCAGAAGGGACACCAGAGGCCATCTAATAAAATACTCCTTATACACATGGGAAAATTAATCTCAGGGTGGGTAAGTGATTAATCAAGTCAAGTAGGCAGTATGAGACAGAGATTGGCTTTAAGACTTGCTTTTTTGACTCAAAATCCAATGATTTTTTTAAAACATGTATACATTTTGTCTTAGAATCAATACTAAGTGAGTAGTGATTCCAAAGCAGAAGAGTGGTAAGGATTAGGCCATTGGATTTCAGTGACTTACTCAGGGTAAATTAGCCAGGAAGTATCTGAATTCACATTTGAACCCAGGACCACCTATCTCAATGCCTGGTTCTTTATCTCTTGAGCCATCTGACTGCACCCCAAATGTTCTTTCTATATAATTTGTTGCTATGTTTGAGGCTTTTATATTCCAAGATTCTAAGAAATAGTCAGAAGCCAGTTGAGATTATGGGTGCCACTTTGATTTTTGTCTTTTATTTTTCTCCCTCAAGCTTTGCTATTTACATTATCCTGCATACAACTTGTTGGCTGACATAAATTTCAGGATCCAGAACACCATGAAAAGTAGTAAAATAATGCTAGGGAATGGGAACTGATGAGAGAGGGCTTCCTCTATTCCTTGATAGATCAGCAGTGGCAATAGATAGGAAATGAAGAGGCCACCCTATGACTTTTAAAAACAGACAGTTATCATATTCCAAAGGACTGGACACTGTCTTTTAATCTAAGTCCTCTTTTCTTATTACATATTTGGGAAATAGACCATTATAATTTTTCTAAGACAAGGCATTGTGATAGCAGCAGATTTTGTATAGATTATGAGCAACTCTCTTCAACACATCAACCCAGTTAATCTCTTCTATAATACCCAACTCAGCTTTCTTAAATTTTTGCATTTCTTTGTATCCCTAGCCCTTTGCAAATGCTGGCACAATAAGTACTTGTTGAATTGACCTGACACAAACCTGGAAAGTGTATGTTGAAATAGATACTAAAAGAGTTAAATCTTCAGGATAGCTTCAATATCAAAATTGACCTTATTCAAACTTGTTTTTATAGGGCTTTGTTTGGGAAATCAAAATTAAATGCAATCATGGTATTTCTAAAATGCACTACATGGTTAAAAAAAGAATGAATTCCTTGTAGAAGCAACCAAATAGCTTGTACTTGTTCTGAGAAAAAAATGCTATGCATTCATAAAATCTTTGCAGTTATGGAAGGAATACCAAGAAAAGCCAGCTTATGTTTCTCCTCCCCCATTGCTAAGTATTTCTGGGCCTTTCTTGAGATTCATCAAAGCTTGTATGGCAAAGTGATATTTACTAAGGCTTTGAGGTGGGGCAGGATGAAAGTCAAAATGGTCAATGGAAAGAGGTACATGTGTTTATTCAAATCCCAAGAAAGGGATAGGATGAAGGCAATAGTGTAAGGCAGTGATGGGCAAACTTTTTAAAGAGGAGGCCAAAAGGAAAGGAAAGCTCATCTGTCAGTCTTTCTCTAAGGCAACTCTTTCGAAGTTTCATTTTGTTGTATCCTACTCATTGTATTCGTCAGATTAGGAATAATGTTTCAAACCCTGATAGAGCATTTCAGGGGGCCTCATCTGACCCGTGGGCTGTAGTTTGCCCATCACTGGTGTAAGGCATGTTAACTGCTCTTTGGGAAAACTGAACAACACTCCTCCTAGCCCACTTAGGAGTAAGGCTTGGTCTTCCTCCATGGGACTGATGGGGAATGTTTCAAAGCCTCATGACAAGCCCATTTCGGTATTAGAATGTGGGAAATAACTTCCTTGGCAGGTATACAAAAAGTCTAAGGATGTAGCAACTCTTACTGTTAAATAGCAACAATAAAAAAAGAAGAAAAGGCAAATATGGCATCAATAAATGGCAATTAAGAACTTTTAGGCAAAAGTGGAAGAGGTAAGACTTCAGTCAAGTGATGGTAGAGGTTGAGTCTTACCTGGTAACTGCTCCAGAAACAGCATTAGCCACTCAGAGTTTCAGAGGTGGAGCTTCAATAAATGATGGCTTTGAAGGTCAACCTGCTGATCCACACAGAGCAGTAGACAGAGCCAAGGATCTATCTGGAGAAATAGGCTTGTGTAATGAACACAAAGCAGCTCTTTCTCACCCTCAAATGTCAAATCAATAAGCATTTATAAATCACTTACCTTGTGCCAGTCTCTGTGCTAAATGCTAGAGATACATTGAAAGGCAAAAAAGTCTCTGCCTTCCAGCTCAAAATTTAAAGGAAGAGACTACATGTTAACAACTATGTACTGATAAATTCTAGATAAGGTAAATAGGAGATGTTCTACAGAAGAAAGGCACTACAGAAGAAGATGTTCTACAGAAGAAATTGAGGAGTTATTGAATAGGCTTCTTACTGAAGGTGGAACTTTGAATGAAATTTGAAAGAAGCCAGGGAATCCAGAAAGTAGAGATGGAGAGGTAGAGAATTCTAGGCATGGCATCAGAGCAGTGAAAATTCTTGGAGCTGGGAGATGCCATGTCATGAGGGAGGAACAGAAAGAAGATCAATGCCCCTTGTAATATAGAAAATCATACTGCCACATTTTCCTGGATGACTGAATCACAGAGTACATGGAAAAGGTTAGAGTGTAAGATTAGCAAGGTAGGAATATGCCAGGTTGTGTAAGGAGAAGATTTTATATTTGATCCTAGAAACCAAAGGAGTCAGCCACTGGAGTTGGTTGAATAAGACTGTGATATGATAAAAATCTGTGTTTTAGGAAGATTAATTTTATTAGAGAATGAACTGGAGTGGCAGGATGACCAACCAGAAAGTTTTTGTTTTTAGACTGGAGGTGATGAGGTCCTATAGAGGCTTGAAAGAGGTATATAGAAGAAACATTACAGAGGTAGAAATGATAGGACTTGACAATTGATTGGCTATGGGGAGGGGAAGGTTATCAATATGGGTGATTAGATAAGAGTAAACTGAGGGTGGAGGATAAAAAAAGTATCTACCCTTCCCACCCCTCTCCCAGTCCTATTCACAATGGTGCAAGAATCTTTGGGAGATTGTTCCCATTCATAGTGGAAAACTAGGTGGCATAGTGGATAGGGTATAGGGCTTCAAATCAGGAAGCCTTATTTGCCTGAGTTCAAATCCAACCTTATATGCTTTTTATGAGACCCTGGGCAAGGGTCACTTAACTCCTTTTGGCTCAATTTCTTCATCTGTAATATGAGCTGGAGAAGGAAATCATTCCAGTATCTCTGCCAAAAAAATCCCCCCCAAAAATCATAAAGAGTCAGACATGACTGAAAAATGACTCCAATTTGTAAAAGTGATTCTAGTTATTTTGCCAGCACATTTAAATTAATTATTTCACTATGTGATTTGTGGTATTTCTCTTGTCTGTAAAATCAAGTCTGTACTAATTAGGGGTTTAAACCACATTTTTTCTTCTGTATTAAGTCTGAAAAACATGGAAATCCAGAGTCAAGTGCGAAACCCATTACACATGCATTTTTCTACCTCTGATTCAACTTATTATTTTAGCTGATAAAAAGGACCCTATGAAATCTGGTAAGAGCATTCTTTGATGTTTTCTAAAACTGCCCAGGGTAATTTTCTTCAAAAAAGAGGGAGTGACAGCATGACATTGTACAAGAAGGAACCAACAACAAAGCCAATCTTTATATTACTTGAAAGTGGTGTTAAGTTTATTAGAGAATACCCTTCTGTGTATTTTTTCATTTGTTGCTCACAGTAACCCTTTGAGTAACATTATTATACCCATTTTGCAAGTCAGGAAAATCACTTGTCTAAAGTCATATGGTTGGTAAATGTTGGAAATCAATTTCAGGTCTGCTGACTCCTGGTCTAGTGCTTTTGTTCCATTAACATCCTTTATGATTAGTTTGAATAAGCTTTTTTGTTGTTGTTAGGTTGTTTGATCTGTCTCATCATGATCCCATTTATGGTTTTCTTGGCAAGAATACTAGTTCCCTCTCTGGCTCATTTTATAGGTGAGGAAACTGAGGTAAGTGGATTAAGTAACTTACTCAGGGTCACATAACTAGTGAATATCTGAGGCCAGTTTGAACTGCTGGTATACAAAATGTAAACAGGTAAGCACTTTTTATACAAATGAAAGAATCTCTCAAAGGTATAACACTTCAGGATAACATATTAATGAAGATTAATTGACAACTATCTGGGATCTAAGTTTTATAGATATGGGACCCAGAAGAAGTAACTAAAAAGAGTGGCACTCATAGGAAGAGGACAAAGGAATTCTAAAAAAGGAAGGGTGACAAAGACAGTATTTGTTTGCTTCTTAGTTTTTTAGGACAGCCAGAAGTGAAATCATCGTCAGCATAAAAATCTAGCTTTCTTGGTCCATTTTCCATTGTTAGACTTTTCAAGGTTCTTATCTTTCTGCCTACTGCATTAAAAAAAACCACTATGGAGCTGCTAACTTGGTATTTATGTATATTACTGATGTAAAAACCACTTAAAAGTATTTCTTAGGATTCCCAGTGTCCCTGGCCATTTGACCTGAGACTTTCAGAGTTCTTGTAAATGGTGTTCCATGGATTTTGAGTTGTCTTCAGTCAATGTTAGTCAACAAGGATGTATTAAAAACCTACTATTGTCCAAACACTGTGCTAAAGGCTGCAGATACAAAGAAAGGCAAAAGACAGCCCCTGCTTTCAAGGAGTTCACACTCTAGTGGTGGGACACAATATGCAAACAATTATGTACAAACCAGCTATATTCAAGTTAAACTGGAAATAATCAATAGAGGTAAGGTACTAGCACTAAAGAGAAAGCCATTACAAAGAGAATGAAATCTTAATTGGAATTTTGAGGAAACTAAGTGTAGGGATTAAAATTTATATTTGGACTAAATATAAGAGAATGTGGTTGCCAATATTATAACTCAAGTCAAAATTACTTTTTATTTAGCAGCTTTATTTACAAAATAGAAAGAAAGAGTGAAGTAAAGAAATGTGAAAGAGGGTATAGTAAACAGTTTAGCTTATCACCCTAATGTTTCTCTGGTGCCTGGTTCAATTCAGGCTGGGCTAATTACCTCTCCACCAGAGGGCCCTCAATTGGAGGGCCATTTAACTAGAGGACCCAGTGGTGAATAACCACGCAGGGGAGGCCTCTCCAGAAGCCAGGAAAGGAGTCAGCCTTTTCACTTACCCATGTTGTAGTCCAAAGGGAAGATCCAAGAGCAGTCTTACCAGAAGCAGTCCAAGAGTCAGAATTCAAGCTGAGGTTCTAAGCCAGAGCTCCTCTAAAGTCAAGTCCAAAGAAGAAAGTCAGTTTGGACAGGAAGTTCAAAACTTTTATAGTGCCTTTTCCACATCACTTCCTTCCCCTTCCTCCACTTTATGGGGACCAATTGTAGTCTTAAATTTGCTTAGCATTGCCCAGGGGGCTGTCAGTCACTGATGAGTTGTCACCCACTTTTGTGTGTGAGGTGGGGTGGAGTAATGGGTCATATGAAATGAATAAGTTGAAGAACTGTGAGGTTAAGATATTTGAAAGAGTTACAACATGTATATTATATTCTCTAAGAATGACAAATGTGTTTATAAAGAGAAGAAGACTGTGAACCAAGTAATGGAACTCATTAAGGAAAGAAGAGAAATGTTCTAGAGGACAGTAGATAAGAGATACTGGAATTCTGATTGGGTGCTAAATATGAATTGAATGAACTTCAAAGGAAGAATAGTGCCTGAGTGATGATCATAGAGGAAGAACCAGAAAGTGGTAATAGGAATATTTCAACTTCCCAACCTAAACTAGTAAGTTGAGGAGAATGAATGAAACCATATCCAGTGCTGGAAAGGGTGGCCAAGGAGGCTGTGGCAACAGGAGGATTCAAGATTTTAGTGAGAGCCAATAGATGAAAAGATTGAGAAAGGAGAAGATTTAAGATGAAAGCAGATTTAGTACCTGTGGAGCAGGTATTCCAGAGAGCATTGTAGAAGTGGTTTGCTTTAGAGTGAGCTACTGAGTTGTTTGACTGAAGAGGAATAGGAATAAGGGATTAGGCACCAGAGTTTGGGAAATAGGGTCTGAATGATGAAGACCAGGAGTTCAGAATCATTGGGATGGAGTGAGAGGAATAATCAGGAAATAATTTCTTAATCATTAAGAAGCGAATTTAGGTAGATCTTCATTATCAACAGGGGCTTAATCTCAGAGTAGAATCCTCTCAGGGCCTTTGGTAGCTCAGGTGATGAGCTGGGAAATGAAATGTTTAGAATTAAAGCAATGGTGTTACTGTCCTTCCCCCAAGGGGACCAGGTTCGAAACATGAAACTATAACCTTTCTCCTCTTTCCTTGAATCTGATGCTTGATGGAATGGTATTTCTACTCCTCAGTGAGAGACAGGAGATGAGGTAGGAGATCTGGTACTATGGAATGGTATTTTCGACCTTTACCTAAAAGGCAGGAGACTCGTATGTAATGGATTGGTATTTTTCCTCTTTCCAGGAAACAACTTCTTGCAAGAAACTTCCCAATAGAAGGCATTGGAATGTAATTCTCTAATTTTTATGAGAGGCTAGATATCAGAGTAAAAACCATCTAGGTTGAATTATGAAATATGCAAAAAGTATAAACTTGTATTTATGCTCTTTCTGGGATAAAGCAAAGAATCTGCTGAAAACTGATTGGCTCAACTGATAGGAAGGGAACATCACACTTTCAGAGGTTTCTTAGTAAAGTCCAGGTTCAACATACTGTCCTTTCATCTGAGTTCATAGTTCATGGGAATGCATAGAGTGAATGTCAGGCATTTGTTGCACAAGGGAAGGGGTAGGGAAGAAATGCTCTAAGATGGTAAAATCATTACAAAGAGTTCCTATCATGATCTCAAATATAATATTTTCAGGGAAAAAAGTTGTTGAAAAATTACTTTCCAATACATGCCAAGTACTCTTGGACAATCACAAGATAAAAGATTAAAGACAACCATTGAAGCTGCTTCACCAAGCCTACTGAAATTCTTCCAGGCAATATATCATTCCATTAGTTATTCAGTGGAATGGGAATAGGAGAGTAGGGGTTAAATGCTGATCAATAAAATTGAAAGTCATTTGAAGGAGGATGTAAAAAATACATTTTTTTTAGTTCTCTTGGCATATTCAGGAGTAGAGTCAATGTATGTTTAAATCTGGCAAAAGGGGCAGCTGGGTAGCTCAGTGGATTGAGAGTCAGGCCTAGAGACGGGAGGTCCTAGGTTCAAATCCAGCCTCAGACACTTCCCAGCTGTGTGACCCTGGGCAAGTCACTTGACCCCCATTGCCCACCCTTACCACTCTTCTACCTAGGAGCCAATACACAGAAGTTAAGGGTTAAAAAAAAAATAAAAAAATAAATCTGGCAAAATCCATTATTAAGGGTAGTGGTGTTATGTTTGATAAATTGTGACACTGTATTGAGGTTTTCAGGGCAACAGTAGTGGAGTGATTTGCCATTTCCTTTTCCAGGTTATTTTCAGATGAGGAATTGAAGCAAACAAGTTTAAATAATTTTCCTAGGGTCATTCAGCTAGTAACGGTCTATAGCCAGATTTGAAATTATGAAGATGAGTCTTCCTGATGTTAAGATCAGTGCTCTATCCACTGAATCACCCAGCTACTCTCAGGATGAGTATAAAAGCCATATTCCAAAATGGACTATCAAAATCTCTAGACTTAGAATAGTATTTTTTGCAAACAGAAAAAAAAAAGTTATTTCATTCATTCATTCAATGAGAAATTATTCATGAGGGATGGGCCATTCTTGTATTTTGTTTTTAAATGAGACAATTTCTGGCACATCCTTTTATACCTTCAGACCCTCATTTTCTTCAAATACAGACAATGAATTACAAGGGATGAGGAATGTCAGAGGATAGCAGAGTGAGAGAGCCAATACTTAGTTAAGAAAGAACTGTGGGATGTCAATGGAAGAAAGATTACAAAGAAGTGGCATATTATAGAACCATCTTATTGATACTAGGGAACAGACCAGAGAGGCTATTATTGAACATTATAAAGGCTAAAACACCACAAGGGTGACATATTTATCTGGTCAGATCATGGAATAATAATGGATAGTGATTCTTGATACTCCAGTGCTAGTAAGAATCTAATGAGAAATAGTGTGCACAGTGGGCAGAGCTTTGGTCCCAAAGTTAGTAAGATATAATTTCGGTTTACTGGTTGCATAACCCCAAGCAATTCATTTAACCTTTCAGTATCCCAGGCAGTTCTCTAAGGCCACAAGTTGCAAAGGAAATGCCAAGCTGCCATGGTAGAAGAAATTTCTTCCCTATAAGTTCATGATTTTGAAAAATCACAGGTCTAGCACACACACACATAAATATATATATTTAGTTTGTATATATGCATATATATGGAAGGATATGGAAGTGTTCAAGACTTGCTGAGCTCATTTCAAGGCTACTCACCCACTTTGGTTATCTGCCTTTCACACAACTTTCACCTATAGCTCCAAGAAGCTATAGCATGTTCAGCAGCTACATGCCAGTAAAACCATCTTTGCAGAAGGGCTTAACCAGGTTGGAGGTAAATGACAGGCTTTGAATCCATCACAGAGTTAGGGGGACGTCTACACCAAGCATGTGAAGACTTCCCCAGAAAGAATGAGTGGATGAGAACAATTTCTTCCAAGGGCAATGAAGGACACCAAAGTCATCCACTGTATCCCCGGTCATTGCCAATTGTCCTGACTTTTGTCTTGCTACTGAACTTCAATGACTCCAGAAAAGAGAGTAAGGCTGTTGACTTTGTACAACTCTGCCTCCTTACAATCCAATTTATGGGTAAACCAATAAATCATCTCCTGATGTCATTGGCCCTTTTCAAAATATGTACACACATATATGAGTGTATGTGCATATACATGTATAAGATGCATGGCATATTTGCACATATACACATGCATATATATATATATATACATATTATACATCTAATGTTTTATTCTTTATTTTGCCAATGGATGGATCTTGACATGCGACTGGTATTGGTGAGAGTGTGTGTCTCAAGTTGAATCAGTTTCTTTTTGCTAGCTCGGTTAACCAGCCACATAGCCTATGTCAGCTAGGATGACTGGGACTAATTGTTAGTTTGCAATTACTAGTTGTTCAAGGTTTATCAAGTATCCCTGTCTTTAATTAGGGAACTAAGATGTAAACTGCAATGTCTTTAACAAAGCCATTCCATTGGGGGATAATTGGATGAGCCAGTTGCTGTTGTAGAGTAATTGGGAACTCAAAAAGGATTCGAGTATGAATGGTAAATTAAGATGCAGAGTAGCATCAGGGATTTATACCTGGATCGTGAGAGGCCTTAATGACCCCATAAAAAGGAATAAGGTCATTTGTTATTTAAAGGATCATAAGATATTGCATTTTATAAGGATATTGAGCATGCACAAGGTTAAAGCATTCATGGGTGAACCCAGTTTCCCTTTCTTCATTTATAAGCAGTACCAGAAGAGTTAGCCTTTCTCGGTAATAAAGCTCTAAATTTACAAGTGACATGCTCTACCTCCCAAATCCCAAAAGGGCAACTGCTGCTGGGCTCAGTGTTGGAAAATGTTCCTTTCATTCCTAAACTTAGCATATGCACAGAGTCCTCCATTTTAGATCCAATTAAGAGAATGGTTTTCCAATTTTCTGGGACAGTTTGTCACATGCTTCTAAATGGGGAGAGTCAGAGATCGAAGGATAGCAGAGGGGAAAGCCTTGGGCTTGGTGCTCCAGTAAATCAGATTTCCATTTTTAAGTGAACAAGGAATTTAAAGGGCTTTGATAGCAAACTTAAAATAGAGAGTTGGGCTCAGAGTTGCTAGTTCTCAATCTTCTCCTCAGATTGTTGTTTGCCTATTTCCTAATTAGAAGGTGAACTCCTTGACAACAGGATTGTCTTTTATCTTTCTTTTTGCTTGGCACATAGTAGTAGGTTCTTAATAATTGTTTGTTGACTGATATCAGATAATCACCCCAAATATATATATATATATATATATATATATATATATATATGTGTGTGTGTGTGTGTGTGTGTGTGTGTGTGTGTGTATTCACACACATATTTTATATACATGTACATATAGATATATTTGGCCTTATTGTGCATAATTTTTAATCCTTCCTAATTATATATATATATATGTATATTTTTAATATTGTTGTTAAAATGAATTTTCCTTCTCTGAGCACACAACCTAACAGCGGGAGCAGCAGCAGCAAAAGTGTGTTTTTGTAGCAAGAGGTTTCCAGCCTGAGATTAGAACTTAAACCTCC
>NC_058130.1:188246285-188276489 GCF_016433145.1 Gracilinanus agilis
TTGATATTCTTGATCTTTTGTTATTCCAAATGAAATTTGTTATAGTTTTTCCTAATTCAGTAAAGAAGTTTTTTTGGTAATTTGATAGGTATGGCGCTAAATAGGTAAATTAATTTGGGTAGGATGTTCATTTTTATTATGTTAGCTCGTCCTACCCATGACCAGTTAATGGCTTTCCAATTGTTGAGGTCCAGTTTTATTTGTTTGGAAAGTGTTTTGTAGTTGTTTTCGTATAATTGCTGTGTTTGTTTTGGTAGATAGATTCCCAGGTATTTTATATTGTCTAGGGTGATTTTAAATGGTGTTTCTCTTTCTACCTCTTGCTGTACTAATGTGTTGGAAATGTATAGAAATGCTGATGATTTATGTGCATTTATTTTGTATTCTGCCACTTTGCTAAAGTTGTTAATTATTTCTACTAGCCTCTTAGTTGATTCTCTACGATTTTTTAAGTATACCATCATATCATCTGCAAAGAGTGATAGCTTAGTCTCCTCATTGCCTATTTTGATACCTTCAATTTCTTTTTCTTCTCTAATTGCTATTGCTAGTGTTTCTAGTACTATGTTGAATAATAGAGGTGATAATGGGCATCCTTGTTTCACTCCTGATCTTATTGGGAAGGCTTCTAATTTATCCCCATTGCATATAATGCTTGTTGATGGTTTTAGGTATATATTATTTATTATTTTTAGGAAAGGTCCTTCTATTCCTATACTTTTCAGTGTTTTCAATAGGAATGGATGCTGTATTTTGTCAAAGGCTTTTTCAGCATCTATTGAGATAATCATGTGGTTTTTGTTTGTTAGACTGCTGATATGGTCAATTATGTGGATGGTTTTCCTAATGTTGAACCATCCTTGCATTCCTGGTATAAATCCCACCTGATCATGGTGGATGACCTTCTTAATTACTTGCTGGAGTCTCTTTGCTAATATTCTATTTAAGATTTTTGCATCTATGTTCATTAGGGAGATTGGTCTATAGTTTTCTTTTTCTGTTTTTGGTCTACCTGGCTTTGGAATCAGTACCATATTTGTGTCATAAAAGGAATTTGGTAGGACTCCTTCTTTGCTTATCATATCAAATAATTTGTATAGTATTGGGATTAGTTGCTCTTTGAATGTCTGATAGAATTCACTTGTGAATCCATCAGGTCCTGGTGATTTTTTCTTAGGGAGTTCTTTAATGGCTTGTTCAATTTCTATTTCTGATATGGGATTATTTAGGTATTCTATTTCTCCTGCTGTTAATCTAGGCAATTTATATTTTTGTAAATATTCATCTATATCTCCTAAATTATTATATTTGTTGCCATATAATTGGGTGAAATAGTTCTTAATGATTGCCTTAATTTCCCCTTCATTATAGGTGAGGTCTCCCTTTTTATCTCTAATACTGTCAATTTGGTTTTCTTCTTTCCTTTTTCTTATTAGATTGACTAGTACTTTGTCTATTTTATCTGTTTTTTCAAAATACCAGCTTCCAGTCTTATTTATTAATTCAATAGTTCTTTTACTTTCAATTTTATTAATTTCTCCCTTAATTTTTAGTATTTCTAATTTAGTTTTCATCTGGTGGTTTTTTATTTGTTCGCTTTCTAATTTTTTGAGTTGCATGCCCAATTCATTAATCTCTGCCCTCCTTAATTTGTTAATATATGCACTCAAGGATATAAATTTCCCCCTGAGTACTGCCTTGACTGCATCCCACAAAGTTTGGTAGGATGTCTCATCATTGTCATTCTCTTCAATGAAATTGTTGATTGTTTCTAGGATTTCTTCTTTGACAATTTGGTTTTGGAGAATCATATTGTTTAATTTCCAATTGGTTTTTGACTTGCCTGTCCAGGTGCCCTTACTGATTATTATTTTTATCGCATTATGATCTGAGAAGGTTACATTTATTATATCTGCTCTTTTGCAGTTGTTTGCCATGATTCTATGCCCTATTACATGGTCAATCTTTGTAAATGTACCATGTGCAGCTGAAAAGAAGGTGTATTCCTTTTTGTCCCTATTTATTTTTCTCCACATATCAATTAAATCTAATTTTTCTAGGACTTCATTCATCTCTCTTACCTCTTTCTTATTTATTTTTTGGTTTGATTTATCTAGATCTGAAAGAGGAATATTTAGATCTCCCACTAGTATGGTTTTACTATCTATTTCCTTCTTGAGTTCTGCCAATTTCTCCTTTATGAATTTGGATACTATACCACTTGGTGCATATATATTGAGCAGTGTTATTTCCTCATTGTTTATACTGCCTTTTATCAGGATGTAATGACCTTCCCTGCCTTTTTTAATCATATCTATTTTTACTTTGGCTTTGTCAGAGATCATGATAGCCACTCCTGCCTTCTTTTTCTCATTTGATGCCCAAAAGATTTTGCTCATACCCTTAACCTTGAACTTGTGTGTGTCTACCCGCCTCATATGTGTTTCTTGTAGACAACCTATGGTAGGATTTTGGTTTCTGATCCACTCTGCTATTTGCTTCCGTTTTATGAGTGAGTTCATCCCGTTTACATTCAGAGTTACAATTGTTAGTTGTGTATTCACTGACATTTTTGTATCCTCCCCTAGACCCACTCCTTCTTATTACACTATTTTCTTTTACCCCAGTGGTTTGCTTTAAGCCGGTATCCCTTATCCCCTCCCTTGATTGATTTCCCTTTCTGCCCCCTCCCTTGTTGTTCCCCTTTTTTTGTTTTTTTTAAAGATCAAATGAATTCCCTCCACCTTCTTCTTCCCTCCCTTTTTTGGCCTCCCCACTCCCCTGCTCCCTTTGGTTTATCCCTTCTGACTTTCTCAGTAGGGTTAGATAGAGTTGTTTATCTGGATGGATAATAAGGCTACTCTTCCTTCTCCGGGTTGATTACACTGAGAGTAAGATTTGATTATGCTTTCTTCCTCTCCTTCTTATGATATTATTCATCCCCTCCCCTTCCCATGCCCTCTTTGTGTGTAATAGAATATCTTATTTTTCTTATTTACTCGGATTTTTCTTGGTGTCCCCTACTATTCCTCCCCTCTTTCCCACCCCCCATGTCTTCTTAGACCATTTAGTATCCTGTCCTCTCCCTATGAATTATTCTTCTGGTTGCTATAATAGTGAATATTACAATAGTGTATAGAGTTCACTACAGAGAATTATACATAGCATTTCTCCACCTAGTATTACAGATAATTAGATCTTATTTATGCCCTTAAAGAGTCAAGCTTAAAAGACTATGAGTTTTCTTTCTTTTCCCTCTGTTTCTTATTTACCTTTTCATCTTTCTCTTGATATTTGTGGTTGAGTGCCAAACTTTCCATTTAGTCCCGGTCTCTTTTGTGCAAAACCTTGGAATTCTTCAATTTTGTTGAATGCCCATACTTTCCCCTGAAAGTATATGGTTAGTTTCGCTGGGTAGTTGATTCGTGGCTGAAGACTCAGCTCTCTTGCCTTTCTGAATATTGTATTCCAAGCCTTTCGGTCTTTTAGCGTGGAGGCTGCCAGATCCTGTGTGATCCTTATTGGTGCTCCTTGATATTTGAATTGTCTCTTTCTGGCTTCTTGTAAGATTTTTTCTTTAACTCGAAAGTTCTTCAATTTCGCTATTATATTTCTGGGTGTTGACTTTTCTGGGTCCAGTGTAGAGGGTGTTCTATGGATCCTTTCAATGTCTATATTGCCCTCTTGTTGTAGAACTTCAGGGCAATTTTGCTGAATAATTTCTTTAAGTATGGAGTCCAAGTTTCTATTAATTTCTGCCTTTTCTGGAAGACCAATGATTCTCAAGTTGTCTCTTCTAGACTGGTTTTCTTGGTCTGTCACTCTCTCATTGAGATATTTCATGTTTCCTTCTATTTTATCAGTCTTTTGACTTTGTTTTATTTGTTCTTGTTGTCTTGAGAGATCATTGGTTTCTAAATGTTCGATTCTAGCCTTTAAGGACTGGTTTTCGGCTTTAATGTTTTGGTTTTCGGCTATAATTTTTTGGTTTTCCTTTTCAATCTGGTCATTTTTGGTCTTCAGTTGTCTTGTCTCACTTTCCAATTGCGAAATTCTGCCTTTTAAACTGTTATTTTCTTGCCAGATTTCTTCCATCTTCCTCAGCATTTCATTTTTAAACTCTTCCATAGCTTGTGACCAGCTTTCATTTTTTGGGGAGGTTTGGATTTTTGTTTTCCCTCCTCTGTTGTCTGGATTTTCTCTGTGTAGAAGTTGTCCAGTGTTCCAGAGTTTGTCTTGATAGTCTTTTTCTTCTGGACTTCCTTATTGCTGGCCATTGTTAGCCCCGCCCCTTTTCAGCTTTGTCTTTGCACTCAGGTCTGCCTGGGCCTTGCAAGCTCCGGGGGGCTCAGGTCTCCTTGTTCTCGGGGTCAGGCCTCCTGGTAGTTCCTGGTCTGCCCCTCTGCCCGAGGTTCCTTCAGCAGCCTTTGGGGCTGCTTCCACTGCTGTGCTCTGGTCTGCACAGGGTCCTCACTGGAGGTCCAAGCCTGGGCTGGAGATCCTTATCCAAGCCTAGGGCACTGCCTTTGCCTGCTCAGATGCTCTTAGGGCCTGCCTTCACCCCTGAAGAAGGTAGTGAAAGTCCTTGGGCTGGAGATCTTTATTCGCACCTGAGGCGATGCCTTCAGCGCTTGGGAAAGGCCGTGTTTTAGAGGCCTTTGTCCAGGCTGGAGGCGGTGCCTTCACCCATGTGGAAGCTCAGGGAAAGTCTGTGTGCGCCCCCAGCCACCTGGGGTCCCTCCTCTTGCAGCACACAGGTACAGGCTCTGGGGCTGCCAGTGATTATCTGGTTGCCCCAGTCCTGTTTACCAGCTTGTGTGTTGGTGCGTTGTGCAAGGTGTGCGGTGTGGGGGGTTGAGGAGGGGCTTCTTCCTCTCGCATTTTAGTGAGAGCTGTTTCACCCCTTTATAGGTGGAAATGCCCCGATTCTGCGTACCTTCAATGCTGAGCCCTGTTGTGGGGTTCCTTCGTTCCTCTGGACTCGTTTTTATTTCCCCTTGAGGGGTCCTGTATGCTTCGGTCAGGAGAGATCTAGCAGCTGCTCCTTACTCTGCTGCCATCTTAACCGGAAGTCCCTCTCCCTTTAGTCTTGACCACTTAGTTAACTGATTCAATTATGTACTGTCCTTCATCTTTGAATCTTTTTCTCCTTTTTTCTGATACTGTTCATGTCTTACTAATTTCCGATGCTAGGTAACCCCAATCTTCTGCTTCCTCTACTCCTACTCCTGAAATGCTTAGCCCTATTAAATGAAGTCATGCAACCATATTAACTGGGTTCATTTTAAATTCATGTTAGCTAATTTCACTGATGAGTGGAAATCCTTTTATTTCTCTCTAACACAGGCCCCATAGCAACTTCTTTTTAGAGGCCCAATTATAGCCCTAGGCAGCCCTTTGCATCTGACCATTTTCCCATTGCTAGATGGTATAGAATGTTAGATTTGGAATAAAGATCTGCTTCGAAACTGCCTCATATATAGGTTGTGTGACCCTGAGCAAGTCACTAAAACTTTCTCATTCTCACTTTCTTCATAGGTAAAACAAGAGATTTGAACTTTGAAAAACAAGAGGTTTGATGACCTTTAAGATCTCATCTATAAGTTCCCCTCTTTCTTCTTTTCTTCTTCTCTACTCTTGTTGAGGGGTTACATAGGGGTTACAAGACTTGAACCCATGTCATCCTGGGAGTAATAATATATAGAGTAGAGAAGAAGAAGGAGGACAGAAACAGGATTTTCCATTTTATTGATCTATAAATCTTCTAGGTGAGGAAACTCTAAAATGGAAGATCTCTACCTACGAAGGGAAGCACCTTCTATCCTTCGTCTGTGTTGATGTCTGTCTACTGACACATTTCTTATTGCTTTAAAACTTGTTAAAGTTTCTGCCTTCTATAAACAAAACATCTTGTCCTAACTTCTCTGCTGACTTCCAAGCTCAAATCTCCAACTCTATTGAACATTTTGAACTGGAGGTCCCATAGATTACAACATGTACAAAACTGATTTCATTATCTTTTCCCCCCAAAGTCTCCCCTACCCCTACCTCAATTTCAAACTTTCCTATTCTTGTTAAGGGTACCACCATTCTCCTATTCTCCCAGACACTTAACGTGTCATCCTCTACTCATAACTTTCTCTCACCCCCAGTATTCAATCAGTTGCCAACTCCTGTCGATTTTTACCTTCACATCACATTCTGGTGGACATACTTCTCTTTTGGCACTGCCACCACCCAAGTACAGGTCTTCATCACTTCAAGCCTACGATATTCCTTGCCATAAGTGTCTTCTCATTCTAGTCCATCTTCTACCCAGCTATCAGCATGATGTTCTTCCTAACATCTATATCTCACTGTTTAAATCCTTGTTCATTGAAATTCAGAAGCTCCTTATTGCTTCCAGGATCAAAATATTGTCTGACTTTTAAAGTCCTTCATAACCTGCTTCTTCTTTGCCTTTTCAGTATTTTTACATGTTATATGTGTGCACATATACATATACATACACACACACATTACAATTCAGTGTTACTGACTTCCTTGTGGTTCCTCAAATAAGACATTCTATTCCCCTACTCAAGGCATTTTCACTTCTATTTCTCAGACTAGGGGTCGGCAATGTATGGCTCTTGAGCCATATCTGGCTCTTTTGAGGGCCAGATCTGGCTCTTTCTGCAGGAGCCATAAAGTCCATTTTTTTCAGGCGCTGTTACAGGAGCCACACTGTGAGCACTGTACAGCTCTCACGAAATTACATTTTTAAAAATGTGGCATTTATGGCTCTCACAGCCAAAAAGGTTGCAGAACCCTGCCTCAGACCTAGAACGCTATGCCTCCTCATCTCTACCTCTTGGTTTCCTGGCTTCTTAGCTAAACCCCCACCTTCTACAGGAAATCTTTTCCCCTTAATTGTACTGCCTTTCATCTTTTGATTATTTCCAAGTTTCTCTGTACACAACTTTTTTCATATACACATATAGTTGTTTGCATGTTATCTCCCCTTTAGACTGTGAGTAACTTAAACTTAAAGTAAACATTACATATTTTTGAATCTCTAGTGCTTAGCACAATTTCTGGCACATAGTAGATGCCTAATAAATATTATTTGTCAAGTTGTTGACTTTTTCTTCACTCTCATCTTTTGTTATCTTGTATCTCTCCTTCCTTTTACTGCTAGAATTCTAAAAGAATTTATTTACACTCCCTGTTTTTACTTTATCACCACACACTTCCCAGCCCCTTTCAATCTGGCTTCCAATACTATCACTTTACTTAATTGCTTTCTGAAAGGATATCAGTGATTTCCCAATTGCTAAATCCAATGGGCATTTCTTGCTCCTCATTTGTCTTAACTTTTTTGCAGATTTTGGCATTACTGATAAATTTCTTCCTTGACTTTCCCTCTACTTAGATGCCCTTTATTCCCTTGGCTTTGCCAACACTACTTATTACCAATTCTCTTGGTATTACCAATACCTTTCTTATTTCTCCTTCCTATTTTCTTTCCTTAGATACCTATTCATCTCACACCCCCTAAATACATGTGGCCACTAAACCTGTGCCCCAGGCTTCCTTCTTTTTTCTCTCTAAATTTGCACTCTTGTTAACATCTTTATGGATTCAATTAGCATCTATTCTCAGATCAATTCCATATCCATTTATTCAGTCCTTATCTCTCTCATTAACTCTAGTCCTAAATTGTTATTAGCTGCATGCTGGTCATTTCCACTAGGAAGTGTACATTCAATACTCTATGTCCAAATTTTAAATCAACCACCATCAACTCTTTCTCTCTCTCTGTCTGTCTCTCTGTCTCTCCCTTTCTCCCTGCATCTTTCTCTCTCTCCCTCCTCTCTCTCTGTCTCTTTCTCTCTGTCTCTCTCTCTCTGTCTTTCTCTCCTCCTGTTATTTCTCCTTTCTCCTCTTTCTACTTCTTTTCTTTTTTTACTCTTCATCCTCTTTTTCTTTTTCCTCCTCTTCCTTTCTTGTTGTTGTTCTTCCCTATTATCATCATACTCAGAGTCATCCTTAACTCTTCCCATTCCTTCACTTTTCCATCCCTTCATTCTAATCAGGTGCCAGTTTCACTAGATTTTATCTCAACAAAATATATCACACAAGTCTTCTTTTCTCCACAAATATGCTAATAGTTGTTCTTCATGTTTTCATCACCCTTTGGCTAGGTTACTGAAATCATTTCCTAAACAGTTTTACTGCTACCAGTCTCTTCCCACTTCAATTTATCACTCTCTTAGCTGGATCAAATACAGTGGTTCACTATCGTTTCTAGGATAAAATCCAAACTTCTTAGCCTGGAATTTAAAGAGATATGATTCCAACTCATCTTTTCAGTGAAATGGTACTATGGAAAGAACATGGATTTGTAATCAGAAGGACTACGGCCACATTTGATAGTTGACCTCTAACATTCACTACTTTTGTTACCTTGGACAAGTAAACTAATGTCTGGACCTTAATTGTTTTTATCTGTATGATAAACTAGATGGGACCCAAGATCCCTTGAACCTTTTTATCTAGGAATCTACTATGAAGTGGTTGTATTTTGAGGGATAGTGAGAGTTCCTGGTTTGGGTCAGAGCAAAGTCTGTGGCTATATCCCTAGGGAAGTAAACAATCATGTATTTCCAAGCTCAGATAATTAGCTTCCACTGATTCTGCAGGTTCTCTTTGCTGATTTACTCCTGGTATTTACTAGTTCCCCAAAGCCTTGCCTTCAGTCCAAGTTTTTAGGATTGCAAATTTTAGCATTACCATTATCTGCATTACCATTGCCCATCAGTAGAATGTAGTACCTTAAGGACAAGAATTGTCTTGCTTTTGTATCTCTGTGTCTCTAGCACTGGTTCATAACTGTTATTTTTTAAAATGTATGTTGTTCACAATTGAGATGTCTTTATAAGCCACCTAAAGTTGACTTTTCCACTAAGGAAATTTTTATTTTGCAATTAAAAAGGTATGAGTTCCACTCTAGAATTTAGCTCTGTGGCTATAGCTGCCTTAATGTCTTTGAGCTTTAGTTTCCTCATTGGAAAAATGGGAATTCTAATACCTGTAGTAACTACGTCAAAGGAGGATTATTATGATTGTCAAAAGATATCAGATATATAAAGGACTTTACAAACTTTAAAGCTTTGCTTAAATATCACTTAGCAGTACCTTGAAGGAAAATAAATGGCATAGGAGCCACTTATCTGGCTTTCCTGACTTTAATACAGGAAGGCCCAATGTCACTGGTGTTCCCAGGTATTCTGTAAACTCATTAAGGAATGTCATGGGGTCATAGATCTACACTAGGCCATCTAGTCCAACCCCTTCATTTTATAGATGAGGAAGCCTAAAGAGAAGTTAAAAGAAATACTCAAGTCACATAAGGACTATGTTCAGACTAAATTTGAACCCAGATTCTGTGACTCTCACTTAAGCATTCTACCTATCACACAACATTGTTTAGACTTCCAACCAGCACCCTAATATTTTCTCTTCCATTCCTTGGTCTTCCATGGAAGTCAGTCAAGTTGAAGTGAGAAAACTTGTTTGGGTTGGGTATTGTTGGATGGTATTGGCCTGTGAAATACCAAACCACTATGCTAGTCTTTGGCATATCACTTATTTAACCCTTTACTTTCACTAATCTACTTTTTATTAAAGTAAAATGTCCTAGTCAGCTTATTTAGCTCTTTGTTTCAATTGCCTTGCTCTTCTGCAAGTAATCAATGACTTTTAACAGCTGTGCTCAGTAATCAATATACAGGAGTAAGCTTATTGATTTGACTAATGCTTTTTCTTCATAAGGTACCAATTATTGTGATCAGAATTGTGCCACATTAGGCCAAGAATACAACGAGATCTTTCTAGTCACTTAATGCATTCCAGTGATTGGCTTCAAGAAGCTTTATAATCATAGTGTTGATTGATGAGCTAACAAAGGCTTAGATTCCACTGAGAGACAAGAAGGAGGTGCTGTTTCTAAGAGGTTAACAGAGTAAAGAATTTAATTTGTCTCAAATATATGGGAGTAAATGAATAGAAAGCTTATATACGCGTGTAAGCATTGCACACACATTCTCCTAACAACTGGCATCCTCCCAAATTGATAAATTGTCCCATTTTGATACTTCCTGTACCTGCATTTAAAGTGGAGAGAATCTGATTTCATAAATAGTTCTAAAATTAGAAATCATTAAAACTATTAAAACACATGTCTCCATTTCTGATTGAAAATGAGAAAAATCAAGGATCAGAATGTCATTAATACTATTAAACCCAGAATTAACTCAGTTCTATCATATAAGGATAACGCCAACATTCAGTTTCCCTTTGTCAGGGTATAGGCCACAGTGGCAGATTCTTTCTCTCCCTCAAGTTTCTTGATAATTCTTTATTTCCCCTGATGTTAACTATCTTAATATTGGATTCAACATTTCATTAGGGGGTGTATTCCTTTTAATATGAACTTTTGTGTTCAGAATTTTTTGATTTGTTATTTTATTTGGAAGTGGATAAAAATGAGTCATTTTAAAGAATGCTGTGCAGAGCATCAGGAGATGCATGCTTTAATCTTAGTTCTGCAGTTTATAAGTTATGCAATCCTAGTTTTGTTATTCCACACCTCTGGGCCTCAATTTTCTTATCTTTAAAGAAACCCAACTTGGACTAGATGATTTTTAGGGCATATTATACCACTAAAACCTGGATTCATTTTTCATTCTTTCCAAATTAATACTATTGGTTTTGATTTCTACTTTGTTCCAGATACCACACTAAATACTGGGGATGCAAAGAATGGCAAAGATAGTTCTTGGTCTTAGGGAGCTCAGAGTCTAATGAGGGATCAACCTGTAGACAATTATGTACAAAGAAGTCAAAGCTGGAAAAATACCCTCAGTGATAGTGTAGTCCAACACCTGCTTCACATTCCAGAGGAGAAAGGTAGGTCTCAAAGATGTTAAATGATTTATCCAAAGACACACATCTAGTAAATGATAGAGACAGGATTTGAATCCATCTTTCAGACTCCAAATTCTTCATTCTACCCACTATACTGTGCATCCTGTCTAATGTGATACATATCAATGCCATGAGAACTCTAGAATATTCCTACTCAACCATGTTGCTTCCCTATATGAGAGGACATAGGTTGGTGTCACGTAGAATGGAAAGTATGGAGAACTGCAATCTATGCCACTGGAGGAAGTATTCACATTGATGAGATCACAGATCCATCCAATGTCAAACAAATGAAAAGACAAATATTTTAGTCCTTTTTAGACAAAAATGGACTTTCTATATGTAATGACTATAATTCTTTGAAGACAGAGAGAGAGAGAGAGAGAGAGAGAGAGAGAGAGAGAGAGAGAGAGAGAGAGAGAGAGAAGAGATAGAGGGAGAGACAGAGAGTGACAGAGAGAGAGGGAAGAAGGGAGGGAGAGAAAGGGCTAATCAAAAAGCCTCCATGCTTCCTTGGCTCCAGTTCCCAGTGGCTCAAGCAGTGTTAAATACTCCAGAGTAGGAAGAGAGAGAGGATCTCACAATTGCTCTGTCCCCTTTCTTATAAGACCAATGAGGTCACTCCTCTTGCATCTCTGATTGACCAGGCTTAACATCAGTCCATGTCCCCTGCCCTGACTTCCTGTCATGTGACCCATCACACACAGACTTCCGCCATCACCCTCCTGAAGTCAGGACTCCAGGTACTCACATGGCCTTCTAGTCACAATGACTCAATGGTGTCCTGACTTTATATGCATGTGCAGGTAAGAGATTTTCAAACAAAATAAGGGGAAATACTTCATATTAAATTCACATGCATATTATACTCAATTGGATCTTTGATTTTATTGCTTGGGGGAAGGGATACAGCTCACATCTCATCCATTCTTATTTCTTATCCATACCCTTCCATGTACTCATCCTTGGGGGCTCACTAAATGTGTTTGAACCTTCTTTGCTTTCTTCCGACATCAGGAAGGTACCAGCGAAGCATTTAGCCCGTTCAGATGTCATCCCTTGACCTCACCGCATCATCAGCCTACCCTTTCTTGCTATCATACAATTTCTTGAAGACATCTTTGACTTCCTTTCTTCTTTTGAACTGACAGAACTGGGGGTCCTACATTCTCCAAAGCTGCATTGTAGGTAGTCGATAGCTTAAATACTCGTCTCCTCTCTCAGTCTTGCCTCCACCAGACCTCACCAAAATAAAGGGAAGAAAGAAAGGAAGAAAAATGTTCACATTTAGATTTTAAGTTAAGTGAAACCCAACTTGGTTTGCCTGAGAGAGTTATAGGATTTATGTTACATGTATTAGATCATATAATTCAACCTACTCACATCCATTATGCCCTTTTCTTTTCTCTGGGTAATATTCATTTTTTGACTCTTAGAAGTCTATTATAGCCCATGTTTTTTGGCCATCCAGTAATACCAATAGAATGTTGGTATGAATAATTAGGTGTTTGTTTCTATGGGAAGTTTAGAGTCCTTAAAGAAGCTTTACAATTCCCTAAAGGAAATCCTTGGGCACTTAGGTGGTGCAGAGGATAGAGTGCTGGGTCTGAAATCAGGAAGACCTGAGTTCAAATTTTTCCTCAGATGCTTGCTACCTTATGCTACTCATTTGACCTCTGTTTGCCTAATTTTTTAGGCAATGAGTTTTAGGCAAAGATGAGTTTCCTCATCTGTAAAATGGAGATAATATTAGCACTTAATTCCAAGGGTTGTGCTGAGTATTCAATGAGATAATAATTGTAAACTTCTTCAAATTAGTAGTGTTCTGGCACATAGTAAGCACTGCATAAATGCCAACTATCATTATTATTAGGAATCCTTCAATGGACTCATGAATGTTTAATCTTTTTATCAAGTAGGTGACACCTTTTAAAGCCAATTTTTGAGCTGGCCATAGTTTAAAATACTCCATATTGAGCAAGTAGCATTTTTCTCCTAGCCATCTAAATTCTTTCATGCTTAAGCTTTAACTTAGGATGTGGACATTCAGCTAGTAGTGTTTGCTGCTGATAGATTTATGTGTATTGATAATTTTAGTGTATTTCTCACTGAAGTTATAGTGGATGAAGAATAATTTGGCTCTTTATCTCTCATGTACTGGTTTGGTCATCTCCCCTGCATAATTATTCAGATAACTGAAAAAAAAAAAAAACCCCTTTCACTAATGGCCTCAAGGCCAAACTTTGAAAAGGACTTGGAAACTGAAGTAATTTATCTTTGTAGAACACATTTCCTTTTGGCATTCCACTGCTCTTATTTACCCAATAGAACTATTTACTTGTTGTTGATAGGGATAGCTCACATTTATTTGTTGTTTTAAGGTTTGCAGTACATTTTATCTTCATTATTTCATTTGGTCTTCTTAAAAGTCCAGTAAAATAGATGCTATTATTGTCCTCATGGTAGAACTAAAGAATAGAAGTGACTTGCTCAGGATCACACCACTAATAAATGTCTGAGGTAGGATTTAGAATCAGGCTGTCCTGATTCCAAGACCATCTGATGTTTGAATATTGTTTTAACTTTTCATCTCTGTAAAAGATTTGCTTGGTTGTAATTTGTTTTTTTTCCACCAAGGGGATACTATATCACCATAAATTATCCAAGTCCTCTTTTTCTTTGAAAATGTCTCTTTCTCAACCTAATTCTATAGTTGCATCTCCATGGCCAAAAGCAGACTTGGCATTCTTACTGATATATTTCTAAACCACAATTATAGGATAATCATAAGTTGGTGTGATCATGCCCTCATATCTTCAACCAACATTTGTTAAGCACCTAATATCGTAGACAAAAAAAAAACAAAAAAACAGACCTGGACCTCAGGTAGCATGCACTACATTGGGGAAAACCAACATAAACAACATTAGCAGAGATAAGTGAATACAAAAGTATCTAGCAGGATGGCAGTGCTTTAACCTCTATAATTTTTAAAATATAACTTATTTTGTTCTCGTCAAAAACCTAAAAGGTAGGTGCTATTATTATTATGTTCCCCTTTGTATAGTGAAAGAAACTGAGGCAGACAAAGGTTAAATGACTTGCCTTGGGTCATACAGCTAGATGTGTCTGAAGCAAGTTTTGAACTTGGATTTTCCTAACTCTCAGTCCAGCACATTAGCAACTGACTACTTAGACACCAAATAATTTCCTTGAGAAGAAGGGTGTGATAACAACAGAGGGAGTCAGAATGAGTCTCATGTCAGAGGTGGCATGAGCCAAGTTTTCAAGAAAAGTAGAGATTCTATTTCAAGAAAAGTATGTAGAAGCAAGAAGGAACTATATTCAAGAAGTGGGGCTGTACAAATGCACAGAAGAGAGAGATAAGTTCAAATGTTATATGTAAAAATCACCTAGTAGGAGAGCTTGACTGGACAATAGAATTCATCATGGGGGATGATGTGTCATAAGTTTAAAAACTAGGTTGGAGCCAAAATATAGAGCCCATTAAAAGATGAATTTGTACTACTTGGCTATTGTTTTCTTGTCACCATTGCAGTAAGGTGGGCAGTATCAAGGTGAGGTATTGGGGGGGAAGGAATAGGAGAAGAAATAAGCATTTATATAGCACTTACTATGTGTCAGGAAATGTGATAATTCTTTTTGTAACTATCTCAATTGAATAGGGAGTCATGGACTTTTTGAAAAGGTACATTTAGACCTACTGTGGTCTCTATAATTTTTATCTGCTTGCTTCCAATTACTCTCTTGCCCTACCCTACTGTCCTATCTTGCCCTTCCATATAAGAAAGGGTGAAAAAATAGGAGTAAAAAAATCCAGCCTCCGACACTTACTAACTGTATGACCTTGAGCAAGTCTCTTAACTCTGCTTGTTTCAGTTTCCTCCTCTGTATAATGACCTGGAGAAGGAAATGACAGATCACTCCAATATCTCTGCCAAGAAAATTCCAAATGGGGTCACAAAGGGTCAAACATGACTAAAAAATAAATGGGTCATATTTAATTTTTAAATTAAAATGAATTTAAATCAGTCAGCATGAAAGACATTCAAAAAATTATCTTCACCTCCACTGTCCACAAATTGTAACATCCTGGTATATTTTGAAACAAAATACATCAAAATTCCACATGAGGTAAGTCACTGAAGTGGCTCCTTATGTGTGATTCCCAGGACAGAGCCAGAATCCATCTAAATATAATATAGCTAGGCACTGGTGTGGATTTATTCCAGACTTGGGGTTAAGTTCCCTTTTGGGGGAGGGGAAACAAAAACAAGAAGTTATCTTTCTGTTTGTATTAAGCTTTGGGTGAAGTGTCTGAATGATGTGGGTGCCCCATGGATATGTGCTCCCAGAACAAACTGGCAACATCATTCTTTTGTGTCCAATGCATAGATGTGTTGATTGACTCTCCAGGTATATTGGTAATCGATGCCCCCTGTAGCCATCAAGAAGAATTTATACTGTTGTCAGCTATTTACACCTTTGAGCAAGTCTGGGAAAACAGATCATTTCGAAATCACTAGCCTCATCGAGCAAACAGCAGAATGTTCAACTCCAAGTGTGGTATCTCTGGAAGAAGAGACTCTCCACACATTCACTCCTTCACATTCCCTTCTCTGCATGTTCCCATCTCCTCACTCAAATATCTATTAACAATAACTATAAGAAGCAGTGGGAGCTAATGACAAGCGCCATCCCCTTCGCTTTAATAATGCCATCCTAATCCTCCCGTCTTCCTTATCCCCCCAGCACCAGACAATTTCCATTTGCACACCAGAACAGTCTACAACATCTTTATTGTTAATGTCAGACTGATGTGCCCTGATCACGTTCATTAAGCATGCATTACTGAGAATTGTGATTGGGTAACAGATGGGTTTCAACCATATTACACATTGTACTTACTAAATGACATTGATGTGAAGGTCAAAAACCTTAACTTCCCATCTTTCTCCCATCCCCATCACCCCACTACTCAAGCTTCCAGGATAAACCCAAATGCTTAGCCATAAAAGTACGGGGCTTGGCGTCAAAGGAGCTGTTTCAAATCTCTCTTTTGTTACTACCTCTGGACAACCTTGGGTAAAACATATCACCTTGACGGATCTCAGTTTTGTAATTTATAAAATAAGGAGGTTATACTAAATGACCTTGAAAAAGATTCTTCTCATTCTAACATCTCCCAGCTTGTGATCCTAAATGATTGAATGATTGATATCACATCCATCTGCTTAGTCTTTCAAGGATTCTCATAAGGATTTTCTTTGCACCAAAAAACTAGTTGTTAATGCAGCCTATGTTTTATGCTTTCGACAGAACCTTAAAGTGATCTGCTATGGGAAGAGAGGAGCCATAATATGAACCCTGTAGACTAGTTCCAGTCCAGTTTTTCTAAATAGACATGTTGATGGCTCTTTCAAAACTTCATAAACAAAGTTTATTACATGCTATGTGAAATAATGCATAATTTGACTTGGCCTCTGTGAAAAAAATAATATTGAATTGTGAAATAATTATCTCCCTAAATCTTGCCCCCACTCCCACTAAGGAAAGGCAGAAACAATCTAATTCTAAGCTGAGGCTACAACCAATTTCTCCCTCAGGCTGGGATTTTTTCTCTTTGTTAAGGATCAGAGGTTTAAGGGCAGGGCTGACTAGCTATGGGGAACCCTGGTTGAAAGTGGGCTAAGCAACCTTGTTGAATTGACTTAAAGTACAGTTGTCCCATCACATGGCAAAATGTACTGGCATCTTCAAGGGTCCAGCAAAAACATATCCATCCCTTCTGTGATGAAGCGATAAGAGAGAAGTTGAAATCTAAGTCCAGCTCCTCAGTCAATGGCTATTTATCAATAAGAGATGTCTTGGGATGTCCAGGGAAGGGACTGAGTGAGCTCTCATGAAGCACTCTTTTTTCTTTTGGATAGTAGAGACCCCCAACTAAATTAAGATTAAAATTGACTAGTCAATAAATTAATTTAAAATTTAGACATTTCTTTTAATCATACTTCCAACTATGTTCAAGATTCATAGGGAAGCACTATATATTCTGACATTTCAGATTTGGTGGTTCAGTATATGTGCACCTTAGTCATATCATTCTTGATTTTATCATTTTCTGTCCCTTTAGCCTATTCTATTTATGGTAGTCTTCCTGTTCCTTCTAGGATCGAAAGCTTTTCACAAACTGGCACTTTGCTAATTTACTAGTCTTCTTGCATTGGGTTCCCTACCATATTCTTTACAATCTAACTACACCAGTCCACTTGCTATTCCCCAAACCCAATTCTCCAGTTCCCATTTCTGAGTGTGTACACACACGTACACACGCACACACACACATTCATACACACGTATGTGTGCACACTTGCACATATAATATGAATGTATTTGTGTATGTCAGTACATGTATAGGTACATATTCATGTATGTATATTACAAATATTATAAGAAGAAATTTAAGTAGTTTTTAATCACTTATAAGGATTCCTTTATAATAGTTTGATAAGTGATAACTATGTGATTTATACTAAAAGATAGCCTCAGTTATTAGATTGATTGAATAACTGTGTATGAGATAATAATCAGTAAGAATAATCAAGAAATAATCAAAAAATGTGCTGTGTTAGTAATTAAAGTAAAATGAATTCTCTGTGCACTTTTGATCCTAAGCAGCATAGTCTCAGAACTGTGAAATAGGGTAGAAAGGAAACACTCTGTGGCTTCACAACTCAGTCACTAACCTTCTTGGTATGCAAAGATGGAGAGAAGGAAGGGGACTAGTGACTTATTATTGAGTTACTGGCTATGCTTATACTCATGCTAAAAATATTGGAAACTGCTAGGATTTGAGGGCCCAGACCTATAGTTGGTGTGTCTGTAGACTCTAGCTTTTATGACCTGCTCCTCTCACAATGAAGTTAGGTTTGCTCAGAGGATCTTTGCCCAGCTTTTTTTCCCTTTTAACAGTATGTGTGTGTGTGTGGGGGGGGTGTGGGTGTGTATACACACACATTCACATCTAGATGGGAGGTATTCTTAGAGGGGTAATCATTTCTGGGCCTGGTGTCAGGAAGATGAGTTCAAATTTAGCCTCAGACCATTATTGGTGTGGCTTAGGGCAACTCACTTAATCTCTATTTGCCTTAATTCACTAGAGAAGAAAATGACAAATTCCAGTGTCTTTGCCAAGAAAATTCCAAGTGGGATCTCAAAGAGTTAAGCACACCTGAAAAAAACAGACTGGGTAGGTGATGGTATTGACATATATAGGTCCATACATATATGAATCTATCTATCTATCTATCCATCAATCTATCTATCTTATGTATATGTACACATTGTGTATTCCTACATGTGTGTTACATAGGTGTGAATTTATATAGACACATATAAGCACATATATGTACTCAGAATAGATAAGAGTCCATCCAGAAAGGAAGGTACTAGCTTCTGAAGGAAGTACTTAAGATGCATCTTGAAGAAAGTCAGGGAAATTTAGAGGCAGAGATGCAGAGGAAGAGCATCCGGGCCATGAGGGACCTCCAGTGAGTGTATATGTGTTTGTGTGTGCATTAATATACATATATGTGTGTATACCTAGATATGTGTTTGTGTATACATATATTTGCATACACATATACACAGATGTATATATGTGTATATTTGTATATGTATGTATATATGACAGTGGGTATATTGGCAATGTAAGTCAAAATATATTTAAGCAATGATAAACACACAAAGACATGAAATTGGGAATAAAGAGAGTAGATATTGTTGCAGACAGGGTTCTATTGGAACAACAGTGAGAAACAAGGTTAGATGAATAAAGTAGGGCTAAATATGAATAGCTTTGGAAATCAAGAAGTATTAATATTACAAGAATATATAAATGCACATGTGTGTGTTTATATGTTGTTATCCTCCTTGGCAGGAGTTAATATAATAAAATCTATATTATAGAGACATATAATACATATATATGTAATATATGAATATATTTTATATTTGCACATTATTTCCCTCTTAGAATGCGATACAGTGTAAGCTACTTAGGACCAGGGACTGTTTTTATCTTTCATTGTGACTCTAGAGCTTCCCATTGAACTTGGGCCTTCTTAAGCAATTAATAAATGCACTGTGCTTGAATGGAACAAAATTTTTTTTTTGCTTGGCCTGTCTTCATATGCACCTCAACATGATGCCTCTGTTTCCATTCCTCTGTAATTTCTATTGCCCTTTGCTGGGATTTCCTAGCTCTACATGATCTCTTTAAAAAATATATTTATGGGGGCAGCTGGGTAGCTCAGTGGAGTGAGAGTCAGGCCTAGAGACGGGAGGTCCTAGGTTCAAACCCGGCCTCAGCCACTTTCCAGCTGTGTGACCCTGGGCAAGTCACTTGACCCCCATTGCCCACCCTTACCAATCTTCCACCTATGAGACAATACACCGAAGTACAAGGGTTTAAAAAAAAATATATATATATATATATATTTATTTGTTACACTAAACTACCCAGTTAACTCCCTCCCTGCCTCCCCTCACAGGGCCCAAAGGTAATGAGCATTGGATACCATTTCACAAGTATCCCAATCTCAATTGCATTACAGTTTGCTATGTCTCTTTTTTCTTATCTTTTTTTTATGATTGACAGCATCATCCTTTCTTCTTCTCCCCCCCCCCCACCATGGATATTGGGTCATAAAAGCTTGGCAGCATATGAGTTCACTTGGCCTGTGTGAAATAAATAAATAAACAAATGTCTCCCATTTAGCCTGTTCAGGCTAGCAAAAGTCATATTAGAAGAATAGGTTAGGGGTTAGAGTAGTAGTTAGAACTCAGAATGAGAGGGGAGTCTTGGACATGTCAGTTGTGTAACCCTGGAAAAGTCATCTGATCTCTTTAGTGACCCAGGGAACCTTCTATGACAGAAGTTCTTATCCTGTGGTTTATGGAACCTCAAAGAGATCTGTGGATACATTCAGTGAACAACTATAAACTTGAATAGAAAAAAAATTACATATTTATTTTCATTTATCTTTAACTGAAATTTAGCACTTCCTTTAATTATGCTTAAAAAATATTGTTTCAAGAAAAGGTCTATACATTTCATCAGACTGCCATAGGGGCCCATGATGCAAAGAATGATTAAAAACCTCTGATCTAAAACTCTTTAAGTTGAAGAGTAGTTAGTTGCCTATATGCCCTGTTAGAGATGCCTAAGAGTCATTTAGACAGATACAATCACAGATCTGGACCCAAAAAAGAAAAAAAAAAAAACAAAGAAAAAACACTAGCCACTGAGCATATGAATAGAAAAATGAAACAGTCCTTGAAACACTCGAGGAAATTACTTTCTAGTGGAGGAGGAAAAAAAAACAAAAACTGACATTTATCTAACTCCTATTATAGATATTCTTTTTTGAATGGTGGGTATTAAAGGCATTAATTACCCTTGTTTTGTAGATGAAGAGACAGAAACTCAGCGAGATTAATGATTTGTCCACAGTCACATAGCTAGTAGATGTCAAAGATAGGATTGGACACAAATGTATCTTAACCCTGGGTTGAGCACATTATCTATTATATCAAGTTGTTATCCAATCTAACACGCTTCTTCTCTCCTGTTCCTCATCTATTCTCATACTTTCTGTGGTTCCTTACTACCTACATACCAAGATTGAACTCCTCCTCTTCTTAGTTTCCAAAGCTACTCATATTTAGCCCCATTCTTATTCATTTAACCTTCTCTCTCACTGGTGCCCCCAAAGAACCTTCTCTCCAGCAAATGCACTCTTCTCTTACTGGTTATTAATATGCTGTTCCTAGTCCCAATTCCGTCCCCTTGTTTGTGTGACTCTCCTCGCTTCATTATATTTTGTCTTACATTGCCAATTGTCATGCTCCATAAGAATCTTTGTTCTGGTTATTACAGAAGTCCCTAGTGGGAGCCTGGGCAGGGTAAGCCTCCCCTGGGGCAGAGGAGAAGAAGGGAGCAGAACCTAGAAACAGGAAGAGAACAGACATACTACAAAGGCCAAGGTGGGCCAGGCTCTAGGGCCTTCATATCCAAAGGATTTGCTGAGTAGGAGAACTGGCACTGATTAAAGAGAAGCCAAGGCAGAGGGATTCTGCCAACATTTAGGGAGCCAAAATGCAGACAGGACCCTGGAGCCGATGCACTGTCTGCATTTAAGTTTTTTTCCCAGAAGCTTAGGTCTTTTTATTCCAGAGGCTAGCAGACTCGTATGGACGACAGCAGGTCTCTTGTGGGCACTGATATCCTAGGCACGTTGCAGGCCAATGTCCACAGTAATTGTTTCATTTGAGTTAGTTTTCTCTCTTCAAAGATATTATACTCTCCTTGAGGACAAGATGAGGTAGGCTGCTTCTAATGTGTGCCACCTCCACTTTCCCAACACTGCCTAGTGCACGTTAGAGCACAAAAGTACTCAATGATATTCAACAAATAATCAATTGCTTTGACTGGTTTTGACTCTCAGACCTAGCAGGGACCCTCTCTCCCCTCTATTTTCAGCTTCCCTTTGTATATTGTCTTTACCAGTTAGATTGAAAGCTTTTTGACGGTAAGGACTGTCTTTATTTTCCTTATTTGTTTAGCACAATGCCAGGCACCTAGTAGCCTCTAAATAAATGTTTATTGACTATTAACTAAGGGGCATAGGGCAAAAGGAACTTTATATTAAGTATAAGTCAAAAGATGCTGAGAGATACTTAAATTTGGGGTCCTGTCCCCTCCTTCCTTTTTTCTTTCCTTCCTTTCCTTCCCTTCACTCTATTACACTTCAGTAGCAGCTACAATGGATAGAGTTCTGATCCTGGACTCAAGGAAACCTAACTGTATTTCAAAACTGGTCTCCCTCTACTAGCTGTGTGATCCTGAGCAAGTCACTTAATCTCTGTTTGCCTCAGTTTCAACTGTAAAAGAGGGATATAATAGCACCTACTTCACAGGATTTTTGAGAGGTTCAAATGAGATATTATTTCTAAAGTACTGTGCACAGTGCCTGGTTACCAAGTAAGCATTTAATAATTGTTTCTTTCCTTCCCTTCTTCCTCCCTCCCATTCATCTGAATATTATCTTTGTAGGAAGTCCGAGGAAGTGAAAGTATATAAGTTTAACTAAAAGCTCTTATTAACCAGCTGTGACCTATACCAACTGAGGGTTGACATACCAAAAGTCATGTTTTATTCTGTCTGAAGAATGAAGAATCGTGACTACCCACCTATCTACAGAGCACTTTCTTTTAAATTAGGTAAGTGTACCACAGCTTGATTAACCTGAATTAGAAATCACTGTGGTCTGAATTAATGAGTTTTTACTCTATCATGATGTGCCCATCAAACATGCAGCACCCATAATTAGTGAGTGGAGGAGGAGATAAATAAAAGGGAAAGTCAGACTAGTTGAAACTCCAAAGTAACATATGGAAAAGTCATTGGAGAATTAGAGTGGAAAGCCATTGAGGCAGTTAAGTGGCATAATACATAGGGTCCTGGTCTTGGTGTTAGGAAGATTTGAGTTCAAAATCATGCCTCAGACACTTACTAGTTATGTTCCCCTGGGTAAGTAGCATAGCTTCTCTCTGCCTGTTTTCTCCTATGTCTATCATTATAGCATCTACCTTCAGGGTGAAGCTTAAATGAGATAAAATATGTAAATCATTTTGCAAACCTTACAGATTTAACTAAATAATAGCTGTTATTATGTTATTTTTGGAGGCACCAAGTTGTAAGTAAGATAAAATGCTATGGTTTTGCCAGAAGTTAGGAAATTTAGGGAGTACAAAAACTTGATCCAAGCTTTATTTTAAGAAGAAGGTTTGGTGAGAAGAGAATATAATCTCTTCTCTGGCTATGTCTCAAAGGGAAGTCACTGGCTATGACTCAAAGGAAAGAGGTGGTATGGATTCCATGTAGGTGTGGAGGCAATAGATTACTAGAATTCCAACTTCCTCAAATTCATCCTCTCTCCAGGTCTTGTTCTTTTCCTCTGACTTTTCCCTGGTGGCTCAACCTCTTTCTTGCCATTAACAACTCCCCAGTCCATATGAACAATTCTGGTGCTACCTTTCCTCTAAATTCTGAGAGAGCCATACAGAAGCCTCTTTGGGAAAATGAAAAGAACATGGAACCATGGGTCCCATTAGCTGGAAAAAAATGACTTATAGATTACTGTTAAGGACTAAAATTCTATACCCAAAGTCAATTTAGTAATTAATTCCTCCTTCTCTTGGAAGAGATGTGTAATTACTCAAATTTCAGCCTTTCCATTCACACAGGAAAGACCAAATGGATGAAGAATACTGGTTTTCACAATTTCAGCAGGGAGCTTTTCTGACAATATGTATATCTGGGATTGATAGTACATATGTACCATAAACCCGGACATGAAAAGGAAGAAAAGTGATGCTCAAATTGCTTAAGGATATTGAACAGCTCTTTTATTTACTCCAAATATCCAGTGAAAGTAACAACTCATCTTTTCAATACAAGCATTTTATGGAATATCCAGTAGATATCATAAACTCAACATATCCAAAATATTGATTTTCTTTCCCCCTAAACTCTCCCTGATTCCTATCTTCCCAATTACTATTTAGGCCACCACCATCCATTTAGTCCCTCCCATTTGCTTTTTCATTCATCTTCAGTCTCCTGAAGGACCTAAGGTTGATAGGAATGTAGATTTAGAGTTAGAAGGGACCATGGAAGGCATGGAATCCACCTGCGCATTATGAGTTTCAGAGAATTTAAGTGAATTCCTGAGGGTCAAGTGGGGGGTCTCAGCTAGTAAGTGTCTGAATCCAGGACTTCCTGACTCTGAGCCCAGTGCTCTATCAGCTATAAGGATTAATACTCAGATCACTAGGAAAACAAGGGAACTGGCATTAGCCTTTGATTCTACAGTTTTTCTTTTTGCTGTCACATATCATTTTCAATTTTTCTATTTGTTGTCACTAACAACACCCTCTGTGGATTTGCAGTAGTAACCCATCAGTTGCATTCTCTAGGGCTTTGATTGGTCATTGCTTCCTGTTCATCTCCAGAAGAGCAGTGGCTTGGGGACAAATTCCAGCCAAATATGGAGGGATGGGACTCTGGTTCCCTTTGCTTCTCTCCAGCCTTCAATAACTACTCCCCAAAAGCTCCTGTATGTCCACACCTTATGTCACTTCCACATTAACTCTTTAGAAATTAGCTGAAGTTTGGTGGGCACAGCTTCCTCCAGAAACCTTGAAGGTAGGATTTGCCAAAGGTTCAGGACCAACAACATGTAATTATGTCACATATTATTTTCACATAAAAAGTTGCAAAGTTAGTTCAAAGATACATTGTGTACTGCTTAAGCATATTGGTGCTGTTTGCCTTGGGCGCCAAAAATACTAGTTGTAGTTTGTTCTGTATATTGTAACACGATGGCATCCGCTGCATATCAGAGTCATCCAGGAAGATCACATCCCCTTTGACTCTTGTTAGTCTCTCACTACTGTTTCCTGGGTCTGAGATGTCTTGGCCTCTCACATGTACTACTGCATGCAAGCCTTTGCCTTGGCAGCTAGGTACAAACAACAAAAACTAGGATGGCTGGGAAACCCAGGAATTCCATGGTGTACTTGATCCAAAAGCCAGTCTCCTGAGGCTTTTCTCCAGCTTAAATTTCTGAGAGAGAGATCATTTTTGGACTCACTATGAGCATGTCTTTGGAAACCTTTTGATGAGTTTTCACTATACTGAAGGGGCAGCCAGGTGGCACAGCACATAGAGCACCAGGCCTGGGGTCAGGCAGACCTGAATTCAATTCTTGCCTCAGATATTTACGATCTGTGTGCTGCTGAGCAAGTCACTTAGTCCTGTTTGCCTCAGTTTTCTCATCTGTCAAATGAGCATCCTCACAACAACCCTGGGAGAGCAGTGCTATCATTATCCCCATTTCTCAGTGGAAGATTAAATGAGATCAAATGAGGCCAAACTAGTGGCACAGTGGATAGAGCGCCAGACCTGGAGTCAGCAAGACCTGAGTTCAAATCCAGCTTCCAACACTTACTATCTAGCTGTGTGACACCAGGCAAGTCATTTAACCCTATTTGCCTTAGTTTTCTCATCTGGTAAACAAGCTGGAGAAGGCAATGACAAATCACTCCAGTATCTTTGCCATAAAATTCCAAATTAGGTCACAAAGAGTTGGACATAGCTAAATAATATTACACTGAAGAGTCTGTATTCAAATTTATAATTACTATTACTGTTATTATTATTATGGAAAAATTAATCTTCTCAGGTTCAGTGGGTGGAGTTCAGATATAACTCTCCTAGAATAAGTCTCCGTCCTGCTATTATTTTTATTGTTGGTTTTCTGGGGATCATTTTACAGATGGACAAAAGAATTTCTTTTGTAGTTGAATAATAGCATCATCATTATCATCATCATTGTACCTATATTATGTTCATAGTATTTATTATTATCTGCATTCAGTATACTTGTTTCTACAGGTAAACTACCTTTTAGCCAGTGTATTCCGTAGTCAGGGACAATAATATTGTTAATAAATCAAACACAAGTTCGTTGCAAGCTTTTCTTGTTTTCACAATTTCTTTGCATGGCATCAGGATGGCTGGCATATATTTTATGTGGTCTCGGTGCATAATATTTCATATTATCAGAAATTCTTACTTTTCAAAATGTGTGATTGTTATTAACTCCTGGAAATTGGGTTATTAACTTCTGGAAATATCTAAGATAATGTACTATATCCTACCCTTGCATTTTAATATGCCGTAATCATAATCCTTTTGTACTTAGGTGGCACCTTTGACTACCTCATAACCCTTCAGAAATGAAAATTCTTTAGTCTTGACAGTGTCCCTGAATACAAAAGACCGGAGGAAAAATGGATCCTTCTGCTAATGTTGCAAAGACTAAAGGACATATAATTAGGCCAAATGAGAAATGGAACTGGATCTTGAGGAAATAGAAGCTTTGCTTATCATTGAACTTTTCTTCATCACCCTCATCATCATCATCACCAAAAATTTTTGGCAGTATTAACTATCCATAAAATAGCCCCCAGAAGCCTTTGTAAAATAAGCATTTGCTTAATCATATTTATTTCTATATGTTCACCTTGTAACTGAAGTTTCCAGTGCTGATATGATTGATGTGTCCCGAGTTCCGTGTCCCAAAATGAAAGCAGATTTCTATAAAAGAAGAAGAAGAAGATATGTTCATCATTAAAGGTGTAGACAGACATTCCAGAAAAGAGACTGTAAAGAATGATGTCATAGCAACCCATTAGCTTGATTTTTTTGGAACCTTTTATAATGATCTCATCATCATAAATTCCTTCAGTATTTTATTATAAGAGCATTAATCATGATGAACTCATCTGGTACAATACAACTATCATAAGCACTTTCCTTAGTTCTTATAATTTAGTCATTTTTAAGTGGTGCCTTTCTTCATTCTCTGGCATCGGAGCCTGCTTACCCCAAGAAGCAGTTTCCAAAGTCAGTGTGTCCATGTCTAAAGGACCAGAGTGGGTATAGACACCCTCCTAATAGAGACTACTTTTTTTAGTCCAAACTTGTGAATATATCTATTGGAAGAAAGGAAGGAAACAGACACTTAAGCACCTACTATGTACCAGGCACTGTGCCAAGTACTTTATGATTATTATCTCATTTGATTCTCATAATGACCCTGGGAGGCCGATGCTATCATTATCTCCATTTCACAGTGGACAATCAAATGAGGCCAAGCTAGGTGGCATAGTGGATAGAGCGCCAAGCCTAGAGTCAGGGAGACCTGAGTTTAAATCCAGTTTCAGACAATTACTAGCTAGCTGTGTGACCTTGAGCAAGTCACTTAACCCTGTTTGCCTCAGTTTCCTTATCTGTCCAATAAACTAGAAGAAGAAATGGCAAACCACTCCAGGATCTTTGCCAAGAAAAAACACAGAGTCACAAAGAGTCAGACACAACTGAACAACAAGGCAATCAGTGGTGAAGTACCTTGCTCAGGGTCATAGAGCTAGTGTCTGAGGCTGGATCTAAATTTAGTTCTTACTGACTCTGGCCTCAGCATTCTATCCACTGAGCTACAGAACTACCTCTAATGAACTCTCAGTCTGGAAGCTCCCTCTACAGATGTTGACCATCAATTTTTCCATAATATCTAACCTGGGACACTGAAGGGTTCAGTGACTTGCCCAAGGTGACACAGTCAGGATTTATCAAAGGTTTGAATTCAGGTCTTTCTGTTCCAAATAAAGCATTCTCTCTACTAGATCATGTTCTGTCTCACAAAACATTAACTTTATTTGTATCAGAGGATCATAAATGTGGAGCTGAAAGAGACAAAGGAGGTCAATGGTTCTCAAACTCTTTTGGCCCATCACACCCTTTCCAGAAAAAATATTACTTAGCCCCCTGGAAATTAATTAAAAAAAATTTTAATAGCAATTAATAGGAAAGATAAATGCACCTGTGGCCATCACCGCTTCCCTGGATCGCTGCAGCACACACCAGGGGGCAGTAGCGCCCACTTTGGGAATCATTGATCTAGACTAACCCCTTCATTTTATAAAGAAACTGAGGCCTAGGAGATTTAAGTAACTTACCTAAGATACTCTTTCAGATTATTACCTGACAGTTCTTTTATTGTTCTAACAATGAAGTAATTAACTAGTGTTATTCCTTTGTTTCTTCAGAGAAAATGAAGGTAAAGTCAGCCTTTTCTATGTTGCCCTAGTAGTCAGAAGACCAATATTCTAGAAATCATTCTTTTATTATGTAACTTTGAGCAGTTTGTTTAAACTTAGACACTCCTCTTTTGAGGTGGATGGATTAGATTACCTATAAGGTCCCTCCCTTCTAGACCCCCAAATTTTATGTTCTAAAATTCATTATACAGAACTCTGCTGAGATGTGAACTCTGATCCCCAAACTCCTATTTGCTTATACTTCTATTACACATGCTTTAGCACATTTAAGGAAAGGTCTTTTACTTTAAAAAATGTATGCTCCAGGTGATCAAAAGTCTGGTAACGAGGTTCCAGGTTAAGATGGCGGCAGAGTAAGAAGCAGCTCTTAATCTCTCCTGACCGAAACACACAAAACTCCTCAAGGGGACATAAAAACAAGTCCAGACGAATGGAGGAACCCCACAACAGGGCACAGCGTGGAAGGTACGTGGAATCGAGGCATTTCCATGCTATAAAGGGGTGAAACAGCTCTCACCGAATCGCAGGCTGATCAACCACCCCACCCCCACCCCCTCCACACACAACACCTGTAGCACTGAGACCAGCTAAAAAGAAATAGAGCAAGTTTGGGGCACCCATCCAGTCATTGGCAGCTCCGGGGCCTGTTCCTGAGAGCAGCAAGATTTGGGACCACAAAAAGCCAAGGAATGCACCCAAAATCTGGGCGAGGGTTTAGGACGCAGAGCGTGGGAGCAGAGCTCAGGCGGGCTCAGAGCTCAGGCTCGGAGGAGGCATGGGTGGAGGCACACGGGTGTACGACTGTGGAAGCAGCGCCCTGAGACTTGTGGAAAAACCTCCAGCAGAGGATCAAGCAAGGGGATCCACCAGGGAGCTTAACCGCGGACAGACCCTGAGCGCAAGGATAAACCTGAGAAGCTGCTGGGCTAACGATGGCTACCCAGTCTCAGGAAGTTCAGAAGAGAAAGATTAACAACAAGAAAAAGAAGTCTTTAACACTCTACAACTTTTACACAGAGAAAATCCAGACAACCAAGCAAACAGAGGAGGAGAACAAACAAACATCTGGACCCTCCTCAAATAAGGAAAACTCCTCACAAGCTATGGAAGAGTTCAAAACTGAGATTTTGAGGAAAATGGAAGAGATCTGGCAAGAAAATAACAGTTTAAAAGGTAGAATCTTACAACTGGAAAGTGAGGCTCAGAAACCAAATGAACTGATAAGCAAATTGAACACCAGAAATGACCAGATTGAAAAGGAATACCAGAAGCTTATAGCCGAAAACCAGAAGATTATGGCCGAAAACCAAAAGATCATAGCCGAAAACCGAAAGATTATAGCTGAAAACCAGTCCCTAAAGGCTAGAATTGAGCAGCTAGAAGCTAATGATCTCTCAAGACAACAAGAACAAATAAAACAAAGTCAAAAGACTGAAAAAATAGAATGAAACATGAAATATCTCAATGAGAGAGTGACAGACCAAGAAAACCGGTCTAGAAGAGACAATTTGAGAATAATTGGTCTTCCAGAAAAACCAGAAATTAATAGAAACCTCGACTCCATACTAACAGAAATAATTCAGCAAAATTGCCCTGAAGTCCTACAACAAGAGGGCAATATAGACATTGAAAGGATTCATAGAACACCTGCGACATTCGATCAAGAAAAGAAAACACCCAGAAATACAATTGCAAAATTCAAGAGTTTCCAAGCAAAGGAAAGAATCTTACAAGAAGCCAGAAAGAAACAATTCAAATATCAAGGAGCACCAATTAGGATGACACAGGATCTGTCAGCCTCCACGCTAAAAGATCGCAAGGCTTGGAATACGATATTCAGAAAGGCAAGAGAGCTGGGCCTGCAACCACAGATCAACTGCCCATCAAAATTGACTATATATTTCCAGGGGAAAGTATAGGCATTCAACAAAATTGAAGAATTTCAGGTATTTGCACAGAAAAGACCAGGGCTAAATGGAAAGTTTGATATCCAACCACAAAAATCGAGAGAAACATGAAAAGGTAAATAAGATACAGAGGGGAAAGAAAGAAAACTTATAATTTTTAAATTTGCCTTTTTAAGGGCCTCAGTGAGATCTAATTAACTGTATTCCTTTGTAGAGAAATGTTATGTATAATTCTCTGTAGTGAACTCTATTCACTATTATAATATTCACTATTATAGTAATCAGAAGAATAATTCACAGGGTGAGGGTGGAACACTAAATAATCTAGGATGACATGGGGGATGGGAAAGAGGGAGTGAATAGCAGGGGACACCAAGAGAAACTTGAGTGAATAAGAAAATAGGATATTCTATTACACACAAAGAGGGCATGGGAGGGAGAGGGGACAAATACTATTATAAGAAGGAGAGGAAGAGAGCATTAAGAGGTAATAATCAAACCTTACTCTTAGTGTAATCAACCCAGAGAGGGAAGAGTAGCTATACTATCCATTGGG
>NC_058130.1:188291487-188324413 GCF_016433145.1 Gracilinanus agilis
TAAGGGATAGGGTCTTAATAGCAAACCACTGGTTTTAAAGGAAATAGTTTAAGGAGAAGGGGTAGGAATGGGGGAAGATGTGAAAATGTCAGCAAATGCACAACTGATGATTATAACTCTGAATGTGAATGGGATGAACTCACTCATAAAACGGAAGGAAATAGCAGAGTGGATTAGAAACCAAAATCCCACCATATGTTGTCTACAAGAAACACATATTAGGCGGGTGGACATACACAAGTTTAAGGTTCAGGGTTTGAGCAAAATCTTTTGGGCATCAAATGAGAAAAAGAAGGAAGGAGTGGCTATTATGATTTCTGACAAAGCCAAAGTAAAAATAGATATGATTAAAAAAGACAGGGAAGGTCATTACATCCTGATTAAAGGCAGTATAAACAATGAGGAAATAACACTGCTCAATATGTATGCACCAAGTGGCATAGCACCCAAATTCATAAAGGAGAAACTGGCAGAGCTCAAGAAGGAAATAGATAGTAAAACCATACTAGTGGGAGATCTAAATATTCCTCTGTCAGAGCTAGATAAATCAAACCGAAAAATAAATAAGAAAGAGGTAAGAGAGGTGAATGAAATCCTAGAAAAATTAGATCTAATTGATATGTGGAGAAAAATAAATAGGGACAAAAAGGAATACACCTTCTTTTCAGCTGCACATGGCACATTCACAAAGATTGACCATGTTATAGGGCATAGAATCATTGCAAACAAATGCAAAAGAGCAGAAATAATAAATGTAACCTTCTCAGATCATAATGCAATAAAAATAATAATTAGTGAGGGCACTTGGACAGGAAAATCAAAAACTAATTGGAAATTAAATAATATGATTCTTCAAAACCAATTTGTCAAAGAAGGAATCATAGAAACAATCAACAATTTCATTGAAGAAAATGACAATGATGAGACACCCTACCAAACTATGTGGGATTCGGCCAAGGCAGTACTCAGGGGGAAATTTATATCCTTGAGTGCATATATTAACAAATTAAGGAGGGCAGAGATCAATGAATTGGGCATACAACTCAAAAAATTAGAAAGTGAGCAAATTAAAAATCCCCAGATGAAAACTAAATTAGAAATACTAAAAACCGAGGGAGAAATTAATAAAATCGAAAGTAAAAGAACTCTTGAATTTATTAATAAATAAGACTAGAAGCTGGTACTTTGAAAAAAGAGATAAAATAGACAAAGTACTAGTCAATCTAATAAAAAAAAGGAAAGAAGAAAACCAAATTGATAGTATCAAAGATGAAAAGGGAGACCTTACCTCTAATGAAGGGGAAATTAAGGCAATAATTAAAACCTATTTTGCCCAATTATATGGCAATAAATATAACAATTTAGGAGATATGGACGAATATTTACAAAAATATAAACTGCCTAGATTAACAGCAGAAGAAATAGAATACCTAAATAATCCCATATCAGAAATAGAAATTGAACAAGCCATCAAAGAACTCCCTAAGAAAAAATCGCCAGGGCCTGATGGATTCACAAGTGAATTCTATCAGACATTCAAAGAGCAACTAATCCCAATACTATACAAATTATTTGATATGATAAGCAAAGAAGGAGTCCTACCAAATTCCTTTCATGACACAAATATGGTACTGATTCCAAAGCCAGGGAGATCAAAAACAGAGAAAGAAAATTATAGACCAATCTCCCTAATGAACATAGATGCAAAAATCTTAAATAGAATACTAGCAAAGAGACTCCAGCAAGTAATTAAGAAGATCATTCACCATGATCAGGTGGGATTCATACCAGGAATGCAAGGTTGGTTCAACATTAGGAAAACCATCCACATAATTGACCATATCAACAGTCTAAGAAACAAAAATCACATGATTATCACAATAGATGCTGAAAAAGCCTTTGACAAAATACAGCATCCATTCCTATTGAAAACACTGAAAAGTATAGGAATAGAAAGACCTTTCCTAAAAATAATAAACAGTATATACCTAAAACCATCAACAAACATCATATGCAATGGGGATAAATTAGAAGCCTTCCCAATAAGATCAGGAGTGAAACAAGGATGCCCATTATCACCTCTATTATTTAACATTGTACTAGAAACACTACCAGTTGCAATTAGAGAAGAAAAAGAAATTGAAGGTATCAAAGTGGGCAAGGAGGAAACTAAGCTATCACTCTTTGCAGATGATATGATGGTCTACTTAAAAAATCCTAGAGAATCAACTAAGAAGCTTGTAGAAATAATCAACAACTTTAGCAAAGTGGCAGGATACAAAATAAATGCACATAAATCATCAGCATTTCTATACATTTCCAACACACTAGAGCAGCAAGAAGTAGAAAGAGAAACACCATTTAAAATCACCCTAGACAATATAAAATACTTAGGAATCTACCTACCAAAACAAACACAGTAATTTTATGAAAACAACTACAAAACGCTTTCCAAACAAATAAAACTGGATCTAAACAATTGGAAAGCCATTGATTGCTCATGGGTAGGTCGAGCTAACATAATAAAAATGACAATTCTACCCAAATTAATTTATCTATTTAGTGCCATACCTATCAAGCTACCAAAAAACTTCTTTACTGAATTAGAAAAAACTATAACAAATTTCATTTGGAATAACAAAAGATCAAGAATATCAAGGCAAATAATGAAAAAAAATGTGAAGGAAGGGGGCCTAGCAGTACCAGATATTAAACTATACTATAAAGCAGCAGTCATCAAAACAATATGGTACTGGCTAAGAGACAGAGAGGAGGATCAGTGGAATAGACTTGGGGTAAATGACATCAGCAAGACAGTGTATGATAAACCCAAAGAGCCCAACTTTTGGGACATGAATCCACTATTTGACAAAAACTGCTGGGAAATTTGGAAAACAATATGGTAGAGATTAGGTCTAGATCAACATCTCACACCCTACACCAAGATAAATTCAGAATGGGTGAATGACTTGAATATAAAGAGGGAAACTATAAACAAGTTAAGTGAACACAGAATAGTATACTTGTCAGATCTCTGGGAAAGGAAAGACTTTAAAACCAAGCAAGAGTTAGAGAAAATCACAAAATGTAAATTAAATGGTTTTGATTATATTAAACTAAAAATTTTTTGTACAAACAAAAACAATGTAGTCAAAATCAGAAGGGAAACAACAAATTGGGAAAAAATCTTTATAACGAAAAACTCTGACGGGGTCTAATTACTCAAATATACAAGGAGTTAAAGCAATTGTATAAAAAATCAAGCCATTCCCCAATTGATAAATGGGCAAGAGACATGAATAGGCAATTTTCAGGTAAAGAAATCAAAAGTATCAAGAAGCACATGAGAAAGTGTTCCAAATCTCTAATAATTAGAGAAATGCAAATCAAAACAACTCTGAGGTATCACCTCACACCTAGCAGATTGGCTAAAATGAAAGAAGGGGAGAGTAATGAATGCTGGAGGGGATGTGGCAAAATTGGGACATTAATGCATTGCTGGTGGAGCTGTGAACTGATCCAACCATTCTGGCTGGCAATTTGGAACCATGCTCAAAGGGCTATAAAAGAATGCCTGCCCTTTGATCCAGCCATACCATTGCTGGGTGTGTACCCCAAAGAGATCATAGATAAACAGACTTGTAGGAAAATATTTATAGCTGCGCTTTTTGTGGTGGCAACAAGTTGGAAAAGGAGGGGATGTCCTTCAATTGGGGAATGGCTGAACAAACTGTGGTATATGCGGGTGATGGAATACTATTGTGCTAAAAGGAATAATAAACTGGAGGAGTTCCAGGCGAACTGGAGAGACCTCCGGGAACTGATGCAGAGTGAAAGGAGCAGAGCCAGAAGAACATTGTACACAGAGACTGATATACTGTGGTAAAATTGAATGTAATGGACCCCTGTACCAGCAGCAATACAATGACCCAGGACAATTCTGAGGGATCTATGGTAAAGATGCTACCCACACTCAGAGGAAGGACTGCAGGAGAGGAAACATATAAGAAAAACAACTGCTTGAACACATGGGTCGGGGTGGACGTGATTGAGGGTGTGGACTCGAAACTACCACACCAATGCAACTACCAACAATTTGGAAATTGGTCTTGATCAAGGACACATGACAAAACTAGTGGAAATGCTCATCGGCCATGGGTGGGGGGATTTTGGGGGGGGGGGTGAAGGGGATAGGAGGAGCATGAATCAGGTAACCATGTTAAAAATGTAGATTTAGAAATATTAAAAAAAAAAGATATTGTTCTAAACCTAATTTTCCCATACTGTTTTCCAATTTTCTCAGCAGTTTTTGACAAATAGTGAGTTTTTGTCCCAAAAGTTGGGATCCTTTGGCTTTTCAAACACTCGTTTGCTGAGGTCATTTATCCCTAGACTATTCCATTGATCTATCCTTCTGTCTCTTAGTCAGTATGACATTGTTTTGGTGACCACTGCTTTATAGTACACTTTAAGATTTGGTACTGCTAGGCCCTATCCTTCACATTGTTTTCCAGTATTTCCTTTGATATTCTTGATCTCTTGTTCTTCCAGATGAACTTTGTTATAATTTTTTCTAATTCTATAAAAAAGTTTTTTGGTAGTTTGATAGATATGGCACTGAACAAGTAGATTAATTTGGGTAGGATTGTCATTTTTATTATATTAGCTTGTCCTACCCATAAGCAATTAATGTTTTCCTTATTTAGATCTAGTTTAAATTTTGTGAAAAGTATTTTGTAATTGTGTTCATACAATTTCTGTGTTTGTTTTGGTAGATAGATTCCTAAATATTTTATATTGTCTAGAGTGATTTTATTTATTTATTTTTCTTTTTATTGATTAATTAAGAAAATTTTCCCATGGTTGCATGATTCATGTTCTTTCCCTTCCCTCCTCCCACCCCCCCTCTCTAGAGCTTTTTAAAGAGAGTTGCTCTTCCTAATTCCTGCTTTTGAGTTTTGTTGGACAGATAAAGAAATGCTGATGATTTATGTGGGTTGTCTTGTACCTGCAACTTTGCTAAAGTTGTTAATTATTCCCACTATTATTTTATTTGACATTCTAGGATTCTTTAAGTATACCATCAAGTCATCTGCAAAGAGTGATTGCTAGTTTCCTCATTGCCTACTTTAATCCCTTCAATTTCTTTTTCTTTTCTAATTGCTACTGCTAGCTTTTCTAAGAAATTATAATATTAAATATCAGAGATGATATTGGGCATCCTTGCTTCACTCCTGATCTTATTAGGAAGGCTCTAACTTGGCACCATTGGAGATTATACTTGCTGATGGTTTTACATTTATATTGTTTATTATTTTGTGGAAGGGTCCTTCTATTCCTATACTTTCTAGGGTTTTCAAAAGCAATTGGGTGTTATATTTTGTCAAAGATTTTTTTCTGCATTTATTGAGAAAATCATGAGACTTCTGTTGTTTTGATTATTGATATGGTCAATTATGTGAATGGTTTTCCTAATACTAAACCATCCTTGCATTCCTGGTAGAAATCCCACCTGGTCATAGTGAATAATCCTTGTGATAACTTCCTGTAGTCTTTTTGGTAGTATTTTATTTAACATTTTGGCTTTTATATTTATTAAAGAGATTGGTCTAGTTTTCTTTCTCTCTTTTTGGTCTGCCTGGCTTTGAAATCAATACCATATTTGTTTCACAAAAAGAACTTGGTAAGACTCCTTCTTGAGTTATTTTGTCATATAATTTATATAGAATTGGTATTAGTTGTTTTTTAAATGTTTAATAGAATTCACTTGTGAATCCATCTGGGCCTGGGGATTTTTTCTTAGGAAGTTCCTTGATGGCTTGTTCAATTTCTTTATCTGAGGTAGGATTATTTAAATATTTTATTTCCTCTTTTGATAATCTATGCAATTTATATTTTTGTAAATATTCACCCATTTCTCCTAGATTGTTATATTTATTGCTATATAATTGGGCAAACTAGTTCTTAATACTTACCTTAATTTCCTCTTCATTAGAGATGAGATCACCCTTTTCATCTTTGATATTGTGAATTTGGGTCTCTTATTTTTTTATTAGATTAACCAGTACTTTATCTATTTTGTTTGTCTTTTCAAAGTACCAGTTTCTAGTCTCATTTACTAGTTCAATAGTTCTTTTACTTTCAATTTTATTAATTTTTTCTTTAGTTTTTAGGATTTCCCACTTAGTTTTTATCTGGGGATTTTTAATTTGTTTTTTTTTTTATTTTTAAAGTTGCATCCTAATTCATTGATCTCCTTCTAGATTTTTTTACTATAGGCACTCAGAGATGTACATTTTCCCCTGAGTACTACTTTGACTATATCCCATAGATATTGCTATGCCATTTTCTCATTGTCATTAATCAATCTTTCTCTTTAATTATGTCCATAATTGTTTCTATGATTTTTTTGAACCACCAGTTTTAAAGAATTTGATTATTGTTTCCAATTAATTTTAAATTTGCCTTTCCATGGACCCTTGTTAATTATAATTTTTATCACATTATGATCTTAAAAATTTGTGTTTATAATTTCTGCTTTTCTGCATTTGTTTGCAATATTTCTATGATGTAGTACATGGCTGATCTTTATATATGTACCATGTCCTGTGGAAAATAAGGTATATTCCTTTTTATTCCTATTCAATTTTTTCCCACTATCTATTAACTCTAAATTTTCTATCATTTCCTTCTTATCTCTTACTTCTTTCTTATTTATTTGTCAGTTCAACTTATCTAGTTCTGAAAGGGGAAGGTTGAGATGCCCCACTAGTATGGTCTTACTATCTATTTCCTCCTTGAGCTCCTTTGATTTTTCACTTAGAAATCTAGATGCTATACCATTTGGTGCATAAATGTTTAATAATGATATTACTTCATTGTTTATAGTACTTTTGGCAAATACTCTTTAGGAAAATGTAATTTCCTTCCTTGTCTCTTTTAATCAGTTCAATTTCTACTTTAGCTTTGTCTGGTATCATGATTGCTCCTACTGATTTTATTACTTTAGACACATAATAAATTTTCTTCCAGCCTTTTACTTTAAATCTGTGTGTGTCACCCTGCCTCAAATGTGTTTCTTATAATCAATATATAGGATTCTGGTTTTTTAATCAACTCTGCTATCTGCTTCCATTTAATGGGTGAGTTCATCCCATTCATATTCCTAGTTATGATTACTAACTGTATATTGTCCTCCATAATATTATCCCCTTTAGATCCTGCTCTATTCCCTTTATTTCTGTTCCTCCTTACCAGTATTTTGCTTTTTTGTAACCCCCTCCCCCACTTTGTCCTTCCTCCAATTGCTTCCCTTCTCCCTTGTCTTATTCTTTTACTTCTCTGTGGACTAAGATAGAATTTTATGCCCCACTGAGTATGCTTGTTTTACCCTCTCTGAGCCAATTAAGATGAGAGTAAAGTTTAAGCATTGCCTGTCACTGCCCTTATCCTCCTCTGTCTATACTAATTTTTATGCCTCTTAATCTTATATAATTTACCTCATTCTATCTCTCCCTTACCTTTTCTCTTAGTGCAACCCTCTCTTTGAGCCCTTGATTGATTTTTTTTTCATATCATTCATTTTCATGCATATTATACCATATATACATATAGTTCCATATCATAATATTTACATGTATATTACATCATCACATATCATCATATACAACATATCTTCATAAACAGTTTACATCTCTACTCTCTTTCTGAGTAAATTCCTTCTATCTTCTCTACTATTAAGAGGAATTTTTGAGAATTACAGAAATCCTCTTTCCATGTAGATATATAAACATTTTGACCTTAATGACTCCCTTCAATTTTCTCTCTCTTATTTACCTTTTAGGCTTCTCTTGTGTCTTGTTTTTGGACTTCAATTTTTTTGTTTAGGTCTGGCTTATTCTCAGGAATGCTTATAAATAGTCTATCTTATTCAATGTCCATTTCCCCATCTGAAAGAATATACTCAGTTTTGCTGGATAGGTGACTCTGCGTAGTAAACCCAAATCTCTTGCCTTGCTAAATATCATATTCCATTCCTTTCAATCCTTTCATTTAGAAGCCATTAAGTCCTGTGTAATCCTGATTGTAGCTTCATGGTTTTTAAATGGTTTCTTTCTTGTTGCTTAAAGAACTTTTCACTTGGCTTGGTGGCTGTTAAATTTAAATTTAACTATTTCTTTCTTAGAAGTTGTCATTTGAGAATTTGTTTCTGTAGGTGATTGTGAATTCTTTCAATTTCAATATTATTTTCTTTTTTTTAAGATCTCGGCATAGTTATCTTTGATAATTTCTTGTAATATGATGTCAAAGGTTTTTTCTTGATCATGGCTTTCAGGTAGTCCATTAATTCTCAAATTGTCTATCAATAAGATATTTTATATTTTCCTATTTTTTTTCATTTCTTCAATTCTGCTTTATTGTTTTCTGATTTTTCATGAAATCATTAGTTTCTAAATGGTCAATTCTAATTTTTGAGGCCTGATGTTCCTCTGTCAGTTTTTCGTTCCAGTTCTAAATCACTGAGCTTATGTACTTTTCTCAAAATGGCCCCAAGCCAAAATTCTAATAATAAATTCTCAATCTTTCTATGTTATTGATAGTTGGATTAGAGTTATCATTTAGTGTCTACATCCCCAATAATATCCCCATTAGCCCATGTGTTCAAGCAGTTGTTTTTCTTCTGTATTTCTCCTCCCACAGTTCTTCCTCTTAATGTGGCTAGTTTTCTTTCTCATAAGTCCCTCAGCCTTGTTCTTGCATTGCTGCTAGTAGAGAAGTCCGTTAGGTTTGATCGTACCACAGTGTATCAGCCTCTGTGTACAATGTTCTCATAGATCTGCTCCTTTAACATTACATCAGTTCCTGGAGGTTATTCCATTTCACATGGAATTCCTCCAGTTCTTTATTCCTTTGAGCACAATAGTATTCCATCACCAAAAGAGACCACAATTTGTTCAGCCATTCCCCAATTGAAGGACATTCTCTCATTTTCCAATTTTTTGCCACCACAAAGAGTGCAGCTATAAATATTTTTGCACAAGTCTTTTTCTTTATTACCTCTTTGGGATATAAACCAAGCAGTGCTATGGCTGGACCAAAAGGCAGATAATCTTTTAAAGCTCTTTGGGTATAGTTTCAAATTGCCATCTAGAAAGGTTGGATCAATTCACAACTCCACCAGCAGTGTATTAATGTCCCAATTTTGCCACATCCCTTCCAACATTCATTACTCTCCCCTACTGTCATTTTAGCCAATCTGCTAGGTGTGGAGTGATACCTCAGAGTTCTTTTGAATTGCATTTCTCTAATTATTAGAGATTTAGTACACTTTCTCATGTGCTTATTGATAGTTTTGACTTCTTTATCTGAAATTGCCTATTCATGTTCTTTGCTCATTTTAGGGGGAATGGCTTGATTTTTTGTAGAATTGATTTAGCTCCTTGTATATATGAGTAATTAGACCTTGGTCAGAGTTTTTTGTATGAAGATTTTTTTCCCAATTTGTTGCTTTAATTCTAATTTTGGTAGCATTGGTTTTGTCTATACAAAAACATTTTAGTTTAATGTAGTAATTTTGTAATTTTTTCTAGCTCTTACTTGGTTTAAAAATCTTTCCTTTCCCAGAGATCTGACAAGTATACTATTCTGTGCTCACCTAATTTACTTATATTTTCCTTCTTTATATTTAAGTCATTCACCCATTCTGAGTTTATCTTGGTATAGGTTGTGAGATGTTGATCTGGACTCAATCTCTCCTATATTGTTTTCCAATTTTCCCAGCAGTTTTTGTCAAATAGTGGGTTTTTTCCCAAAAGCTGGGTTCTTTGTGTTTATTGTAGACTGTTTTGCTTACCCCTAGTCTATTCCACTGATCCTCCCTTCTGTCTCTTAGCCAGTACAATATTGTTTTGATGACTACTGCTTTATAGTAAAATTTAATATCTGGTACTGCTAGGTCACCTTCGTATTTTTTTCATTATTTCCCTTGATATTCTCGGTCTTTCGTTCTTCCAAATGAACTTTGTTATAGTTTTTTCTAATTCAGTAAAAATGTTTTTAGTAGTTTGATAGGTATAGCACTAGATAAGTAAATTAATTTGAGCATGATGGTCATTTTTATTATGTTAGCTCCACCTACTAATGAGCAATCAATGTTTTTCCAATTGTTTGGATCTAGTTTTAATTGTGTGGAAAGGGTTTCATAGTTCTGTTTGTATAATTCCTGTGTTTGTCTTGGCAGATAGATTCCTAAGTATTTTATATTGTCCAAGGTGATTTTAAAATGGTATTTCTCTTTCTAGCTCTTGCTGCTGTGATATGTTGGAAATATATAGAAATGCTGATGATTTATGTGCATTTATTTTGTATCCTGCAACTTTGCTAAAGTTGTTGATTATTTCCACTAACTTTTTAGCTGATTCTCTAGGACTTTTTAAGTAGACCATAATATCGTCTGCAAAGAGTGATAATTTGGTCTCCTCACTGCATATTTTAATATCTTCAATTTCTTTTTCTTCTCTAATTGCCACTGTTAGTATGTCCAGTACAATGTTAAATAATAGAGGTGGCAATGAGCATCCTTGTTTCACTCCTGATCTTATTGGGAATGCTTCTAATTTATCCCCATTGTAGATGATGTTTGTTGATGGTTTTAGATCTATATCATTTATTATTTTTAGGAAAGGCCCTTCTATTCCTATACTTTCTAGTGTTTTCAGTAGGAATGGGTATTGTATTTTGTCAAAGGCTTTTTCAGCATCTATTGAGATAATTATGTGTTTTTTGTTGGTTTGCTTGTTGATATGGTCAATTATGTAAATGATTTTCCTAATGTTGAACCATCCTTGCATTCCTGGTATAAATCTCACCTGATCATAATGAATAACTCTTGTCATCACTTGCTGGAATCTTTTTGCTAGCATTTTGTTTTAGATTTTTTTGTCTATGTTCAATAAGGAGATTGGTCTGTAGTTTTCTTAGCTACCTGGCTTTGGAATCAGTACCATATTTGTGTCAAAAAAGGAATTTGGTAGGACTCCTTCTTTGTTTATCATGTCAAATAGTTTGTATAGTATTGGGATTACTTGTTCTTTGAATGTCTGATAGAATTCACTTGTGAATCCATCAGGTCCTGGGGATTTTTTCTTAGGGAGTTCTTTGATGGCTTGTTCAATTTCTTTTTCTGATATGGGATTATTTAAGTATTCTATTTCTTCTGCTGTTAATCTAAATCAGTGATTCCCAAAGTGGGTGCTACCACCCCCTGGTGGGTGCTGCAGCAATCCAGGGGAGCAGTGATGGCCACAGATGCATTTATCTTGCCTATTAATTTTTATTAAAATAAAAAAAAATAATTTCCAGGGCACTAAGTAATATTTTTTTCTGGAAAGGGGGCAGTAGGCCAAAAAAGTTTGGGAACCACTGATTTAGGCAATTTATATTTTTGTAAATATTAGTCCATATCACCTAGATTGATATATTTATTGCCATATAATTGGACAAAATAGTTTTTAATGATTGCCTTAATTTCTTCTTTATTAAAGGTGAGGTCTTCCTTTTCATCCCTTTTCTAGGATTTCATTCACCTGTCTTATCTCTTTGTTATTTATTTTTTGGTTTGATTTATCTAGATCTGATAGAGGAAGATTTAGGTCTCCCACTAGTATAGTTTTACTATCTATTTCCTACTTGAGCTCTGCCAGGTTCTCCTTTAGAAATCTGGATGCTATACCTTTTGGTACATACATATTGAGTACTGTTATTTCCTCATTATCTATACTGCCTTTTATTAGGATGCAATTACCTTCCCTATCTCTCATATTTGAACTCAGGCAGATGTCTTCCTGATTTCAGGCCTGAGACTCTATCCACAATGCTACTTAGTAGGCCTAGCATGATATAAAGATTCTACCAAAAGTCTTTGTGAAGTTTTTAGTTTTAATAGCTCTAATAAGTTAAAATTGCACTAAGACTTTTGGGAACATCTTGGGTTTATGACATGCATTGCAAACCTTAAAATACTAAATGTTAAATGTTGTTATTGTTTTACATGTGTATCTAATTCTTCTGGACATGGGGATACGAATCACCAAGGACAGTTGGCTTAATACTATTTACCTTAGTTTTCAACTCTCTATTAGCCATTTTTCTTCTGCCCTTGCTACTCCAAAAATAAGTCTCTTCTCAAAGAAAATAGAAACTAAATAAAATTAAGTATTTCTGTCTTCTATCTCCTCTTATAATTTCCCAAATCATCCAGAGCATAATTCCTATTCCTTCTATCATATACCTCTTCGAATTGTCTCTGAGTCTCTCATATTTCTTCCTGGGAAGCTAACTGGACTTATTCAAATTGGGCTTCTTTCTGAAACATATGAAAAGGCTGGAAAAGAAGCAATGTGTTCCTCCTGAGATTTTCCCCTCTCCTCAACCCAGCTACATGTATATGAAGGGCAACATGTTGCCTGAGGAAGTCACTGGGGAGACTGTCATGCAGGTAGTTTTCGCAGATTTAGTAGCATAAGGAATTTAGTTATATTAGAGCCATCAATGATGTGACACGTGATTTCCGAGCCATAGAACTACAAGGCATCAAGGTAGTAGAATGGAAAGTTCATATCCTGCCTCAGACATTAGCTATGTGACCCTAAAATTATTTTGCCATCTCTAAAATGGGGGAAAACTTTATCTACTTTTCAGGGCTGTGGTGAGGATTAAATACCATTTGCAAAGGTATTTACAGACTTTGAAGTATGACAAAATAGCTATAATGATGAAAATTTTGAGCTGCAAGGGACTTTGGACATCATCTCACTTTGCTCCCTCATTAAACAATAGTCAAAATTGGATTTAAGCACAAATGCAATATTCTTTCCATTGCAGGTTTTTACCTCTTTATCTGATAATTTCTTTTAGCAATTTTCATACTGCTTTCCCTTACTGTTGATTTTTTCCTCTGCAGTAATAATACTAGAAAAAAGAGAACATACATAAACACACACACACACACACACACACACACACACACACACACACACACACACACACACATGCTTGCACACCTTCTCCCCCCTCAAGATTACCCTTGACTTTTAAAGGCATTCCAGTATGCCTCAATAAGTGACAATGAAGACCAAAAGCTGTATAAAGTGATCAATCTTATGAGAGAAGAGTGTAGACAACCTCACAGTCTGACTTGAGATGTTTAAATAGTAAATGAGTGATGATCAAAGTGGCTTCAGAATTCTGTTTCCCTCCTATCCTCCTGGCACCGGCTCAGTGTCACAGAATTATAAGTGGTCCTGCTTTAATTTCAGTAAACTGATTCTGCCCAAGCACTATTTATTGTTATCATCAGAGACTCACTTGCCAAGAAGTCCATTCCATTCTGATTTAAGGATAGTTCATGGACGCCTCTGTGGAAACTGCAATCACATAAGATGCTCTCAGATTCTAGTCCAATCAGGGTCTAATTCTTGGTCCAGCTCACTCAGTATCTATCTCCTTCCAGGAAATGTAACTACACTTTGGCATGCAGTATGTAGTGAGTGCATACATCTGGGCTTGTGAAATATAAAGTATATGACATCTCTGATATACTGAATGAATGTACCTTAATTATCCAGGGTAATTGCTAATTGGTAAACAACATTTCTTGATCTTCCTGGAAACAGAACATGATTCTTGATCCCAAAGTACAAAAGAATAATGAGGAATCCACATATTCTGATAGAAAAGATAGTGCTATAAATGAGACCTTTCCCCCCCAAAAAAATCAACAGAAGCTAGATATCAAGAAAATATTTAATTTTTTGTAGACAACCATAAGAGATCATCCATTAGGTCTGAACTTGAAGCAGGGAACAAGAAGTTCATTACCTGCCTACATTTTAAGAAGGGTGCAGTCTAGCCTAGAAGTAAAGAAGTTTGGAACTCTGAGGATATTGCAGCTTTTACAAAGGGTACCCAAATAATAATAAAGTATATGGAAGTTTAAAAGAGGTAAATTTAGGCTTGATGAAGGGAAAATAAATTTCCTAACAATTATAGTCATTCCAAAGTAGAATGAATCTACTTTGCAGAAAGGTCTTCAAGCTAAGACTGAGTGATAATTTGTTGGGTATTTTATGATATGAATTCTTTCATTGCTATGTATTTGGAAAAATGAGTTTTGAGGTTCCTTTAAGGATTTAATCACATGCATATAGTATTTTAAGGCTTGAACAGTAATTTATATACATTATTTCATCTGAGGGAAGAGAAATCATTTGTCAAATCTACGTTTTCTTATCAAAGTGGTCTTCTAAGAAATGTTCTGCTTCTTAACATTGCCATCCCTTAACTGATGACTGTCATTCATTGTAGTCTTTGGTCAAAAGACTAACAAGATGGAGTGATAAACATTTTTTTCTGATCCTTCCAAATTCTCAAAATTTCCCATTATGATAATTATGCACATGAATAGATACATAAAATTATGAAGAATGAAATGAGTAAAACTAAAAGAACATCATATTCAGAGACTGAAAAAAATTTTGAAGAATGATTTGTGTATGTCCACCTGCAGAGAAAGAACTGATGACTAGAAATAAGACATAGTTTTATATATACACACATATCTCATTGTCAATAAGGAGGGAGGTAAGGAGGGACTTGATGATATATTTATGTAAGAAACAAATTAATTAGTTAATTAAGCATAATTATACACAAAAAATAAAACAATTTCAATTGTTTCCACCAACCTGACACCAAGAAATCTAATAAAGTAATAATCTGATGAATTAATAGCAGAGAAGATTACCCTTAATCCTAACATATTCACTCAGCATGTCCTCCTAAATCAGACTCACTCTCTGGCAGCTCGGCATAATTTTTCCCTATGGGTTTGTGCTCTGAGATCCACCCAATGATTTCCTTATTGCTGAAGTGTCTGTCGCTATTCTCTACCCCAGTCTTCACCCCACTATTCAGTTGACAATAAACCACAGAATTCAACTCTACTTGAGTCTCACCATACTTTGTGGAGGAGTTAAAGGTGTAGGAAAGTGGAAGCTACTTGAGTGCCATTATGTTTCCATGGTGGCACTCAGTCAGAAAACTAAAAAACAGAGGGAACTAGGGCAAGATGCTAGCATGTGTTTAGGAGGAGGGCAACTGCACTAGTCCTGAAGGAAAGGAATGAGACATCCATTTAAAGCCAAGTCTATACTCTCAGAAGTCATTGTGGACAGGGACTAAGGATGATGAAAAGTCAATTCCTCAATATGGCTATAACCTAAAACAGTTCTGAGTTCCATCTATTAGGAGATCTGCCATTAAAAAGAAAAGAATCAGAAAATGATTGATAGAGAAACAAAAGGGAAAAAACCAAAAACCATCAAATAATTATGGAATAGAAAAACAGTTAAAAATTTTAAACATAAACTGATAAATCATCAGGAAAGATATTAAAAGTGAAGAGAAGTTGACCACTGATATATCTGAATGATTTCAAACATTTTTGAATACATAATGAAAAACAATTAGAGCCAACTAATGTCTGATGAAGAATGGAACCATTGCAGGCTATTAAATCATTCTTGAAGAATTTAAAAGTAAAACAAATTATAAAAGCAGAATATATGACATCTAGAAGAAATATTTAACAAAATAGAAAAGTTTTAAACTCCAGTGGCCAACACCAGAGAAATAAAAGTGAGAAAAATCTATTTAAAATACAAATACACAGAAGTAAAGGAAAATCTGGAAGAAGAGAAGCAAAAAGCAATCATGTTCAAAAAAAACATGATCTCTATACAAGTAAAGCACATTCATCTTAAACATAAAATTCATAGTGATAAATTATTGATCTTCCAGAAGACCATGACAAAAACACACACATGAATATAAAGAACATTGTGGTCATCAATGTAAAAAAGATGGACATTCAATAAAAGAGAGACATGCAAAGTATTTATGCAAAGTGAAAGACTGTTTGATTTCCAAACACACTGGACAACAGAAACCCAAGCAAGGTAAAGTAGAGCTACCAAGAAAAATAACTGACTCCAGAATAAAAGGGAAAAAATAAACAGAACAGCACATATGGGGTTAACATTATAGAGGAACCATTTAAGAGATTTCTTTCTAGGAAAAGTTTTAAAGGTAAAGATGAAAGCAGAACTGAAATTGAAACAATGGCTAAGAAGCAGGTTTGAAACACCATATGTTTCATAACATCCAACATACAGATGAATCGAGGTTAGTTTTTTTGGGGGGGTGGGGAGAACTAAACTTCAAAAAAGCAGGGATTAAAGGAGAAAGAAGAGGAAGGTAGATGAAGATGATACACCTTAACCAAGTCAATGGGAAGCAGTGAAGGGAAGATAATTTCTCCAATCCTTCAGGAAGAAGAGAGGCTATAAGAAAATGTAGGACATGCCAAAGAGAGGAATAAAAACAGGAGGATGAAAAGGGGAAACCTTAATTCAATGTCAGAAGGGGGTCCTACTAAAAATAAAACACAGAAAAAATTAAAAAATAAGAAACAGCACATAAACCAACACACACACACACACACACACACACACACACACACAAACACACACATACACCACACACACCTGGTAAAAGGAAGAGAGATTCTGTAAAGCCAGATATGGATCTTACAGAGTGTATAATTTGCAGGACCTTGATATTTAGTGAGACCACTAAAGTATCTCTGAGTTAAGTGCCTCCAAAGACTGCACCTTGTCTGAAAAGAAGGAGGCAACTCTAGTACAGAAGGATGGGAAAGCATGAACCCAAAGAAGACATTTTGTACCCTGGGAAAGAACATGACCATAGATAGCACAGGAAGTCATAAAAGACTATACATTCATGAACATGGGAAAACTCCTTCCATAATGCATGCTATCCTATAATATCTATTGTAGGAATTGATACTTCTAAGATTGACACAACAGAAAAAGGGAGGAGATAAGATCTATAAGGAAATAACAGAAACTGTCTAGAAAAGGGATCTTAAAATACATATGTTAGAAACTTTCATTCCACAAGGAACACATAGACTAAAGAAGGAATGTATAAGGATCATAAATCAATGAATTAGAAACTTATAATACACAAAAAGAAGAGAAATGATCAAGAAAAGCCCTATTAGAAAAAGGTGCATAAAATGAAAAAACTTAACAAGGCCAAAGAACTGTTATTCAGTTGTTTTTCAGTTATGTCTGAGTCTTCATGACCCAATATGGCAAAGATACTGGAGTGTAAGTCATTTCCTTCTCCAGCTCATCTCACAGATAAGAAAATTGGGACAAACAGATTTAAATGATTTGCCCAGGGTCCCACAGCTAGTAAGTACCTGAGGTCAGATTTGAATTCAGGAAACTGAGTCAAGTTTTCCTGAGTCTAGACCCAGAATTCTTTTCAATTGTACCACCTTGTTGTCCCTTGAGGGGAATATTACTTACCCACTTAACTGAGAGAAAAATAAGAAATATACTTGATAATTAGAGGGAGGAAAGGAATAAAGCAAAAGGAATTAATGAGGTTAGTAAAACTTCAAAATTACAAAAAGGCAATATAGGAAGATGGGTCTTGTGGGTAGAAGAGAGCCTCTGGGCAGAAGGTTGTCTTAATGAATGAAAAAAATACCAAAGAGACAACTTTCTTTAAAGAGGAAGAAACAAAATATTCTTAATTCAGAAAGAAAATACTAGAAATATAGAGGAAAATGTAGACCTTACTCTTATAACTTACTAAATGATCTAATATGATAAAGAACATGATAAATCTGTATGAAGAAATAAAAACTTTGCCATCTGTTGCTTGTGAGAAACACACCTAAAATGCAAAGTCATACATAGTATATAAATGAGGGACTAACATAAAATTCACTATGCATCAGGCTAGTCCACAAAATGCAGAAGTTGCAATCATGCTATCTAGACAAATCAAAAACAAAAATCCATGACATCATTTTAGTTTCCTTACTCCATCTTTTAATTCTTCATAGTTCTGATTTGTCTTTTAGTTTACCTCAAACCCTACTTTTACCTAATCCCCAACTTGTATTAATAGAGTACTTTGCAATCTCATATCCAGAGGTGGGTTAGAGCCAGCCAGAATAAGCTCTTGAAAGCCTATTGTTAAATTTTCAGTGTGAGCTCATATACCTTGGGCATTGTCTACAAACCAGGGTTCCATTTATTATTATTGATTATTTAGATTTGAGAAAAATGTGAATAATAGAGATTAAACTTAAAAGTGTGTTTTGGGTACATTTTTTCAAAGATAAAATTATTAAACATTTAGCAGCACTCCCCCATATATAACCTTACCACCTGTAGAAAAATAATTTAAAGGCATGCTAGAAGAATTGGGCCATCATACCAACTTAATCTCATAAGAGATAAAAAGAAAAGGCTTCGTTTCCAAAACAGAAGTCAATAACATATAGCTCTACATCTGAATATGGTAGCAGGAAAGCAGAACGTGCTGTGGCTACACAGTACATGAACTGAAAGTGCTTCTTGGACCCCGTAGTGCTATATATAGTGATGGAAAGATGGAATGAATACAGACTCCTTGAGCCTAGGACCTGGTTTGTTTTTTGTGACTAGCAAAGTGTCTGGCACATAACAGATATGTTAAAATATCTGTTGACTGAAAAAGATGGCATGCATACAAGGAATCTGCTGCTACTGTTTCTACCTCAATATATCTTTGTCCCCATCTTTTCCTGAACACATTTACCCCAGAGGCTACCATCAAATCAGTCCAGGATCGTTATTAGAATAGTGCAGCCTGAAGAAATTCTTAGGAGCTCCAAGACTATATTAATCTTACTTCCTTGATTCCAAGAGGGATGGAGATCACATGAACCTATTCATACTGTGGTAATATTAACTAGGTAGCCCTATTAAATGGAGTAATTTCCACAATCTTTGAAATTCAAAGGAGTTTGAAAGCACTACAATAGGGGCAGGAATCAGGCAAGAATCTGTGTGTAGTGAAGTTAACCTGTCTAGTTTGGCAGAGAATTTGATTCCCATACTATTCAAGTAAAACAGAACATGTGGGAAGTATGCAAGAAAGCAGCATGTTTCCTATATGTACTGGTCTGCTGAAGAATTTGCAAAATAGCTGGCAAAATTTCCTCTGTTTTTAAAAACACTAAATCAGTGACTATTGAAGAAGCATCATGCTCTCTGGGAATTTTATAAATAGTTCATTACTTCACTCATATTAAGAACGGTAGACACAAAAAGGTGAGCTTTGTCTTGTTCTTTTGACATTGAAACATACATTTTGGTACTGAGTCCACTGCTGTTCTATAATGGAGATATCTAATTTAGAAAAATGGAGTCCTGATGTTCATTCTTCTGATCATGTTAGTTTATTTCCTCAAATTGAAAATATTCTGGAGAAATCAAGGCAATCAGGGACATAAGTAGCCTGGTTAATAGTCAGCATGCGAATACTAATAAAACCCACCTACAGGCCAACTCTGCTCCTCTTTTGTGTAGGTATATCGTGAAATAATAGCCTGGTTATAATATAACTTATAGAAGTGTGTGTGCGTGTGTGTGTGTGTGTGTGTGTGTGTGTGTGTGTGTGTGTGTGTGTGTTTTAGTTGGTCACACCTCAGTGGCTTTTGCATGTTGGTGGTGTGATGCTTCCCACCAGTTTCTGGGTCCTAGCTGGCTACCCTGGAACACTGCCCAGCCTTGCCTGTCGAGACGTGTCTGTCATTTTTGACTGGGTGTGATTTTATCAGCCCAGTGACTTGTCAGGTCCCAAAGAAATTAAAAAAAGAAAAGTCCAGATGGTGACATTTGTGGTGAAAAAGAAAAGTGTCTTTTTCAGTCAAGCTGCTTTCCAATTATTTAAATTTATACAGATTATTTATTTATTTGTCGTTCACTTCTTATGAAGAGAAAAAAGTTCTTGGACTATGAAGGTGTTTACCTTCAGGTGCTTGGTATGGACTGCATTTGGGTGGTCAAACCTGGAATGGTTCATTCAGATCTAGTAGGACACAGGAATAAACAAATGAACAAATGATCAATAATGTCTTTGAAGTAGTAATATATTGTCTTTGATTTAAGACAGGAGTTCTTAATATAGGGTAGAAAGGACTCCTATGGGGTCTGTGTATAGATTTCATGGGGTCACTTGTAAGGGAAAAATTACATTTAAAAATGTTTTTAACTAACCTCTAACTGAAATATAACATTTCCTTTAATTATGAATTTATCCATTAAATTGTTGGCTCCTAGGATGCAAACACTATCTTTTGCCTTTTTTTAATATTCCTGGCACTTAGTCTAGTGCCTGACATTCAGTCAGTACTTAATGAATGTTTACTTATTGATAAATTAAAAATTATCCCGAAAACAGGTACCTGAACTTCCCTAGTTTCCAGAGAAGTCCATAACACAAGCAAGATTAAGAATGAATTAGGGGGCAGCTGGGTAGCTCAGTGGAGTGAGAGTCAGGCCTAGAGACAGGAGGTCCTAGGTTCAAACCCGGCCTCAGCCACTTCCCAGCTGTGTGACCCTGGGCAAGTCACTTGACCCCTATTGCCCACCCTTACCACTCTTCCACCTATGAGACAATACACCAAAGTACAAGGGTTTTAAAAAAAAAAGAATGAATTAGCAGCATCCTTGTTCCTTATACTCCGTATACCCCCAACTACATATTTTAAAATACAATGAATTAAATTTGGGGAGAATTTTGTGGCACCCACTGATATCACTGGTGTGATTTATACCTTGAATTACCTATACAAGGATTGAGCATGACTATCTTCCTTTACGGCTATCTTCTAAGACCTTACTTCTGAGACAAAACAACTCACTTTCAAACATTTTCAAGTTAATTTCCATTAGCTTGAGGTCTCATCAATCCTTAAAAAATGAAGACTTATCTTTACTTCTGTAAGAATTTGGGCCAACCTAGATAATTGCCCCAAGCCATCTAAAGTAAATAATTAGATGCCAGGACTCTAATATACTTATTAGATGAGAACACATCTTGATTGTTAAATAGGTATGAACAAGATGTGAAAATCCTTGATTGGACAGAAAGTTTGCTTGGATTGGCTGAAAATTTAGTCATACCATCTGGGGCTTGTGTAAAACCTTTTGGCTATATTGAATCACAATCTGAGTCCCAGGATGGGGAAAGAAGAGAGCCTCCTAGTTAAGACTACGAAAAGGAGGGAAAGAGCAGAATTCCAGAATTCAAGCCTCTATTTTAGTGTCTTTTTTCCATCAATCTTCCTTCCCAAACCCTTTACTTGTATAAAGACTTTGTGATTTTAGACTTATATTTTCCTCTTCAGCATCCTAGTAATTTTTTTCAGAATGGCTTAGGTCAGTGTATGTACATTAGGCACAAATGACTGAACAAGATGAAATAAGCAGATTTAAGGTTCTACAAAGAATCCAGCAGAACAATTGTTCAACTCTTAAAAGGAACATACTAAGGACTCTAGAAAAAAGGGTTTCTAGAAGTTATGAAAGCTCCCCTTTTATTACATGCCCTCTAGGTCATAATCTGTTTTCTCCCTTTGTATGTACTTTCAGGAAAATATATCATGAATGTTATAGGAAAAATTGTTTTTACCAACTATTCTTATTATACCAATTTAGTAAATATTTCTTTTTTAAAAGTTAATTAAATCTGATCAACTGATTTCAAGCAATAGCCATGGCTGGAAGTTCATGGATGGGGGTTCCTGAGCTCTAAACACAAGATAAAACAAACACAAAATAGAACTATCCTGAGACTCTGAGGAAATGTTAACTAGACCTTCTCTGGGGACCCAACTTATCAGTTCATGTGAGATTTGAGATAAGGTCCCCTAGAATAGTTCTCCAGTGTGCTTCATTTACATTAAGCTGGCCTTCTCTATGAAATTATTATATCATCTCTCTTTTATCCTTTCACTGATAAACATTAGGAAGTTATATATAGTTGATACCTTCACTTCCTCATGACCAATTTTTCTATCAACCCACTGCATTTAGGCCTCCATCTCCACTATACTACTCTATCTTCTCTCTCAAAGGTTATCAGTTACTTCTAATCTTGTAACTTTTAAAAAATCTTATTTTAAAGAATTGAAAATTAATGAGATGGGGCAGCTAGGTGGCTCAATGGATTGAGATCCAGGCCTAGAGATGGGAGGTCCTAGGTTCAAATCTGGTCTGAGACTATTCCTAGCTGTGTGACCCTGGGGAAGTCACTTAACCCCCATCCATTGCCTAGCCCTTACCACTCTTCTGACTTAGAACCAATGCACAGTACTGATTCTAAGACAGAAGGTAAGAGTTTAAAAAAATTTAAGGGGATGCATCTTTTGCATTGGCTGAGCAATGTGATGCAATAATATTGTGCTATAAGAAATAATGAGCAAGAGACTGGTAAATATGGCAGCAAAGGAAAGTGATAAATGTTGGAAGGGATGTGACAAAAATGGGATACATACACTGTTGATGGAGTTGTGAATTGGTCCAACCATTCTGAAGGGCAATTTGGAACTATACACAAAGGGCTTTAAAAGAATGCCTGCCCTTTGATCCAGCAATCCTACTGCTGGGCTTGTACCCCAAACAGATAATAGGGAAAAAAACTTCTACAAAAATATTTATAGCCACACTCTTTGTGGTGGCAAAAAATTGGAAAATGAGTGGATGCCCTTCAGTTTAGGAATGGCTGAACAAATTGTGGTATCTGTTGGTGATGGAATACTATTGTGCTCAAAGGAATAAAGAACTGGAGGAATTCCATGTGAACTGAAATGACCTCCAAGAATTGATGCAAAGTGAAAGGAGCAGAGCCAGGAGAACATTGTACACAGAGACTGATACATCAAATGTCATAGACTTTTTTACTAGCAGCAATGCAATGACCCAGGACAATACTGAGAAACTTATGAGAAAGAAAGCTATCCATATCCATAGAAAGAACTGTGGGAATAGAAACACAGAAGGAAAACATATGATTGATCACATGGTTCAATAGGGATATGATTAGGGTTTTAATGTTAAAAGATTACTCTACTACAAATACGAATAACATGGAAATAGGTTTTGAACAATGATACATGTATAGCTCAGTGGAATTACTTGTCAACTCCTGGAGGAGCTAAAGAAGAGGGGAGGAAAATCATGAATCATAGAACCATAGAAAAATATTCTAAAAAAAAAGAAAGAAATGATGATCAAGGTAGTTTCAGAAAAATCTAATATATCTTATATGAACTGATGCAAAGGGAACTGAGTCTAACCAGAACATTGCACACTGTAACAATATTGTAATGATAATCAGTTGTGAAAAACTTTGATACTCTGATAAAGATAATGATCCAAGATAATTCCAAAGGATCCATGATGAAAAATACTACTACTCACCTCCAGAGAGAGAAATGATGAACTATGAGCATTGATTGAAGAATAATTTATTTTTTTACTTTCTTCATTTTCCTTAGAATCTTTTGCATGTGTGTGTATGTGTATGTGTTTGTGTGTGTTATTTTGCAACATGGCTAATATGAAAATATTTTTTGTATGACTTCAGTGTGTAACTGATATATTTCTTTACTTCTCAAAAGGCTGGGAACAGGAGGAAGAGAGAAAATTTGGAAGTCAAAATTTTAAAAAAATGAATATTATAGATGTAAATGAGAAATATTTTATGAAATAAATATATATATATATATTTTAAAAGGCTCATCCTTCTTGAATTTGGAATTTTATTTTGGCAGATTAAAAAAATAGTGACTGCTATCTCATTTTGAATGCTCACTCCTCCTCTGGCCTTGAAAACATCACATTTTCTTGTTTCTTCTCCAAATACTCTAAGTACTCCTTTGTCTCCTTCACCAACTTTTTGTTCTCTTCTAAACTCTTAAAGGTGTATGTTCTCAATGGGTCCTATAAAAGTTAGTTAATATTTTTTAGGGAAATGGAAAGGTAGAGTGTGTTATATATGAGATAGTGAATTGGTCTTGAAGCCATCATGACCTGGATTCAAATTTTCTCTTTAAAATGTGTTGGCTAGATGGTGGCAGAGTAGAGGCAGGGCGACTTTCTCTCCTTACCAACAGATATAAAGTACCTCCAAACAAACAAAAAAAACAAATGCAGATGAAAGAAGGGACCCCACAATAGGGCTCAGTATTGAAGGTACCTGGGATTTGGGTACTTCCATGCCAAAAGGGGGGGAAATAGCTCCTATCAAAATGCGAACCAATCAACCATCCCCCACCCACAGTACCAGAGGCAGAGAGAATTCTCAGTATTCTAGGTGATTTTTTAAGGCTTTAAGTTGCAGGGAACTTTCCAACTTACATTGATAGAGTTTTCCTATTAAATCTTGAATTCAACTTCCATTCTTTTAGTAGTAGTAGTAGTAGTAGTAGTAGTAGTAGTAGTAGTAGTAGTAGTAGTAGTAGTAGTAGTAGTACTAATAGTCAAAAAGATTTTACTTTTACCTTTTCCTTGGAGAAATTCAAGAGTAGTTACAAATGATCTTGGTTTTCACTTGAAATAGTTTCTCTTATGTCTTAGTTTTTCAATTTCTCCAGTAGATTATATTTTCTTTTTTCTTACATAGTGTTACCATCTAATTCCTTGGTCTCTCTATGCCAGCTTTATATTCTGTATCACAAGGTTGGAAGAGTTTTCATCATGAAATAGAATCTATTAAAAGGCCAAGGTTCCTGAGGTCCTGAAATGTATGTCCTAAAAAAACAATTTTAAGTGATTTCTTCCTACTTGGAAGGTATGATCAAAAAGAGAATGAAAATAATTCCACTGAGGTTATGGGGGCATTTAACTATACAATACTGCAAACCAAAAAATGTCAGGATACCCACAGATAAGCTTTGGAAAAGACCCATAATTATTCATAGAATCTGATATTGGTCAGTATTTGAAAGGTCATTGAGTCCAGTCCTCTGCCCAATGCAGACTCCCTCCTTCACTGTTGCTGACAGTAAATGCCTTCTAGGCTCAATTTGGACACCTTTAGAGAAAGGAGGCTGTCTGTCTCACAACATTGTTAAATAAATTTTATTGTAAGAAACTTACATTTAGTTAATCTTCTTATAATTTCTTATAATTGGTTCTATTTCTGATATCTACAAATATATAGAGAATGTCTAAGCCAGGGTTCTGACTTTTTTGTCTCATAGACCCTTTTGGCAGTCTAGTAAAGCTAATGGAGCTTTTTTCGGAATAAGGTTTAAAAAGAATTAAATGGGGTGGGTAGGTGGCTCAGTGGAGAGAGAGCTAGGCTTGGAAAAAGGAAGTCCTGAGTTCAAATTTGACTTCAGATACTTCCTAGCTATGTGACCTTGGGCAAGTCATTTAACCCCAATTGCCTAGCCCTTTACCACGCTTCTGCCTTGGAACCAAAACTTAGTATCAATTCTAGGACAGAAGGTAATGGTTTAAAAATAATAATAATAATTGAAGGAAATTGAATTTTTCATTTAGAGATTAGTGAAAATAAAGATATAAATTTTTCCTTTCTAAGCCCATGGACTCCCTGAAATCTATTCACAGATCCAAGTTTAAGTACACCCTTCAACATTACAATCTTTCAACAATAATTTAGCCTCTAAGACTGCAATTCAATTCAATTAAACATATGTCTTTCAAGTACTAACAATGTTCAGGACAAGATATGAGGTGCTACAGGATAAAGTTTGGATAAAACAGGATCCTTGCCCTCATGGAGCTTATAGTCTAGTATGAGGTATTGGCACAAAAATCACCAAAATATAAAGTAATCCATAGTATTCGTGCCAAAAACTATAAGATTTGAGGATGAAGTGAAAAGAGTTTTATAGGAGATGATATTTGAGTTGGAATGAATGAAAAGAGGAAATGGGAAGCATTTAGGGCAAAGATTACAACTTGTCAAAGACGGAGAAGCAGAAAAGCATTGGGCAAAGATGGGGGCAGTGAACAGAACAAACTGATGACTAATTGTGGAGGACCTTAAAAGTTGGCCTAAAAAATTTGAAACATAAACAGTATGTAGAACCATTGAAGAACTCTGACCAGTGTTGTGACATGATCAGGCCAATGTGTAAAAAAGGCAATTTTAGTATTATTATGAAGGAGGTGGATAGAATATTATCAAAGGGTAGAAATAAGGCCCAGAACTGGGGAAGCAGCAGTGAGAATAGAGGGGAGGTAGCTTCATGAGAACTCTTTTGGAAGTAGAATCAGTGATTTTTAACTACTGCTTAAGTAGGACACCCTAGGAAGACTCACAGATAATACACAGTAACAGAATCACAGAATTTGTTAGTTGGAAAGGACCTCAGCAGTCATCTAATCCAATCCTACCACCCAAGAAATTCCCACTAAAACAAACACAAGTATTTGTCTAGTCTCTGCTGGATGAGCTCAAAGGGGTGGAAACTAACTCTTCACTTCTCAAGGAAAGCCATTCCACTTTTGACTGACTCCGTTTATTAGGAAATATTTCTCTTTAGTTTTAGTTTTTATTTTCCTTAACATTAAGCCTAACTCCTATGCATTGATCCATTCTCTCTGGGGCCAAATAGAACATGTCTAATCTATTATCTATATGACAGTTCTTCAGACACTTGAACTCCCATTGCATCCCAGCTAAGTCATCTTTTCTCCAGGCTGAACATGCCTAGCTCCTTTTTCAGATTGTTCTATGTCATGAACTCAAGGCCTTTCATCATTCTGGCTGCCCTCCTGATGACACTCTACAACTTATCAATGTCCTTTTTGATCTGTGGTACCCAGAACTGAACACAGTACTCCAGATGAGATCTGACAATGACAGAGTACAGTGGAATTATCATCTCCAGATTTTTGGGAGCTATACCCTTCCTAAAGAGTGTATTTACTTTTATTGACTGCTACATTACAATGCTGACTTATATTTAAGCATCTAGACCACTAAAACCTACAGATTCTATTCAGAACAAATAATAAATATCTCCCCTTCCTAGATGCTTGAATTTTTTCCAAGTTTAAGACTATATATTTACCTCAATTTAATTTCATTGTATTTGTCAATCTGTCAGTATAATAATTATCAATAAAATTTATGAATTACCTACTATGTTCCAGGCACTGGGTTGAGCTCTGGGGATAATAGGAAAGGCAAAAGAGAGTTTTTTTCAGCTCATAGCCAATAAGGAAGACAACAAGCTAATAACTCTATACAAATGAGTGATAAACAGGCTACTTTGGAAATCATCAACAGAAGGAAGGCACTAGAATTAAGGGGTATTGGGGAAAATTTCTACCATAAGGTGGCATTTAGTTGAGACTTGGTGAAATCCAGGGAAGGAGAGATGAGGAGGGAGAACAATACAGAAATGAAGGACAGCCAGTGAAAATGAGATGGGAGATAAAAGAGTGACATGTAAAAAATGGGAAAGTGGTCATTATCACTGAATCAAATACAGCCCAGTGTTCTAATGTGTCAAGATTTCTTTGTATCTTGACTCTTTATCCTGTGTGTTAACTGTCCCTCTCAGCTTTGTACCAACTACAAATTTGTGGAGTATATAATTTATTCCTTTATCCATGGCACTGATAAAAATGTTAAATAGCATGAGACCAAGCAAAGATCCCTGAGATACATGACTGCAGACCTCCTGCTATGTTAACACCAGAGCATTAATAGTTACATTTTTAATTTGGCCATGCAAACAGTTTTAATTTTGCATTATTATAACACTAGTATTTCAGAAGTGGTCAACAAGGTAGTGCCACAGGTAGAATGAAATCAGAAAGAGAGAAATAATAAGCTCCATTTTGCACAGGTTGAATTTGAGCAGTTGGTGAAATGTTCAGATAGAGATATACTATAGCCAGTTGGATATGATGGTCTAGAGGTCTAGTGTAACATCAGGATTCAATATACAGATGTGAGGGTCATTTTTGTAGAAATGATAGTTGAATTAGGATGCTAAATGACTTTACTAAACAAGAGATTGCAGAGGTATCAATCACTAGCATTTTATTAAATACAGCATTCTGACTTTTTTGCAGAAAATGCAATTCTGATGGGCTGGCCACATTTTAAGGTCGAACATATATCTATCTAAGAGACTATTTTATGGAGAAATCACATGAGGCAAGTACTCACATGGAGGTCAGAAGCAATACAAAGATACTTTCAAGGTGTCTTTGAAGAACTCTGATATCATTTGTGAGATCTGGGAGATACTGGCACAGGATTACACTGCATAGTGTGTCCCCATCAAAGAAGGTGCTGTCTTCTATGAGCAAAGCAGAATTGCAGTAGCTCAAAAGAAACATGAAATGAACAAATTTAGAAACATCTCCGGTCCAAATGTTCATACAGGCAATTTGTGCCTGACCTGTGGTAGAACCTTCTGAACTCATACTGATCTGATCAGTCACAGTCAGACACACTGTACATTGACCCTGAAAAAGTGATGTCATTTTTGTCTTCAAGTATGAAGGACAACAACAAGTAAGTACAAGACTTTGGGCATTCAAAGATAAAAATTTTTAAAAAAAGTTTTTTTCCTCAAGGAATTTACAGTCTATTGGTGAAGACGTATACACATACAAATAGATCAGTATATACAAAAAAAAATTAAGTATTTGGTGGAAAGCATGGCAATAGAAACTGAGCAGAAGGTGAGGGATCATAGATGGTCTCATGGAGGTGCTGGTATTTGAGCTGAACTTTGACAGAAAGCAGGATTTTAAGATGAAGAGCTCTAAAAGGAATGCATTACAGCCATGGGGACAAGTGTGTGTAAAAGTTGTGGAGGTAGGAATTGGCATATGGTATTTTAGGAATAGCAGGATGGCCAGTTATAATACAGAGTACGTGAAGGGAAGTAATATGCCTATAAATGTAAGTTGAAGACATTTGGGGAAAACTGGTCTGAGTCCTTTAATCAGAGAAGCTCTGGAAGGGATACCTTATTTTTCTTGGAACCTCAGATTTAGAAGGCAGCATGGTTTGGCTCTGGGACTGGTCATCTGCTCATATTTTTTCTGTCTCTCTGTCTCTCTGTCTCTGTCTCTGTCTGTTTCTCTGTCTCTCCCTCCCACTCTCTCTCCCCCACTTTTTGCTATTTAATAATAATTACAAAATTAAGACAAGATCTCCAGATAATTTTAATCATTGCAGAAGTTGGTTCTGTGGACAATGTTTTCCTGGTTCTGCTTAACTCACTTTATATCAGTTCATGTAACACTTCCAGTTTTTTCTGAACATCTTCCTCATCATTTTTTATAACCCAATAGCAGTCTATCACAATCATGTTCCACAACTTGTTCTGCCATTCCCCGATTGATAGTTATTCCCTCAATTTCCAATTTGTTGCCATCACAAAAAGAGTTGTTCTGAATTTTTTTTACAAATAAATCATTTCCCTTTTTCTATGATTTCTTATGGATACAGCATGTTACTAATTTCTGATATGTATCCTTTCTACATTTTTTAAAATTAGGATATCATTTGACAATTTAAAATTCTGTGACATCTCATTTGTTGTCTTCGATTCTTCAATTCTATTAAAAGAATGGTTCAGTCATCACATCTGCAAATTGCTTAGGAGTTGATCTGAGCCTGGATATATGCCCTCATTTAAAATTATAAGATGCTCTCTTACTATCTCCCCACATGTCTTGGTCTTCTATTTCTTTTTTTAAAATAATATTTTATTTTCCCTAATTCCATGTGAAAACAATTTTATCATTCTTTTTAAAATAATTTAGTTCTAAATTCTCTCCCTCCTTCCCACCCTTCCTTGCTCATTCCCTCCCACTCATTCTACCTCCCTGAGACAGTAAGCAATCTGATATAGATTTTACATTTGCAATCATGTAAAAACATTTTACCACATTACTCATTTTGTGGAAGAGATCTCAAACAAAAAAGAAGAAAGTGAAATAGAGTATGTTTTGGGTCTGCATTCAGACCAAATCAGTCTCTTCTCTGAAGGCATCTAGCATTTTTCGTCATGAGTCCTAGGGGTTGTCTTGGGTCATTGTATATATTGCTGTTACTATGTAAAAGATTTTCTGGTTCTGCTTACTTCACTCTACATCAATTCATGTAAGTCTTTCTAAGTTTCTTCCAAATTCATCCTGCTCATTATTTCTTATAGCACAATAGTATTCCATTACAGTAATATACTAAAACTTGCTCAACCATTCCCCAATTGATGGACCACCCCTCAATTTCCAAATTCTTTGCTATTAAAAAAAAGGCTGTAGTGGGGCAGCTGGGTAGCTCAGTGGAGTGAGAGTCAGGCCTAGAGACAGGAGGTCCTAGGTTCAAATCTGGCCTCAGCCACTTCCCAGCTGTGTGACCCTGGGCAAGTCACTTGACCCCCATTGCCCACCCTTACCACTCTTCCACCTATGAGACAATACACTGAAGTACAAGGGTTAAAAAAAAGGCTGTAGTAAATATTTTGTATAAATAGATCCTTCTCCCCCTTACTTGTTTTATGTGCAACAAAAAAGTTTTTAAAATAGTTTTTCTGTGGGGGATGGGTAGATTTGGCCAAGTAGTATAATGTGTTGAGCTGACATTAAAAAAAAAAGAATGAGTTCAAATCTTATCTCTGATAACTACTGTTCCTTGACTCTAGATGGGAAAGTTTATTTTTTTACCCTCTTTATCCTCTTAACAACTATCTAAAAACAAAAGTTACAGAGTAGGTCTCAACCAACTTTAGTAGTAGGAGTTTCCTTATTTAAGAGTTGTTCATTCCAAAGAAATTGCAGATCCAGAGACACCAACCAAGGAATATGATCAGGTAGTTCAGTGCAGATGGAATACTAGAACAAAGCAATGCAGTAGAATTTTCCCAATAAATATTCCAACAAAGAATTCAAACCAACACTAGAACAAGTATTGATTAGAAATCTAAGTGAAAACTAGAGTAGGCTATTTTTTCTAGCACAAGACCACAAATTTGACACAAGACAGATGACACAAAGAAGCTTTAACATGTGGATGGACAAGGTGTCAATTTTGAAACTCATTTTCATCTGAAAACACACACACACACACACACACACACACACACACACACACACAGGATTAGTGTAGAAATTGATTCAACTTAATAGGAAAGCAGGAGAGGAGAGGGGAAATGGGGAATAAGTAGGAGAGTAAGGTTACAGAGGGATTAGTCCTAAGTAAAACAAAATCTAGACTTGGTAGAAAGACTAAGAAGGTGAAATTAAAAGGAAAGAAATAATGATAAAGCATAAAGAGGGAAAGTGAGAAAAGGGAGGAAAAAAGCAAAAGAGAATAAGATAAACTAAAATATACAACTAATTATCATAATTATGAGTGTAAAAGAGTTGAATTCACTCATAAATCAAAGGATAAGAACACAAATAAGACCGCAAAATCCAATAATATGTTGTTTAATAAAAAACATTTTTTTAAAAAGGACACAGAATTAAAATAAAGTATTGGAAGAAAATCAATCATGCTTCAGCAAAATTAAGAAACAAAAGGAATTAATACGAGTCGTGATTTCAGACAACAGCAAATAATAGACTTAATTAAAATAGATACTTAGAATAAACTACATTGTACTAAAAGGTACACTACATATGAACTTTGTATCAATAGGTAACATATATGAACTAAATGACATGGTGTCTAAATACTTAAAGAAAAAACTAAACAAGTTACAAGAAGTTAGGAGAGTAAAAGATGAGACTGATTAAGCAAAGGCTCAAGCTTTTAAGAACATTAATTTAGTGAGGGCAGCTGGGTGGCTCAGTGGATTGAGAGCCAGGCCTAGAGACAGGAGGTCCTAGTATCAAATCTGCCTTCATATACTTCCTAGCTGTGGACCCTGGGTAAGTCACTTAACCTCCATTGCCTAGCCCTTACTGCTCTTCTGCCTTAGAATCAATACGCAGTATTGATTCCAGTAAGAAGGTAAGGGTTTAAAAAAGAATATTAATTTATTAAGCAATGAATACCCATTGCCCAACAAATAGGTACCAGATCACCTCAGCTTGGCCTAGACCCAGAATAGAGGGGGAGATAGACTTTTATACATTAAAAACAATCAAAGCCAATTAATTAAAAGGAAATAGCAAAATAGTGGGCAATCCAATTTCAAATTGGATGAAAGATTAAGGAATTTCCAAGTGGGGAAGGGGAGAGTCAATTTGTACAATTCCCTGAAATCAGAAAAAGGTATTTCATTCCTTTCAAGTGTCTGTAAATAATCAAAGGAACATGAAAACAAAAACTGATTATTTAATATGAGATCAGTTTTCAGATAAGATGTATGGTTTGTTTTGAATGTGGAACTGTGAGAAAACTCCTTGCTTCAATATTCAGGTCTGACCAGGTTTCTCGTCAGCATAACTTAGTTCCTTAGTTAAAGGTCTCTAAACAATAGGTTGTGATAGTCCACTTTCCCAGCCACACTGGGCTATATACAAACAATACAATAAGATTTTCTCCCAGTTTCCACAACTGAATAAAGTTTTGCCACAAGAAAGAATTTGAACTATACCCATAGCTGAACAGGAAAGGAACTGAGCTAACTACAAAACCAAGTCACAAGATTTGGTTAATGTGGTTCATTCAGTTTCCATAATTAACTCCCTCCTAACTTAACCCCCTAAATTCCTTTAGAAATAGAGAGAAAAACTATAATAACAAGAGACCTTAATGTACCCTCTTTTACAACTTGACATATTAAACCAAAAAAAAAAAAAGGCAAAAGTATTGACTCTAATTAAATTTTAGAAAACTCAGGTATAATAGCTCTCTGGGAATTGTTAAATAGAAGAGAGTCAGTATGGATCTCTCTCTATCTCTCTCTCTCTCTCTCTCTCTCTCTCTATATATATATATATATATATATATATATATATATGTATATATATATATG
>NC_058130.1:188327396-188352961 GCF_016433145.1 Gracilinanus agilis
AGAGAGAGAGAGAGAGAGAGAGAGAGAGAGAGAGAGAGAGAGAGAGAGAGAGAGAGAGATTATTCAAACACACAAACAGATTAGGGCAACCAAATGTTTGATAGATCCAAAGACCCTAAATATTTCTTGTAAAAAAACTTAAGGGAAAACCAAGAAATCTTGCAGAAATTAGGTTTACATAACAAAATTCACTCTTTTTCTGTTCTTATTTCTGACATTAAAATAGTTGATTATGTTAAATTACCCTAATACTGAACCAACCCTATATTTCTGTCATAAATACAAATTGGTCATAGTATATAATATTTGAGATATAATGACTATTATATTTTATTCAAAATTATTGCTTCAATATTCATTAGGAATACTAGTTTGTAGTTGTCTTTCACTACTTTGGCTCTCTTTGTTTTAAATTCTATCTCTAAATGACCTAGATATAAAGAGTTATATCATAATATACATACATACATACATAAAAATCTGAGAATAGAAAAGACATTATCTTTTAAGTTGTCAGCTGCAGAAGAATTGTTTTTATCAAATTGGGAATAAAGAGGAATGTGGAAAATAAAGTGAAAACATTTATTACATAAAATAAAAAATAACTTTTTTCCCAGAAAACCAATGCATCTAAAATTAGAAAGAGCATATCAACTAGATCAAAAAAATCTGCAAGAAATTCCTCTGTTGTGGTTCTCATTTTGTAGATGAATAAGAAACTCATTCATTTTTTCAAATGTTTAAAGATATTAATTTCGCCATATGTACAACTTTGCATTCAATAAATTTTGGTGTGTGCCTTCTCATTGCCATTTTATTTAATGAAATTGTTAATTGTTTCTACATTTTGTTCTTTAATCCATTCATTCTGTAGGATACGATTATTTAGTATACAATTAATTTTTAGTCTTTCTGTTGCCCTTTGTTGAGTATACTTTTTATTGCATCATGGTCTGAAAAGCATGCATTTAATATTTCTGCTTTCTATATTTGGTTGTGAGGTTTTTATGTCCTAATTATATGGTTAATTTTTGTGAAGGTGCCACATATTGCTGGGGGAAAAAGTGATTTCCTTTCTACTCCCATTCAGTTTTCTCCAAAGGTCTACCATATCAAACTTTTCTAAAGTTTTATTTACCTCCTTAACTTCTTTCTTATTTATTTTTGGTTGGATTTATCTGCTTCTGAGAGTGGAAGGTTGAGGTCCTCCCTTTGGTGATATTTTAATATTTCTTCCTGTAACTCATGTAACTTTTCCTTTAGGAATCTTGATACTACATGCCATTTTGTACATATAGGTTTAATATTTATATTTTTTTCATTGTATAAGGTGTCTTTTATCAAGATGTAATTTCCTTCCATATCTCTTTTGATTAGATTGATTTTACTTTTGCTTTGTCTGAGATCATGATTGCTACTTCTGCTTCTTCTTACTTTAACTGAGGCATAGTAGACTTTGCTCCAGCTCCTTACTTTTACTGTGTGTCTCCCCACTCTAAATTCTTATAGATAGTATATTGTGGCATTCTTGTTTTAATTTACTCTGTTAAGAGGTTAACATTTTCATCCTTGGTCAGAAAAAGCAGCTGTTTTTTTTCTGACCAAGGGTGAAAATGTTAACCTCTTGATTGCTGGTTTACTAAGGACTTAAAGTTTTCCAATAAGACTATGTTTTTCCAATAGGAAAAGGTATGGATCATAAAAGGAGTCAAAAGAGGAGTCTCGGATTTTTATCTATGATAGCTCATCCTGTCTGGCTCTGACTAGCAGTGTAGCTTTTGATGGGCTAACTAGATAAAAATATCTATTTGAGACTCTGTTTCTCTTATTGGCCTCCCACACCCCATGACTCTTTCCTGTTCTTTGATGTTTTTATATCAGCCCATATACATATACTTCCTTTCAGTGCTCTAAGAATGATAAAGTTCTTAAGTATTTTAAGTACTTTAAGTATCTTACATATTTTAAACATCCTAAATATCTAAAATATCATAAATATTTTAAGTCTTTCAATTATCACCTTCTCAGGTATGAATGTGCTCAATTTTCCTTAATAAAACCCTTAAGTTTTCTCTTTATATTTTTATGGATGGTTCTGAAGGATCTGAGTACTCTTAGATAAATATAATCTAAGATTGCATGGGAAAGGGAGGCTCCCAAAAGCACACTTAATAGGGATTTTCTGCCTGAGACTTCATGCCATAGGTGCTCCTTACATAAATTTCTTGCCATCTGATCACTTCTCATGTATATTACACAAAGTCTCTTACAGCCATTGGAGGTAAAGGAGCTGTCAGTCAAATGAAAGCTATCACTGCAGTTAGTTTGGAGCTGATCCTGACAAAATCCCCAGCTGTTTTCCCCATGGGTCACATGAGTACCAAGAAGGATGGCACATCATAGGGAAACCTTCCTATCATTACTGCCTCAGTGGGGCTGGACACATATCCAAAATGTGTGGTTGCACTTGATACTCACAACTTCCCCTATCAGTATGGACATGGTCCCTGGCAATGATTCATTTGCAGAGGCAAAAAGAGAAAGGTGTAATGGTGTTGGGAAACTAGACATTAGCACCCCTGGGCCAAATGTTTGGTTGGGGAGAGGGTAACTTTGATGTTATTAAGGGAGGAGAAAAGGTCAGAAATGAGGGTGAATTTATGCTTTAACTCGAAGCAATTAAGCTGAGATCAGAGCTTACAAAGGCTCTGCCAGAGCCATACCCTATAGTGACCTTCAATCCCTGAGTTATCCTTTCTCCCTTAAGCTACAGAGTACCCCCAAAGTTTTGCAGGGACAAGATAAGGAAAAATGGCATACTTAAGGCTTATACATAGTCATCAGATACTTAAGTTGAGAAAGCTGGTGGCTGATTCAGCCACTTTAAACATGGAATAAATTATGGGAGGGAGGGAAGGAGAGGCCACCTTCAGGAGGAGGAAGGCAACTTTGAGCCATTACCCCTGAAGAAGGTAGCCAAGAGATAGGACAAAATCCAAAATGACCAGGATCCAGAAATAGGGTTCACAGCCTTACTTAATCGTAAGGATATAAAAGCCAATGAAAAATAAGGCTAAGGGAATAAATGGGGTGGGCAGACAAGAATGGAAGGATAGTAGAGAGTATATCTAGCCCTTGTCCAGAGTCTTGGAGTAGTGGTCTATAACAGCTGTTGTCCCCTTCTCATCTCGAATCCTTGGAAATATTTTCCTTATGAAGTCATTGTCTTCTGGGCTTAGGTATGTCTATTCTTAAGGTCCCCTTGTCCAAGCAGGGTCAGTTGTCTTCTTTAGGTATTTCAGGTGGATATAGGAGTCAACTCCAGAGTTTTGCTGCAGTCTTGTTATTGGTAAGGTCATTTTATACCAAGGTTCAAGGGAATCTTTGAGAAGAGCTTCTTCCAATAGGTCCAATATCCAGGTCTGATCAGGATCAGATGTGTGACTGGTTCTGTGGATGAAGACTAAAAGATCAGTTTCCCTCACTGCTTTACATAACTCCATACCGTATTCTCAGAGATCTCCCTGCACTACTGAGTAGTCTTCCCATGGAAGGATAGATGTGGGTTTCCCAGTGACAATTTCAAAATTACTATGTTTAAAGGTATCGAAGTGTCAAGAGCAGAGAGACAGCAGGACTTTGGGGAGGGCTTGGAGCCAGGGCACATGAAAATCATGGATGAGTTTGCATAACATGGTTTTCAAGATCCTATTAAACCAACCCAGAGTGCTGGGGGTGGTAAACATAATAGAATCATTGAGTTATTGGCCAGGATGATGGCTGGGGTGTCATAATTTTTCCAGTAAAATTCCCCTATCACTACGGATTTCCCAAGAGATCCCCTGAGATTAGAATAATCTTTTCAAGAAGAAATCTTTTTACCACTAAGATTATATCTGCCTCAAAAGAGAAAAACCTCCACCCACCAGGAAAATATACATACCATAACCAATGCAAATTCACTCCTCTCATTCCTCAACTAGGGGGTAACTGTATGAAGTTAATCTCCCAAATTTCAAACAGTGCCAAAAGTTAAGGAAACTGCCCTGGTGGTAGTCTGAGTGGTTTGGATGGGTTGTATAGGGAAAAAGTTGAGCACTAGGAATATATAAGTAGCCTGTGACTGAAAATGCAACAATATTTCTGAGCAAGAACCAACAATTTTTTTCAGGATACCAGTGTGTAAGAGAGTGTGGGTACTACAATATCAGAGTGGCTAATTTTCTAGGAATCACCACCAACCTAATGGGCCCTTTCCATAGTGTATCATTAACATCTTGGTAACCTCCCTCCTTTTTAAACATCTAAAGAACTGGAGTCACCGTTTGATTTTTTCTGAGTATGATTGAGTTTGTCAAGCTTTAACCCCTGGAACACTTGATCTATCTTGCAAGGCGTATGGAAACAGGAGGGTCTAATGCGGCACCTTTGGAAGCTTGGTCAGTCAAGTCATTGCTTCTCGCCTGCAGACTATTTTCTTTAGGGTAGCCTTGGATTTTATTCACTGCTACTTTGGCTGGTTAAAGAAGACAGTTATGAGCTACTTGCTAATGATTCTTAGTGATCTGCCCAGAAGTGAGAAATCTTCCATGTTTCCATAACATCCCAAAGTCATGGACTACTCCAGAAGCATGTTGATCCTTAGACCTTTCCCTAATTCAGGAGTCCTTCCAATTTTGCCGGTTCAGCGCAAGTTGCATCTGCTAGGGTAGTGGCCTCTAAAACTTCACTTTCAGTTGAAATCCTATAGTCAGCTACCACATGCCCACTGTTGTCTCTACCCATCTATATAGACTCTCAGATCTGCCCATTGTTGTCTCTATCCATCTGTATAGACCCTCAGATCTGCCTAGGTCAGAGAGGTATCCTGAAAGTTGAGTTTGGGAGCCAGGATGTAGTTCACAAAGAGACACAATCATCCTCTTCTTTGTTCTTGTTGCTGTTTTCAGCTTTTGGGACTTCAGACAGAAAATCAGCAGAGTTCAGGACACCTGTCCTCTTAACCTGCATCTAGACAATAGGTTCATTTCAATTTTTACAAGTCTGCTTGTAAAGAGAAATGTTGAGTGTGGTGGGAGTTAAGCAGAGTTTCGACAGCATGAAAGATATATACCACCAAGGGAAAATCCAAAACAATTACCACTACCACCTCTACTAGTTCAGAGGTTGCTACTAAATCCCCTGAGGAAGCCCTCAGGCAACTGAATCAATTGACTAGCCTAGTGGTCTGTGGTGTTTCCATGAGTCTGTGTTAAGACTCTAGTAGCATGCCCTCCTTTCTCTGCCACATACAGGTGAAAAGAGAGAGCATAGTAGGGAAGGACTAGGGTGGGTAAGCCTCACTAAGAGAATGGATACTTATTGCAACTATACTAAGAGGTATTGGTTTAGTTCAGGTAAGGGTTTGGACTTATCAACCTGAATATGGATTAGGGGAGCATCCTTGATGGTATCAGGATCTGTAGAGACTTTGGCCCAGATATAAGGAGGCATTTGGAAGAAAACTGAATGGGGAAGAGTAGGAGAAATCTTAGCAACAAAGAGGGGCATAGAAACAGATTTAATGCAAGGGGTAGGGTCAATAGAGGAAAAGATGATGGGAGGAGTTCCTTAAGGTAAAAAAGAGATATAGGTAGCAAGGGGGGGCCCTCAACTAGGACAAAAGTGTGGCAGAGGGACACACCCCTATCTGTATCTGTACCAACTATATGAGAAAAGCTCTAAGGGTCTTATTGGAAATTCTCTCCACAGTGACTGAGGAATTACTCTAAGGAAGAGTGATGAGGAAGTTGGAGGGATTCAGAACCAACAGGAAAGTCCTGGTATCCACCAGGGCCCCAGCTCGATGTCCTCAAATGGAAAGAAAAAGATTGCCCATAGGTGAAAAGGGGAGGAAAAGTAGACAGTAAGTTTTCCCTCTAGCTCTTCCTTGGATCAATTTTAGGCACTGGTTTTGGGCAGCTAGGCACTTGGCTGACCCTTCCATCCTTGCTTGACCTTAGCTAAGGTCCAGTACTCTGACTTTTGATGCCCTGGATTTCTATAGTAATGAAATCCCAGACTTTTGATTGGAGGAGTGAGAACTGCCTGTGGTCCAAGAAGTTCAGAGCTATTGCATTTGTTGGAGTTGCATTGGATAATTTTGAACTTTTTTAGCCCTACGGTTTTCCTTATCATTTTCTTTTTCTTTGGCTAGTGTTATTAATTTGAGAAGGTGCTTCTACTGTGAACTGAGAATCCTTTGTCTGCCACTAAGGCTGAGTAGTTTTGAATTGTTTGTTGAGACTACTGTGGAGATTATTAACAAAATAATGAACTCGGCCTCCCCTCCTCTATATTATGCTTGAGACCAGAATGTATATAAAAAAATTCATCCAGTCTGTTATAGAACTGAAATACAGACTCATTGGGAAGCTGTATTGTGTCTCAACTTTTAGAGAAATTAACTGGTTTCGGAAAAGTCTTGGAAATAACTTTGGCTAGCATTTCACTGATTGCTTGATTGCTTTAGTTTATTTATGCTTTCTCTTCTGATCCCCAGTGGCATCCCAATCTACATTGATAGCTTCCTCTACCCTTCTCCAGACAAATTTCTCACACCAATTCCTGGCTTCTCCTTTTAAGGAGTTGATAGATATCAGGAATCTCTGGCCAATAGGACTAAGGGTATGTCTAAACTGATCAGCAAAGCCATTGAGTCCTCTCTAGCATTTAGGAGATCCTTTTTGATAGCTTATAGTTCTCCCCATTCCCCTGGTTTGAAATTATACTCAGTAATGAAAATGAATCTATTGGCAGAAGTTACTTTACCCTCATTAGAAGTTTCTGTTTGAGTTTGGGGAACCTGTCATGTAATTATCTTGAAGGGTCATGTTCCTACCACAGGCTGATCTTGGGAGGGAAGATGGAGAGGAGAGGTGCTAGTAGGAGGGGTAGGTGGAGAAGGTGTGGAAAAAAGTTAAGATAATGTGATGGGAGAGGTATAGGCATAGGAGGGGGTAAAGATAGAAGGGGATAAAGAAGAGAGGTGTTTCCAGGAACCTCAGAAGATGGGAGAGACTCTTCCAGAGAGGCTTGCCACTGGTGGAGTTGTACAAGGACTGATTCTAATTCTGCCCTATGCTCTCTTTTGTCAGCCTCTATAAACTAATGAAAACAATCTCATTCATGACATGCCATTTTAGATTCCTTTTTACTTAGTTTTTATTTAAGATAACTAATTTAGGTTAGTCAAAGGGGCTCCAGCTGAGCCATGTCAATTTATTATCATTTTTGGTTAAATCTATCCATTTTCAAAAATATGCATATAAGAACTATATTTTCTACACATTTGAGACACAGCCACCAGATCACATGGTTTAGTAGCAGAAAGATCCTTAAAATTCATTTGACCAATGTTAAAAGAATAACCTTACCTGAGAGGATCAGCTGAATGTTGAATTTTCAGAGGTCCATTATATTCTGCTGGGAAGAAATTAACTCAACCAAAAAGGCAAAAGTTCAGGATAGTAGCTGGGGAATGGAATAGAGGCCAACTCACTAGTCCAGTGACCAAAGCTTCTGGAATAAAAATCCTGTGTGCTCAGCTGCAGCAGTGGTCTAGAGACATTCAGTTCAGCTCCACCCAACCCTTCTAAGTCCCAGCACCAAAAAAGATCAACTCATTATATTTCAGATGTCTGGCCTCATGGACAAGAGTAGAACTGAATGAAAGAGAGACATCAGAAGAAGAGAAATAGAAAGTGCTTATTATATTCTTCTCATCAGAATAGCGTGCATGTGAGAGATTCTTTCCTAAGTAAAGGAACCCATCAGTTACAGGACTAGCTAACTTGTTATTGATTCAAAACTACCATAGCTCAAGGGGAAGGATGTGATAGCAAATTCCTGGAGTGGGCTTGGGGTCCCTGGAAACAGACTGACAGCAACTGTTTTATTTGGAAAATCTCTGAAGTTGCTCCTAGTATAGATAATGATTATTTTATCTGACAGTCACTAAGGCTGTACCCAGTTCAGGTTCAGTTGGAATAGTCTAGTCAGGAATTCAGTTAGTGAGTTTCTCGAGTTTGACTTATAGATACAAAGCATTATTGTTATGTGTGAGAAACCACTAGAAAAAAATGAATCTTGAGTAAACCCAACTAATTATTATAGTCAGTATTCTTTTCATTTCCACACCTACAAGTCCTTTAAAGTAGAAACTGCTGGGTTCTATGTAATCTTGATTGTGGCATCACAATATTTGCATTGTTTCAGGATGCTTGTCATAGTTTTTCCTTGACCTGGGAGTTCTGGAATTTAGCTATAATAGCCCTGGGATATTTTATTTTGATGTTGTTTTGAGGTGGTGATTGGTGATTTCTCTCAATTTCTATTTGCCCCCTCTTGTTCAAGGACATGAGGAAAATTTTTCCTAATGATTTCTTATAATACGCTGTCCAGGCTCTTTTTTATTGTAGCATTCAGGTAGTCTAAAGATTCTTAGATTATTTCTTCTGAATTTAATTTCCAGGTAAGTTTTTTTCCCCCAGTGAGGTATTTTATATTTTCTTCTATTTTTTTATTCTTTTGATTTTGTCTTATTGTTTCTGAATGTCTTAGAAATTAATTAGCTTCTATTTGCTAAAGTATAATTTTTAGGGAGTAGTTTTCTACCTCCAGTTTTTGTGTTTCCTTTCCTTTTCATTTGACCAATTCTACTCTTTAAAGAATTGTTTCCTTTGTTCTTCCTTCCTTCCTTCCTTCTTTCCTTCCTTCCTGCCTTCCTTCCTTCCTTTCTTTCTTTCTTTTTTCTTTCTTTCTTTCTTTCTTTTTTTTTNTTGGAAGAACAAAAGATTAAGAATATCAAGGAAACTAATGAAAAAAAAGTGAAGGATAAGGGGCCTTAGCAGTACCAGATCTTAAACTGTACCATAAAGTGGTAATCATCAAAACAATATGGCACTGCCTAAGAGATAGAAGGGTGGATCAATGGAATAGACTTGGGATAAATGTCCTCAGCAAGATAGTGTACAATAAACCCAAAGATCTTAAACTTTGGGGACATCAACCCACTATTTGACAAAAACTGCTGGGGAAATTGGAAAACAGTATGGCAGAGATTGGGTCTAGATCAATATCTCACACACTACACTAAGATAAATTCAGAATGGATGAATGACTAAAATATAAAGAAGGCAACTATAAGTATATTAGGTGAACATAGAGTAGCATACCTGTCAGATTTATGGGAAAGGAAAGGATTTAAGACCAAGCAAGAGATAGAGAATATTGTAAACTGTAAAATTAATAATTTTGATTACATTAAATTAAAATGTTTTGTACAAACAAAACCAATGCAACCAAAATTAGGAGGGAAGCAACAAATGGAGGAAAAATCTTTATAACCAAAACCTCTGACAAAGGTCTAATTTCTCAAATTTATGAGGAGTTAAATCAATTGTACAAAAAATCCAGCCATTACCCAACTGATGAATGGTCAAGGGACATGAATAGGCAGTTTTCAGATAAAAAAAAATCAAAAGTATCAATAAACACGTGAAAAAGTGTTCTAAATCTCTTATAATTAGAAAAATGCAAGTCAAAACAACTCTGAGGTACCACCTCACACCTAGCAGGTTGACTACTATGACAACAAAGGAAAGTAATAAATGTTAAAGGGGTTATGGAAAAATTGGGATACTGATGCATTGCTAGTGGAGTTGTGAATTGATCCAATCATTCTGGAAGGCAATTTGGAAAATGCCCAAAGGGCTTTAAAAGAATGTCTTCCATTTGATCCAGCCATACCACTGCTGAGTTTGTACCCCAAAGAGATAATAAGGAAAAAGACTTGTACAAAAATATTCATAACTGCACTCTTTGTCGTGGCAAAAAATTGGAAAAAGAAGTGGTGTCCATCAATTGGAGAATTACTGAACAAATTATGGTATCTGGTGGTGATGAAAAATGACTGTGCTGAAAGGAATAATGAACTGGAGGAATTCCATATGAACTGGAAAGACCTCTAGGAATTGATATAGAGTGAAAGGAGCAGAATCAGGAGAACACTGTATAAAGACTGATACACTGTGGCATTATCAAAAGGAATAGACTTCTCTATTAGCAGCAATGCAATGATTAGCAGCAATGGACAATCCAGAGGGGCTTATGAGAAAGAATGCTATCCACATCCAGAGAAAGAACTTTCAGAGTAGAAATGTAAAAGAAAAACCTGTGATCAATCATGTGGTTTGATAGGAATATGATTGGGATTTTGACTTTAAATAATCACTCTACTGCAAATATTAATAATATGGAAATAGGTTTTGAACAATGATATGTGTAAAACCTAGTGGAATTGCTTATCCACCCTGGAGTGGGAAAGGAAGTAGGAAGGGAAAGAACATGAATCATGTAACCATGGGAAAAAAATTCTAAATAAATAAATTTAAATGTGATTTAAAGATTTAAAAAAAAAGAAAATGGAATGAATTTCTTGGGTGGGTTCCATACCCCATCCCTATCCCTCCCAGTTGGAGGTCTTCAGGTAAAGCCTGAATTCTTGTTAGGTAGGTATTCTTCTTTGGATATGGGTCAGGCTAGATGACCACTGTTTTCCTGTCCAAATCTGAAACTCAAGGATTCTGTGAGATATTTTTCTTAATAATTCCTCACTACAACCATTGATAATTATATTCTCAGAAAAGAATTTTTGGTTGTCATTTATCTTCTCTTGAACTATCCTTTCTTTTAAAGATCAGTTCCTACCTTGTCAGTTTGTGGAATCTTTTGAAATCTTTGCTTAAGTATAGGATACATTTCCAACTATATACAGCACTTCTTTCATAACAGGGTTTAAGAAAAGGTTTTCTAACTTTTTTATGGACTTTTTCGGCCTTCTGGTGAAGTCTATGGACCCCTGGGGATACTCTTTTGAAATATATAAAACAAAACAAACAGGATTAGTAAGGAAATCAATTATATTTAAATTTGGATTTTGAAAATATTTTTAAAGAATATTTCAGAAACTCCAGGTTAATAACTTCCATGAAATAATGTGATGCCTTTCCTCTGGGGCTGCGGTGGCAACCATATGGCACCTATGTCAGAAGGGATACTCAAGGCCCTCTCTGTGGGCATGCACACTGTTGCCCTCACCCCAGTACAGAGTTTATTCCTAGAAAGCCAGTGGGGCCAGGCTGCTCCACTCCTCTCTCCACAAACCTGAGGACATTTCTAACTTCAACAGCACCTCTGCCCAGCAGCCTAATGGGAGTGCTTTCTCTTTCCCCTGTCTGAGGTAAGGGGCCAGTTTTGGGCAATCAATCTCTGAAAAACTCACCATCAATATTCTAGGTTCCTAATACTTCTATATTACCAGTCATTTGATTGATCTGAATAAAGAGGACCTTTGAGTAACAGCTCCCCTCATTACTTTTTGGGCCTGCTAAGGATGAAACTATGATTGAGGCAAATAAAGAATTCATAGAACTTTATTTTTAACAGAATTAGACTTCACATAGATGTGTAGGACTGTGACTGTATAGCTGCTAGACCTGGATTTTGTAAGCAGAAGGCATATCTTGGATGGAAAGGAAAATATCAATTCAAGTTGACATCTTCTTTAAAGTGAAGGCATTAAAATTTGGGGGATAATTTACTGATCTGTGCTTGCCCTGGGATTTCCTTGACATTGATTCAAGTACCAGAAGGTTGTTGATATGTGTTTATTGCAAATCATATGTATTTGATGATTGAAATGGATATATATATATATATATATATATATATATTAGCCTGGTTATATGATGTTATTAGTCTAGAGAACCCTTGGGGAAGAAAACTCACTCTACTAATATAAGTCTTTATCTATAACTTAGAGGTTGTCAGAATTGCTTACAGGACTGAGAGGCTAAGTCCAGGGTCAAGTAGCCAGCCTGTATTACAGATAGGACTTGGAAATAGGACTTCTTGGATGAGAATTCTTCTTCAGATTTGGACTGGGCTAAATGGCCACTCAGGTCCTTTCAAATCTGAAATTCAGTAATTCTGCAAAATGCATTTCCTTGTTCTTCCCATTGTAACCATTCATAGTTATGTGCTCATCTCTGAGGAGGGGAGAATGATGTTCTTATATATGAGAATATAATTGTGTGAACTCCACAATGCCTTTCATAAATTATTGAAATCTCCCACCTCTAATATCTTGTCAATTTTGTCATCTTCATTTTCCAATATCAAAACCTCCTCTTAGAAGAAAGAAAAGTTGCTAACATTTGAACTTCCCTGTCCAGATTGCTTTCAGAAAATGCTACTGGTAAGAAGCAGTCCTTCATTTTTCATTTTATGGTGCCACATTCCAAGTTCATTGAACTATGACAAGCCCAGGCGTGTTTATTTAAATAGATTTTGTCAAAATGTAACATTAGCTTTCTAACACCTGTTTGCATTTCCATACAGACTAATTCAAAAGGAAGTGTTATTCTAAAGTGAACACATAAGGTAATGCCCCAAATCATTCTGTGTGTGGTGTGAGTGGAAGGAGGGGCAAGGAGATCTCCAGGTGTTTTGCATCTATTTTCTTTGGCATAAACATGTTTTGTGGGTCCCTTTTTTCTTTCTGAAGTTGCCAACCCAGGCTCCAAGCTCTTCATTCCCTGCCAGTCTTGTTCTGAGTGACTGGTTATGCGTTTGACATTTTTAAAGTGCCCACATTGTGTTATGGACACTCCAGAAGTCATCTTCTCATTCTTGCAGAACTGACATGCCAAGGAGTTCTGAATACTCAGGGTAGATGGAGAAAATAGGCTGCTTCTCTCCAACCACTGGACAGCTTTGCAGAGTAAGACTACATGATCTTTAAGGTCCTTTTTACCTTCAAAGTCCTCCATGACCTCCATCTCTTCACTAAGCTTCATCCAACTGCTTCATGTCCCCTTTTTACATCTCCCTGTCCTGTTGACTTGCCCCATTTCCAAAGTGTGTTCAGCAACTGGTTATACATTTGACATTCCTTTCTTTGATGACAATAACCTTTCCTTCACCCTCTCCTGCCCCTCCATCCTGACTGAATTTTCTCTTTATGCCCATGTAATTCAGACTATACATAGGATTCTAGATTTAGAGTTGAGAGGGAACTTAGAAGCCATATAATCTTATCTTTCACTCATACAGAGGAAGAAATTGAGGCTCAGTGTCATTTTGTTGTATTCATCAGAAGCAGGCTTTTAACCAGTCTTCTGCCTCCAAATATATTGCTTTTTTCCCCATTGTATCACAGTGCCTTCTAAATGTCATCTCTTCCTTAATGTCTACTTTCCATCACACTCATTCTGCTTTCATTTGTCTCTCCATACAGCTTGGACTCCACAGTCACTTTTATTCTTAAATACTTATTGAACAATCTTTGCATTTTAGGCATTTAGATAGCTCAGCAGATAGGGTGCTGGGCCTGGGGTCAGGAAAACTCATCTTCATGAGTTCAAATCTGGCCTCAGACATTACTTACACTCTGGACAAGTCACTTAACTCTGTTTACCTCAGTTCTTCTTCTGTAAAATGAGCAGGAGAAGGACATGACAAATCGCTCCAGTTTCCTTGCCAAGAAAACCCCAAATGGGGTTACACAGAGTTGGATACAACTGAAAGTGACTGAATAACAAGACACTCAATCCCATCTTCTAAGATTTCACAATCTAAAGGGGAAAAAGTAGACATAATAAATATATTAAAATATATGAGAAAATGTATATAAAAGGTCCATGGTGAGTAACATTAAGGGGAGAGATATTAATTTTAATTAGAGGGATGAGGAAAGAAGTTACATTTTTACTTTTTCAGCTGTCAGATGGAGATCTCTCAAAATCCTTTTCCTGGACTTTAAAATGCCTTTGATTCTTCTTCAATTTTCTCTTCTTCCTTCTAAAATGAAGAAATGTCCATCTTCCATTCCAAGTTAACTCCTTTATATAGCTGCTTAATTTTATCTCTTCTTGACTCTCTCAAAACCTTGTTCTACCAATTATTCCCTCACTTTTCATTTTTTCACTTGTTCTCTCATTTTCCAATGCCTCATTACACTCTGCTTATGTTCAGGTCTCCAATGACCTAAATATGAGAATGGGGCTGTAATTCTCCCTACCCCCATTTTAACCTGATAACTAGGTAAGAACACATGTCAATCAATCAATCAACCAAAATACCTTAGACTGAGAGAGCCTTTGAAAGCCATAAATCATACCGGAGAAAAAGTCTCTATCACATTCTTGTGGGGTTTCCTTATGCCCTATATAAAAGCATTGAGTTAATTGGAATGAAAGACTTTTTCCAGAAACTGTAATAAGTGCTGTCTAGTACATAGCCTTGACTTTGGTCTTATCCCTCTCTTCCTCCCACCCGATCTTCTTCTTCTTTTTTTTTTTTTTTTTTTTTTTTTTTTTTTTTTTTTTTTTGAGGGTAGACTTTCTAACTCTAAAGGATGTGGAAGATATTAGGATTCTCATCTTCCCATGGGTGACTTAAACGATATCTCCATATCAATCAGCAACAGTGTTTGCATAGGAAGCCAAGAAAAAAGATGGACATCACTCTTAGGGGAACTTCTTAAATGTCCCCCATAGATGGTAGATTAGGACTTCTAGAAACCGAGTGATATGAATGATTTCTTTACCAGTAGTCATCTCTAAGCTTAAACTCACTTTCCTCTAGACCTTTTATGTACTTGTGGGATGTATCAAAGATTTTTGAAGGTATGCTTTATATCAATTGCTCTCATTGTGCCCTCTTCATAAATACTTCTCTCTAAAAGCTGGTATGTAGAGGTCATGAGGGGAAATAATGTGAACTCATGCTAGGAAGGCATCATCTGAAATGACTAGCACAAATAGAAATCTTCATTGAATTGAATCCCAGTATTCTATAAATGAAGCTGAAAAACACAAACTGATTTCATTCCTCCCTTTAGAAATAAGGGAGAAACCCTGTGCACTGTACTATTCTTATTTTCTCTCCCTTAGGCTGAAAAACTTCAGTTTTTTCTTGGTTTGTGCAAATGCAGGCACCAAAATGTTCCATGGGCTTATGAAAAAACCTCTTTTATGAGAACTACTCTTCCCAATTCCAGGCAGGAACAAGAAATCTGCCCCCTCAAAAAACAATGATACTTATGTTATATAAACTTAAGAAGTTATTCAGTCCCTCTTAGAATATAAATACTTTAAAAAAACATCTATTAAGCACCTACAATGTGCTTGATTCTGTACTAAGCACTTTTCAATTATTATTTCAGATGAGGCTCACCATCACCTTGGGATGCAGGTGCTATTATTTTAATCATTTTACTAATCATTTTACAGATAAGGAAACTGAGTCATAGAGATTAATTTGCCCAGGGTCACAGAGCTAGTAAGTTTCTGAGAATGGATCTCAACTTAATATAGTTGGTAAAATTATAGAGTGAGAGAAAAACAGCTATAGATGCTTCACCTGGTTAATTCTTTTGCAATTGGGACTTACTTTTAATGATCTTAAAACTATCACTAATAAAATGAAAGGCTAAAGAAATGCCAAAGAAGAATTATATAAATGATTTAATAGCCTATGTGACTGGCAACAACCCTTAATCCATGACATCATCTGACAAGAATATTATACTTTCAATTAGTAAAAAGTACAAAATTTCAATTCAAGAGCAAAGATCTATTCTGCTTTGTCAATTAAGTATGACATATAGTAAATTGCGGCAGTAGAGTATTGCTTACTCAAACTTAGATATGATGTGGCATATTTAATAAAGTCATGAAGGTCTTTTAACGGAAGCTAACAGCTTGCAAGGTTTTCATGAAAAACTCATATGACTTTTCCTAAACTTCAAAGTGCTTGAGGATGGTACCAAGGGACTTTTGAGGAGAGGTCTTGAGATTGAGCAACCAGTCTCTACTGAGGAAAGCAAACTAAAAAATGTGCCTCTTCAGAGAGCAATCTCAAATGGAATTGGAGAGACTCAATTCTATCAAGAAGCAGGAAGTGAGAAGCTTAAGCCAAGCCAAAATCAAACATGGTGATCAGTAAGCAGAATTTCCAATAAAGCATACACCATAGTGGTACTGTGTTTTTGTAGATCAGTGTTGCTAACACCAGACATATGCCCTGGGTGATGGTAATTAGTTCAGAAAAAAATTGACAAAAACAAACTATCGATTAGCAGGTGAGCAGGTGTTTGTTAAGGCTCTCTACACTTAGGGTGTAGTATGATAAACAAATACCTCAGTTCCTGCCCTCAAGAACCTTATAATGTAATAAAAGACTTTGACATATGAAACAAGGTCTGTAATATCTTTTAATAAAAATAATGATTACTGTAACAATAATAATATTTGCTGGCTTTTATGTAGCCAGTTTTTGTTCACTTGTTTTTCAATTTATGTCCAACTCTTCAAGACTCCATTTGAGGTTTTCTTGGTAAAGAGTAGGGAGGAAAGTCAACGTGTTAAAAGGATCAAAAATAAATGGTAGAGTTGAATATGGAGAGATTAATGTTATAGAAGTTAATGACAAGGAGCATATAGATAAAGGAAGTGGGCAACATTGTCCAAAACTGTAGAAATGTCAAGGAGATTTGGGTCTGAGAAAAGACTACTTACTCATGGCAACAAAGAGGTTGGTAACCTTAGGAAGAAAAGTTTTCATAGAGGGATAGTGTATGAATAAAAAAGTATTTATTGTATCCCAAGTTCCACGTATTCTAACAGGAGAAAGTAATACAAATAGAAAGATTCAGTTTTGGGGTAGATGGGAAAAGTTAGAGGTTTCCAGAGTGCAGTGGAAGGGGTAATGGCAATCGGAAGTCAGTTGTAAGTTGTGAAGAAATGTGGGTCCTTCCTAAGCAATGTATTATGGAAAGAACATGGGCTCTGAAGTCAAACACCTGGGCTTAAATATCATCTCTGATACCTAATATTTGTGTGGTTTTGAACAAATCATTTAAATCTGAGTCTCAGTTTTTCGACCTAGAAAATGAGAGGATTGCACTAGATAACCTGTTACTTCCCTTCAAATTCTTTTTCTCTCACCCTATGCTTCTAAAATCTGACTCCTTATATTAAACAGCAGTAGACCATCTTATATCCACTAGAATGTGAGTTTTTTTAAATTTAGAATATTTTTCGATGGTTACATGATTCATGATTTTCCTCCCCTCTTCACTCCCCCCTCCCAGAGTTGACAAACAAGTCCACTGGGTTATACATGTATCATTGTTCAAAACCTATTTCCATGTTATTCATATTTGTAGTACAATGATCTTTCAACATCAAAATGCCAATCATATCCCTATCTAAATATGTGATCAATAATATGTTTTTCTTCTGTGTTTCTGTTCCCATAGTTCTTTCTCTGGATGTGGATAGCATTATTTCTCATAAATTCCTCTGGATTGTCCTGGGTCATTGTATTGCTGCTGGTAGAAAAGTCTATTACCTTCACTTGTGCCACAATGTATCAGTCTCTGTGTGTTCTCCTGGTTCTGCTCCAGTTCATTATTCCTTTCAGTACAATAATATCCCAACACCATCAGATACCACAATTTATTCAGCCATTCTCCAAGTGATAGACACCACCTCATTTTCCAACTTTTTTGTCACCACAAAGAGCGTGACTATATTTTTGTAGAACTCTTTTTCTTTATTATCTCTTTGGGGGTACAAACCCAACAGTGGTATGGCTGGCTCAAAGAGTAGGTATTCTTTTGATTTGTAATTTAATCACAAATAATTAATTAAAAAACAAATTTAAAAATTAATTTGTAATTTAATTAATTACAAATTGCCCTCCAGAATGGTTTGACCAATTCACAACTGCACCAGCCACGTATTAGTGACTAGATTTTGCCACGTCTCCTCCAATATTTATCACTTTCCTTTGCTGGCATATCGGCCAGTCTGCTAGATGTAAGGTGGTATCTCAGAGTTGTTTTAATTTGCATTTCTGTAATCAGGAGGGATTTAGAACACTTTTTCATGTGCTTATTGATAGTTTTGATTTCATCAAGTGAAAACTTTCATGCCTCCTGACCATTTGTTGCTTAGAGAATGGCTTGACTTTTTTTGTAAATTTGACTTAGTTAATTACATATTTGGGAAATTAAACTTTTGTCAGAGACTTTGGTTATAAAAGTGTTTTCCCAGTTTGTTGCCTTCCTTCTAATTTTGGTTGCATTGGTTTTCTTTGTACAAAGCCTTTTTAATTTTATATAATCAAAGTCACTCATTTTACATTTTGTAATGTTATCTATCTCTTACTTGGTCTTAAATTCCTTCCTTTCCCAAAGATCTGACAGGTATACTATTCTATGTTTACCTAATTTACTTATAGTTTCCTTCTTTATTTTTAAGTCATTTACCCATTTTGAATTTATCTTGGTAAAGGATGTAAGATGTTGATCTAAACCTCATTTTCCCCATACTGCTTTCCAATTTTTCCAGCAGTTTTTGTCAAATAGTGTTGGGACAAATTCTTGTCCCAAAAGCTAGGATCCTTGGGTTTATCGAACACTACCCCTAGTCTATTCTATTTATCCACCCTTCTGTCTTTTAACTTGTTTTGATGACCATTGCTTTATATTACAGTTTAAGTTCTGGTACTTCTAGGCCTCCATACTTCACTTTTTTTCCATTATTTCCCTTGATATTCTTCTTGTTCTTCCAATGAACTTTGTTATAATTTTTTCTAATTTCATAAAAAGTTTTTAGGTAGTTTGATATGTATGGCACTGAATAAGTAGATTAATTTGGATAGGATTGTCATTCTTATGACCTTAGCTCATCCTACCCATGAACAATTAATGTTTTTCAATTATTTAAATCTAATTTTAATTGTGTGAAATGTTTTGTAGTTGTGTTCATATAATTCCTGTGTTTGTCTTGGTAGATAAATTCCTAAATATTTTATATTGTCTAGAGTGATTTTCAGAGGAGTTTCTCTTTCTAAATCTTTCTGCTGAGTTGTGTTGGAAATGTATAGAAATGTTAATGATTTATGTGGGTTTATCTTGTACCCTGCAACTTTGCTAAAGTTGTTGATTATTTTCACTAGCCTTTTAGTTGATTTTCTAGGATTCTTTAAGTATACCATCATATCATCTGCAAAGAATGATAGTTTAGTTTTCTCATTGCCTACATTAATCCCTTCAATTTATTTTTCTACTCTAATTGCTACTGCTAGTGTTTCTAGTACAATATTAAATAATAGAGGTGATAATGGGCATCCTTGCTTCATTCCTGATCTCATTAGGAAGGCTTCTAACTTGTCCCAATTTCAGATGATACTTGCTGATGGTTTTATATATATATATATATACTCTTTTTTATTATTTTGAGGAATGGCCCTTCTATTCCTATACTTTCTAGTGTTTTAAATAGGAATGGGTGTTGTATTTTGTCAAAGGTTTTTTCTGCATCTATTGAGATAATCATATGATTTCTGCTGGTTTTGATTATTGATATGGTCAATTATGTGGATGGTTTTCCTAATACTAAACCATCCTTGCATTCCTGATATAAATCCCACCTGGTCATAGTGGATAATCCCTGTGATAACTTGCTGGAGTCTTTTTTGCTAATATTTTATTTAAGATTTTTGCATCTATGTTCATTAAGGAGATGAGTTTGTAGTTTTCTTTCTGTTTTTAGACTGCCTGGCTTTGGAATCAATAGCATATTAGTGTCATAAAAAGAATTTGATATGATTCCTCCTTTGATCATTTTGTCAAATAATTTTATTTGGATGAATTGTTCTTTTTTTTTTTAACCCTTAACTTCTGGTTATTGACTCCTTGGTGGAAGAGTGGTAAGGGTGGGCAATGGGGGTCAAGTGACTTGCCCAGGGTCACAGAATTGGGAAGTGTCTGAGGCCGGATTTGAGAATTGTTCTTTAAATGGTTGATATAATTCACTTGTGAATCCATCTGGCCCTGAAGATTTTTTCCTTAGGAATTTCCTTGATGGTTTGTTTGATTTCATTTTTTTGAGGTGGGGTTATTTAATTATTCTATTTCCTCTTTTGTTAATCTAAACAATTTATATTTATGTAAATATTCACTCATTTCATCTAGAATAGATTGTTATATTTATTGCTATATAATTAGACAAAATTGTTCTTAATAATTACCTTAATTTCTTCTTCATTAGAGGTAAAGTCACACTTTTTTTCTTTGATACTATTAATTTAATTCTCTTCTTTCTTTTTTTATTAGATTAACCAGTACTTTATTTTATTTGTTTTTTGAAAGTACCAGCTCCAAGTCTTATTTTATTAGTTCAATAGTTTGTTTACTTTTAATTTTATTAATTTCTCATTTAATTTTTAGGATTTCCAATGGAGTTTTTCTGGGGATTTTTAATTTTCTTTTTCTTCTTCTTTTTTTAAGTTGCATGCCTAATTCATTTTTTCTTCCCCCTTGATTTTGTTGCTATAGGCACTCAGTGATATAATTTTTTTCCCAGAGTACTGCTTTGACTGTATCCCATAGGTATTGATATCATGTCTCTTTGTTGTCATTCCCTCTAACAAAATCTGTAATTGTTTCTATGATTTCTTTTTTGACCCACCAGTTTCAAAGAATTAGATTATTTAGTTGTAATCAATTTTACATTTGCCTTTCCATGAACCCCTATTAATTATAATTTTATTACATTATGATTTGAAAAAGTTGTATTTATTATTTCTGCTTTTCTATATTTGTTTGCAATATTTCTATGCCATAGTACATGATTGATCTTTGCATATGTACCATGTCCTGCTGAGAAGAAGGTATATTCCTTTTTATTTCTATTCAGTTTTCCCCAGATATCTATTAACTCTCATTTTTCTAGCATTTCATTCACTTCCCTTTCTTCTTTCTTATTCATTTTTTGGTTCAATTTATCTAGGTCTGAAAGGGGAAGATTGATATCCCCAACTAATATGGTTTTACTATCTATTTGCTCCTTTAATTTTTCTTTTAGAAATCTAAATGCATGCCATTTGGTGCATAAATGTTTAGTAATAGTATTACTTCATTGTTTATAGCACCCTTTAGCAAAATGTAATTTCCTTCCTTATCTCTTCTAATCAGATCAATTTCTACATTAGCTTTGTCTGGTATAATGATTGCTAATCCCACTTTTTAAAATTTAGATGATGCATAATAAATTCTGCTTCAGCCTTTTACCTTGAATCTGGATGTGTCCCCCTGCCTTAATTCTTGTAAACAATATATAGTAGGATTCTGCTCTTTAATCCACTATGCTATCCAATTCCATTTAATGGGTGAGTTCATCCCTTTGACATTCAGTGTTATGATTAATAACTGTGTATTGCCTTCCATCATATTATCTCCTTTAAATCCTGCTCTATTCCTTTTCTCTATTTCCTCCTCACCCTTATTTTGCTTTTTGTTACCCCACCCCACCCAATTCCCTTTCTAATTACCTCTCTCTTCCCTTGTTTTATTCCTCTCCTTCTCTGTGGGGTAAGATAAAATTCTACCCCACTGAGTATACCTTTTTTACACTCTCTGAGCCCTTTACAATGAGAATAAAGTTTAAGCATTGCCTGTCACCACCTTTATCTTCCTCTCTATATAATGATTTTTCATGCCTCTTTATGTTATGTAATTTAATGCATTCTATCTCTCCTTTCCCTTTTCTCTCAGTGCAACCCTTTCTTTCAGCCCTTGATTGATTTTTTTATATATCATTCATATGCATACATATTATATCATACATATATATTGTTCCATATTATCATATTTACATATATATCATATCATCATAATCAGCTTACTCCTCCACCCTATTTCTTAATAAATTCCTTCTGTCTTCTCTACTACTAAGGATAATTTTTGAGAATTACAGAATCCTCTTTCCATGTAGACTTATAAACATTTTAACCTAAATGAGTCTCTTAAATGTTCTCTTTTTTATTTACCTTTTTGGGCAGAATGTGAATTTTTTGAGAGCAGGGACTGTTATTCTTTTCTTTTGTTTGATTTTGCATTTAGCAAAGTGCTTTGCACCTAGAAGGCACTTAATTTTTGCTGTTATTCATTTATATATTTGTTCACTCATTCATTCATTTCACCTTACTTAAAGTGGCGAGGAGCTATTCTTTTTCTCATAGTTATTCCATAAGACTCCCACCCCTAATCCACTATTATCTACCCCATTTTCTCACACTCTGGGAACCCCATAGGCTTAGAGTTTGAATTTCTAGCCTTGCTGGTCAGCATGCTCAACATGAAAAAAGCAAATACAAACACTTTGGGACAGTTGCAGTTACTGAAAAGGCACCAATGGAGGGTAAGTAATTGTAGTAATTGTGTGATTGTAAGAGCTCCTTTGGCATGGCAAACCTAAGAAAGGGTGTAGGTGTCTCTGGGTATGTGTCTGTGTGTTTTATGAACTTGCATACCTCAAATACCTCCAGGCCCAAATTATTGTTCAGCCACAGAAACTCCATTTGCCTGATGTCAAAGCTCCTTGATTTAAGAAAGCCAACCCCTAGGAATTTGAAGTGAGGGCTACAGCATCCTAATCCTTTTCACCAATTCTATATGTTACAACACGTATGTATTAGTGATGATGAGTCAACCTTGTTCTAAGCAGCTCTATAATACCTCAACATAATGGACCCAACTCATTCTGAATTCCCGTTTCTAAATCATGCTCTGTCTATTAACCTTTACTTGGACAGTCTTGTTTGCTGTTTAATTTCCTGATGTCAAAGAGAAAAAATATTAGAATAAATTATGAGGCACTATGTCATATAAATACTTTAAAAGTACCAGACATGAGCTAATATGAGCTGAAACAGGCAGACCAGTTTGGAAAAGATGAGAATTTACTTTAGCATTGCTTGAAAACATACTTTAAGGCCAGATCTTACAGTGATTTTGTTAAATGTTAGAAAGTCACTCCAGTATCTCACCATACCACACATTAATTTTTTTGTTCCCTGATGGGTCCTGGGAAGGGAATAATTATAATGCCTGGAGGAAAAAGCACAGGTTTGATGCTTACAGGATAGCTGCATATCCAAATATGTGAGAACCCATCTACATTTTATAAGAAAAAATCATCAACAGATTAATGTTATAGGGGCAAAGATTGTCCCTACCCTTTAAGAGATTATAATAAATGCTATCATTTATACAATGCTTTAAGATTTGGAAAATATTTATAAATGCTAAATTATTTTGTTCTCATAGCAGCTCTGTGAAATATATTCTATTACTATTCCCATTTTATAGATGTGAAAAACAAGGCTGAGAAGAGTTAGGTAATTCACCCATAGTCACCCAGTAAGTGTCAGAGGTAGGATTTGAACTCAGGTCTTCTTGATTGCAAATTCCGCAATGCTATGCCACCTACCTCTCTAACTTGATTTAATTAATCTCAGGGCTGAGATGGAGGCAGAGCAGTTGTTCATTGAGAAAGTTCTCGGTCACAAGATTACTGTGTCCTTAAAGATGGAATGAACCAGGTAGATATAGGGAAGATTTCCAGTTTGTGAAGCAGAGAGAAGGCTATGTGACCTTGAAGGAGAGAAGCAATGGGAAGAAAGAGTAGAGAGAACTAAAACAGCATCATGGAGCCATAGTAACTAATGGGTGGGAGAATTCAAGGAAGAAGCTAGAAATATTGCAAGGAACACAGGAATCCTACACAATCTAGCCTGGCCATAGAATGGTGAGTCCTGCAATATCTCCTCCTGGGAATGAAAGGAAAGAATCTGAAGAGACATATTACATTGAACCCTAAGCTTCACCACTAGCACTATGAGTCCTAAATAAAGGTGTCTAGCCATTATGGGGGGAAAGCAGCATTATTAAAGAAAATGTAAATATAATTCCCCTGGGATCATGGATCATGATACTGATTATGACTATGAATTCAGAGAATGTTTACAATCTGATTGAATTCCTTATTATTTTCCTTGCTATTCTAACTTAATTAGATGTCTTTTAATTTTTGATTCTTGTGTCTTTTGCATAGCCTGTGATACTGTGAGGGCTCTGGATATGTTTTGAATAGTTGGGACTATTTGAATAGTATAAGATTATTCAAACACTAAGAAAGCTGAGAAAGTTTTTAAAAGGGTTTCAGAATTGTGGGGGAACTGAGAGTTACATTAAGGTTATTTTTACATTTTACTTTTTATGATTTCAAAATATAAAAGGGAATCAAGAACTCAATCTGCACAAGTATTGATCTTAGTAAATATGCCAATTGGTTTAGAAACTTCTAATAGGACCAAGGAAACATAGACTATGAAACCCATACCACAAATAGGGTTAGAAATGACAAAATTTATAAGTATTTTTGATTTGATTTTTGATTTTGATTTGATAGCACTGTTGTGAGATCATGACTTAACCTTAAACCAACCCTTCCTAAATAGGGCTTATTTTAAAGACTTCATTTCACAAACTTGTTATTGTTGGGTCATTTTTCAGTTCTGTCCAACTCTTCATGACTCTGTTTGGAGTTTTCTTGGCAAATATCCTGGAATGGTCAACCACTTCTTTCTACGGCTCATTTTACAGATGAAGTAACTGAGATGAGCAGGGTTGAGTGACTTGCATAGGGTCACATAGCTATTAAGTGAGGTTGGGTGAACTTGGGAAAAAGACTGCAGACTCAGCACTCTATCCCACTGTGCCACCTAGTTACTCCTACAGAGCAAATACTCAGTGAATATACTGATTGATTCTAGAAAAAGAGTCCCTATAATCCTTCTAGCAATCCATTCTCTTAATTAACATTTCTTATTGTCTAGAAATTCTTCCTTACACCTAACCTCACTTAAGTTTGCTACGTAAGTAGAGCCTAGACCAATGGTTCCCAAACTTTTTTGGCCTACTGCCCCCTTTCCAGAAAAAATATTACTTAGCCCCCTGGAAATTAATTTTTTTAATTTTAGTAGCAATTAATAGGAAAGATAAATGCACCTGTGGCTATCACCGCTTCCCTGGATTGCTGCAGAACCCACCAGGGGGCGGTAGCTCCCACTTTGGGAATCACTGGCCTAGACCATAGCAAGGGCTTAATAAACATTATTGATTTATTGCTTGCCTTCAGTCATTTTACCACACTTTTATCACTGCCTTCTTTGTGTAAGATCTTGGGAATAAAGATATCTACAACACAAATCTTGCCTTTGGCAGTGTATGACTGAATGAGGAAAAGACCAAATAAAGTACCCAAATAATTGTGAGATAAGGCAGAAGGAGATAAGTGTAAAGGAGTTGTCCAAGCAAAGTGGAAGCAGAAATTTGGAGAGAAATAGATCACTTTCCCCTAGGTTAGTTGAGGAGGCTTGCAGATGGGCAAGGCAACAAGTATTTATGAACAACCTATGTGCCAGGCACTGTGCTATGTTCTGGGAATTCAAATGCAAGTGAAAAAGAAAGACAGTTTTTTCCCTCAAGGAGTTTACTCTCTAGTAAGGGGAAATAACAAATAAAAGGGAACTGAAAAGAAGAAGAAGAAGAAGAAGAAGAAGAAGAAGAAGAAGAAGAAGAAGAAGAAGAAGAAGAAGAAGAAGAA
>NC_058130.1:188353301-188394084 GCF_016433145.1 Gracilinanus agilis
GCTATAGGGGAAAGAGTGCCAAAAGGTAGTGGTGGCAAAGTCTGGTAAAATCAGAAACATAACTGGGAAAGGAGTAAAGCATAACTGATCTGATCCTGTAGTTAGAATGGAGGTTTTGTAAGGAACTCACCAATAGGAGCAGGGGGCTAGCATTACAGAAGCATGTTCAAAGAGGTGAGAAGACTCCATATGATGAGAGAAATTTGAGAGTGAGAAGGCAGTTTAATTATGATGTTGAAGTCTAGGAGTCAGAAGCATAGATTAGAGGTAAACGAATCATGATTGGAGTAAGATTGTCTCCAAAATGGAGTCCCTCAGAAGAGAAATAGCAATGGAACTGGCATGTCAGTGGGATATTCCAGGGTTTTAAGTCAGCAAGTCATGGTGACAAAGTCCAGGAGAATCAGGAATATAGGAATACAGGAGGGGAATGGGTAAGAAAGTGTAAATGGAAGAGATATGCCTAAATTTTGGTTTGAAGAAAGGGAAAGATGTGATTAGATGGAAAAAGGAGGAAGGGGAGGACCATTATTCCAGCAATTGGTGGCATTTTGGAGAAAGGAAATGACAAAGACGAGAGAAGAGAAGGGAAGACAAGAACAGGGCTTGAAGAGTATTCACATTTGACTGAAATGAAGTATATATAAAGAGGGGAAATCATCAGGGAAAATTAATTAATGCTTGTTACCCTTCTTGGTGAGATGCCTTCATATAATGGAAGGCTTTTTTCTAAGTTTCCAGTACATACTTAATAAACATTTAATAAAGATTTGTTACTTCAATTTAATGATTATACTACTCATTAGCTTTTTCTTCCTCACTCTAAAAAATTCTAGTCCCTTGAACTTATCATTATAATTCTTGCTCTGTAATCTTTTAATTATCTTTTCAAGTCTCTTCAAGAGAATATTTGATAATGTAAATATATGATATAAACTAAAATATTTGATATACTAAATAAATTACATTTAAATGTATAACAAATATCTAATATCATAAGTCTCAGCATTTCATGGTTTCATACATGTATAAAGATCTTTTTCGTCTTTTAGTGTGCATATAGTTATTACTTTTTTATCATTTTTGTTTAATATAAACAATTTAACCCAGAGAAACATTTACAGCCTAGTGATGTGTGCAAAGTATGATCTGAAATATCAGTTTTTCTCATTTTGTAGTCATGCTTGTTCTCTTGTCCTGCAACTTAAAAAAGGGAAGGAAAAAGGAAGGGGGAAAGTAGTGTATATTTTGGGATAGTCTATGTCTTCTTCAAAGTAGGTGACCAAGAATAAAAATTACAATCAGAAGAAAAAAACTTTTTAACTCATTCCCCTTGACCTTGCCTAATATGTAAGAGAAAACCAAGTGTGACTGCACACATTATTTGGCATGGATTTTGATTCACTGCTAAGTAAGTAATTCCTGAACTTCAGTGTGTTGAGGCAAAGTTGTGAAAGACAAGATGGTAACTTCAAACTTTTCAAATTTATTGTGATCCACATGCTGCTGAGAAATGCATAATTTCAGGATTTAACACCTGATTAGCTATTAAATGGCTGTCAGGAGAAAATTCTGCAGTAATAGGTTTAGCTTTTAGCCCCTAATTATCACTTCACAGTAGAGTTGGGGTGAGATAATTGAGAACTGCAACACTTAAAGGACTCCAATAGGGTGCTTTTTTTTTATACAATGAAGTGAATTATTTCTCTATGAGGACTGCATTTAACAGGTATAGGTAACATGGAAGGAAATATGATAGGGCTTGGGATTTTGTAAAGTGATTTAAAGCCGTTGATTCTTTCATTGTGCAATTAAATGGGGCTCGGCTGTAGATAACTTATCTGGTGTCTAGGTCAAGGAATGTCTTTCAGAACTTTTTGTTAGTTGCTAGAATCCTGCCTATAATTGAGGGATAGAAACATGAGGAAAACAGATAATTTCCTTTAGTTCAATTCAGTTTTCAATTCAATAAACATTGATTAAATTCCTATTATGTGCCACATATTGTGCCAGGTGCTAGACATACAAAAATTACAACATGCTAACCCCTATGCTAAAAGGATGTATATTTTTTGAGATTTCAAGAATTAGAAACCAAGAAATTTATGTTCTCTTACAAGTTCTACACTGAAAATTCTGAACTTGATAAAGTCTTTCTTATCTCCCTCAGTCATATCTGTTAAATGACAAGAATTTACTGTGCCAGGGGGATATGAAAAAGAATGTGAAATCCTGTTTAAGGGATCCTAAAACTGTAGCACTACTTACCTTTACATATAAACATTTCCCATTGCTCCTTAATATGCACTTTCCACTCCCGCTAAAAACTGTCTGTTGTTTAACTGCCCTCTCCTGTGCTCCCCCTCAGCTTGTACACTAAAAGAACCATGTTCATTTAGAACCCTGAGTCTTTAGTCCACAATTATCCCTGACTGGAAAGGTCTTATGGAAAGAATAAGTAAAAAGAGGAAGGGAATAAGCATTTATATAGCATCTACCATGTGGCAAGCACAGTGCTTAGTACTTTTATTTATTTATTTTTACAAATAGTAGTCTATTTGGTCCACACAACAAGTCTGTGAGGTAGGTGCTATTATTACTTCATTTCATAGTGAGAAAATTGAAATAAACAGAGATTAAGCGACTTGCCCAGGATCAGATCATTATGTCTAATGGTATCAAACTGAGGTCTTCTCAACTTCAGACACAGTTCTCTATCCACTGTGCCACCATCTGCCAAGTTTCCTTTAGACATTTATCTAATAGTAGAATGACATAGTATATAATTCCATTTCCACTCTTTTAAACTCTCTAAATCCTCCCTATATAGGTCAAATCACATCTTATTTTCCAGCCATTACAGTCCACAATGATCTCTCCCTTCTGTGAAACCCAATAGGATGTTATTGTTGTTCAGACATTGTAGTTTAATTCAACTCTTTGTGATTCCATTTGGGGTTTTCTTGGGAAGGATACTACAATGGTTTGCCATTTCCTTCTCCTGTTCATTTTAAAGATGATGAACTGAGGTATCTACTAACTGTCTGAGGCCAGAATTAAACTTACCAAGCCCAGTGCTCCATCTACTGCACTACCTAGCTGCTTAATAATATAAGCTTTGCTATAATTTAGCACTTTACTATGTGGCATCTAAGGAAGCAATATCTAAGTGGAAGGATCACCCATGAGTTTCTCTTGGGCAGGTAAATGAGGAATTGGCAGAATTGTGTTCTTAGAGTGCTTAAAGACAAGAATAAACATCATTTCTTCATAAAAGCTGGCTCATTTCACTACTACTTACATGAAATAAATTACTGCTCATATTGAATAAACTAAAAGAAAAGATAACAATGGTAAGATAATAGAATATAATTCCATCTCTAATCTGACCTATTTGAAATAAAAAACTACTAACACCCAGAAAAGGAAATGTATAAAGAAAAAGACATCAACATAGACTATCACGATTTACAATACAGATTTAATGAAGGAAATCATTCATCGTGAGGAAAAGTTTAAGAAAGAGCCAATGGGCCATGGTAACCAGCAAATATTTTAGTTCCTTAGGCAACAGAAAGACATGGCATCCAAGGTGAAGAATAGTTTAGGATATAACTCAATTTAAATTTTTATTAAAGGAAGATAATGGAAAATTGTGAGCTGTATCATCTCATCAAACAGTAGAGAGATAGAGGCAGATATTTTCACCACTTCTAGTTAATATAAGAAACATGAACGGTAACAAAGCAATCTAGTTTCCCATATAATGTTCCAGAAAATATTTTGAAAGAGCACCAGATTGATAATGATCAAGAAATCCCAAGAAAAATAATAGCAAGACCCTTAATCCAGTCCTGTCTGCATAAAAAATGTCAATGGATGGTAGGAGAGGAGTCTCACAGCAAAGTCTATATAGGCTCAGATGAAGGGACCTGAGTCATGTCATTACTCTGCATGTAAACGTACCAGGAGAAGTTGAAACAAAAACCTTCAACATCAGGAATAGGAAAAAATAGTCTTTCTAAAAGCACAGGGAGGAAGAACTGAGTTAAGTTTCTTTGTAAGCCAATGACTCAATTCACAGACCTCTTTGAGGACATGGTGGTTAGTAGGGGTCTATCTAAGAATGCAAAAGGGATTGCTCCTGTTCTTGGCACAAAGTGGCTATCTATTAACTGAGTTTACAGATATTCAGAAATAGAAGAATCAGTTAACACAACGAAAAAATATAATGTGTTAAAAAATGTCCAAGATATAAACAGAAGAAACTTCAAAACAATACAAGTAGAAGCAATGCTTAAAAAATTTGTTGACCAAAGATAAATGAAGCCAGAGTATCTATAGGAAGTGAGACAAAGCAAAAACAAATTCAATTATAAATAATATTATAATTCTGAAAAAATTGGAAGAAGAATAAATAACAGTTTAGAAGATGTAAAGCTTATCTAATTAGTAGTAGTGTTATTTAGTCATTTTAGTCATACTAACTCTGTGACTCCATTGTGGTTTTATTGGCAAAGATACCAGAGTGGTTCATCATTTCCTTCTTCTAAGTAGTAGACTTATTAAAAAATAGAATGCATCAGATAGAATTCTATTTTTAATATGTCATTCATAATAAGAATTCAACAGCATTAGGAAAAGATTAAAATAAAGTGAAAAGAGGCAAAAATAATAAAAATATAAGATACATACAATCAAAACCAACCGATGTAATAAAGTCAATGGGAGATAATTTTTAAGAATTATGAAACTTTCTGAAAACCATGACCAAATATAAAAAAACCTGAGCAATATATATTTTAATAAATTGCAGCATAAAACTGCCCAGATCCATTAAAAAAAGGACAAAAAAAGGATCCACTAAAAATATTCCACAGATCAATTAATAAATGTAATTTTAAATTAAAATTACCCAGTAATATCATAGAAAAAGTCTAGAGATTCTAGTTAAATATATACACTTGTATGTGTATATATATATATATATATATATACCACATGTATATGTATATGTGTATATATATATATGCATATATACATACATACTTACATTGGGCATATATATGAATATATATGCTGAGGGTTCCAGAAAAAAATAATTTGAATTTCATGAAACCACAATCAGGATCACATAAAGCTGTATTACAAATGCTTTAAATGGCAGAAAATCTTGGAACATGATATTTTAAATCTCAAAAGAAAAAAGTCTATAATTATCAGTATAAAGAGGATGGATTTGAGAGGAAAGAGAAAGTGGTGTTTGGAAGAAAGACATGTAAGGAGGTTACTGCATAACCTTGATGAATGGTATTTGGGCCACAACTGAAGTGGTGGCAGTGATAGATTGAAAGGCAAGAATGCAGAAGATTATTGTAGAGGCTAAATAACTTTCTTATCTGTACAAAAACCTTTAGGATCACATCATCAAGAAGAAGGACCAGACACTTTCTCTGCTTCTCATCACCTTTAAAAGCTCTTCAGAGAAACAAAGTAATTACAACTGTTTCCACAATCTAAAACATCAAAAACTAAAAGGAGGGAACAATCAGAGCAGCTAACCATTTAGAAACCTATTCCCATACATATTCAGCACCCCTCCAAACCACTATGCCCTCAAAGAGGACCACAAACTGAGTCATGGACTGGTAAAGGAACTCAATTCAGCCCTTCCTCTATGTGCTACAGAAAGTCAAAAGTCAGAAGCTTGTTCTGCCTGGGTCAAATGTAAGACAGGACACTTTGATACACAATATTTACCAAGAAAATGGAAGAACAAAAGGAACTGTCATAGGATACCAGACTTTGTAGTATGGAGCTCTATTAGGTCTGAAGAGAAGGGACTCCATATCTAACTGTAACCCGTTATGCCACACATACCCCATTGCCCTCACCTGACTCCCCTGAAATCACTTGGGGGAAAGAAATGTGTGAAGTGCTAGTTAAGTGCGAATTTTCCAACTTGGGAGGAGGGTGAGATGTCTTTGAGATGGATCCACAGGGAAAACTCCTTCAAAAAGGAAAGAGTTAGAAAATGAATAATAGGGGAATACACAAATAGGAAAAAAGACTGAAATTACTTAAGAACTTAGGAGGTATAAAACTCAGTAAGAAATCTTTAGTACAAGCAGATAAATCCTCAGAGCATATATTAATAATAGCAGGAAATATGACCTCCAAATTAGGTATAAAAGTGTATTTACCTATGAATATATACTGTAAGATGAAGAAAAATAAATCTGTACCTGAGGAGTCAAGAGGATCCTATGGATTTCTGTAAAAGCATCAAACATCTCCTGAGTATTAAAGAGAGAAATAAAAATCATGAAAGGAGAATGTATGGCCTTAAACATCAAAAACACCTACAGAATAGAACAAAACTTGAATCCACGATGGCAAATATCATCAAAGAAACAAAAGAAAATGACTTATTAGAAATACAAACACACAAAAGTAAAGATTTATCTGAAAGAAGAAAAGCAAAAAGTATTAATGTTCAATAAGGAAACCGGCTGTGGAAGAGTTAAGTGATCTGTCTATGGTCATGCAAATCAATTATGATCTCTATATAAGTAAAAATATGTGTTGATCTTAAAGACAGGATGCAGGAAGACAGTTTACTGATCATTGGTCTTCAAGAAGAACATAAGTCAAAACAACTTGAATATCATAATGCAAGCAACAATAAAAGAAAAAATGCACAAAATATATGAACATAGAAAACAAAGTGATAATTGAAAGAACGTTAGATCTTCTGCAGAAAAAAAAAACACTCTGATTCTAAACACTATAAATATATAAGCTATATAGTGGTTAAATTTAATGGTCCCAATGACAGAAAATAAATTCTGCAAATGACCAAGAGAAAGACCTTCAAATATAAAGGAAAGGAAATTAGAATAATGCAAAACTATTTTGCACCTATCAGAAATAGCAAAATGAAATGGAATATTATATTCTAAATAGTAAAGGAGCTAAAGGTATAGTTCAAAGTGATATATTGATAGATACAGTGATACATGATAGATACAAAATGACCCTAATTATCAAAGAAAAAAGATGGACATTCAATAAAGGTGAATCATTTGAAGCATCCCTCCAAGACAGACAAACAACAAAAATCAAAAACAAGAATGAGCATCTTATTTGCTTCACAAAATATCCAAGACAACATAAACACAAGGAAGATAAGTAAATAGAGATATCAAGGAAATCATGAGTAACAAAATAAATACCATCAGGAATAAAGAGGGAAAAATAGAAAGAGGATACATATGAGGTTAACAAATAACAGTGACAACAAAATAACAAATCTCTAGAAGAAATCTTATGCTATAACAAACTCTCACAAGAATATTCTTGATTAAATCAATTAAATAAGCATTAATTAACACCTATGATGTACAGATCCCCGCTATAGACACTATGGGAGATATAAAGTTAAGAAAAAAAAATCCCTGAACTAAAGAGCTTCCAGTCTAGTAAAATGAAAAGACTCATAGATAATTACACAATAATAATACATAATTCCATTAAAAATGTATAGAACAAAATTCTATGTTTATTTCTGGGATAATTTCTTGAAAACCTGAAAAAAGTTTACTAGTGATTTATTGTATATCATCATACATTTATGGTCACATTACAAAGAGGTGTGTAAAGAAGATAAAATCTAATTGTTATTATTGTTCTGTCATTTTCCAGTCATACCTAATACATGACCCCATTTGAGGCTTTCTTGGCAGAGTAATGAAATTGTTTTCCATTTCCTTTTCCAGTCTCTCTCATTTCTTTTTTATTTACAAAATGTTGACTCATTGGAACAACAGGCTAAAATTTCCATAATATATATGTGATAATTATGTAGGGCTCCAAGACAGACAAAAATATGAAAAAATACTGTTCAATGATTTTCTTTTTATTGACATTTTGAGGTGTTATCATAGAATAACAGAATTAAAAGGCAACACATACCTCACGGAACCATACTCATACCTATGAATAATTTCTATAATATCTCCAACAAGTAATGATTCAGTCTTCACTTACAAACCTTCATTGACAGGGAACTCACAACTGTCTGAAGAAGATTATTTTGTTATGTATCATTTGTTAGCATGTTTTCTCATTATATTAAGTCTTTCGTCTACTGTTTCTAGTTCTCTCTCCTTGAGTCAAGTACAAGGATGGATGCTCTTCTACATGAAAGCCTTTTCAAAACTTGAAAACAGTTATCATGTTCCCTTCTAAACTTTTTTCTTTAAACTACACATACTTAGTTCTTTCAACAAATTGCATGAAAAATGAAACATTTCTTATAACAAAAAGATAGTTGAACAAAACCAATTAAGATGGTGACAAGGCTTAATAGTAAAAGCAAGATTCAACATGCGTAGTTCTTCATCTCCCAATGAAAAGAAAGTGCTTTAATTCCTCATTTTTCAAATCAAAATTAATTATTGTGTTTAACTAAAATCAACCTTCATTTTAGTTTTTTATTGACATTCATCTAGTCATCATTTCTGGGTTCAATTCATGTACATAATTTCACACATTTCCTATTTCATTGAATTCCTCATATTTGTTTTTCCTGTTGCATTAATATATCACAATTACATTAACCATTCCTCAATCACTGGGGACCACTTTGTTCCAAAGAATTTTTTTCTGTTATAGACAGCATTGCTATGAAAATTTTGTAATATATGGTATCTTTTGCTCTTTTAATTTTTTAGGGTAGGTATCCAGGAGTAGATCACTGACTCCAAGGCAAGGTCTGTTTTGCATGAAGGCATTATGGTTCTTTGTGAATATTGCTGTCTTTTCTAGATAATTCTCTAACCACTTCTTTAAATCGTAGGAGACTTCCAATAATATGGATCATTTTGAAATTGTACTATTCCCAATTTAATTTTGACACCAAAGTAGAAAAAAGTGCACAAATACATTTTTAAACCCACAAGAGAGGAGAAAGGAAAGAAATCTCCATCAGGATAACATGACAAAATGATACCAAAGTTTGAAGGAAATAGGCAAATGGAGCTTTTAATACTCTGAAACAGTGCAAGGAGAAATATTCAAAAGAAATGAATAATTTGACAATAACTAGAGTCCATCAAAAGATAATTAAAGCACAAGAACCCCCAGATTAGTTGAAATATTTAATAAGGGAATTCAGTAAAAATATAAGATGGGGAAAATAGCAACCTTATAAAGATAACTAAAAAAAAGCAATTATTAAATTAGAAACATTTATGGAGAATTTTTATAAAATAGTTGGAAAAAGAGAATGTCAGAGATTGATCTAGAAAAATAAAAAAAACACAACCAGATATTACAGTAAAGTTGAAAGCCAGCAAAATTAGCAGAGCATTGTAAGTTTTTTACAGATTAGCTGACCTTGAAGATAAGAGTTGCCTAGTTACTATACGGATAATCAGCCTCCCTAAAAAATAGCCTGAGCAAAAAAAGAATGAATAAAAATATCATTAAAGGATTAGAAATAAAGGACAAAGTCTAGATTTATTTATTTGTTTGTTAGTTTATTTTATTATAATTTTTTAAAACCCTTACCTTCAGTCTTGGAGTCAATACTGTGTATTGGCTCCAAGGCAGAAGAGTGGTAAGGGTAGGCAATGGGGGTCAAGTGACTTACCCAGGGTCACACAGATGGGAAGTGTCTGAGGCCAGATTTGAACCTAGGACCTCCCTCTCTAGGCCTGGCTTTCAATCCACTGAGCTACCCAGCTGCCCCCAAAGTCCAGATTTATAAAGTACATGGAAGTGTAGATACTGAATTCCAGTGTTTCCATTTGAAGGGGAGGGCGCCTGAACTTCATGTAGCAATGAGGAAACCATTCATTTATCAAGAGAAATGGGGGAAGGAATAAGGAGAGAATAAAAACCTAGTGTGTGATTTGCTAAAAACAAATCCAGCTTTCACTTAGAGAAGAGACACTGTTCTGTGAAGTTGAATGTAATCTATTAGAAAAATAATATTTGAGCAACAGTAATATTAATTTCTAATATTTCTTTTGGTTAAATCAGTTTTGGGAAAAGTTTTTGACATGGAAACAGAATAAAATAAATATGAGGATTATATTAAAGAACGGATTATGTTGACCCATAGTGGCCCAGTTGTTAACAAATTACAAATGGGAGAGAAAACCATTATCACTTACTTTATAGATAATTGATGAGAAAAAAAGAGAAATTATTCATATACTTTATACCAATATAATTTATATTGTAACTTTGGTTAAAATAAAGTAATAAAAAAAGAAAAAAGAGGAAATGAAGGAAAGGATTCAATATTTCTTGTAATAGGATTTAGGCTATGTATGTATGCATGTATAAATAAACAGCCATGTACATGCACACATATTATACATATATATTTAATAATAAATGCAACTTTTTCAGAATATAATGTAATAAAAATTGCAATCAATAATGATTCATGGAAAGATAAATTAAAAATTAATTGGAAACTAAATATTCTATTTCTTTAAAACAGGTGGGTCAAAGAAGAAAGCATAGAAACAATCACTTATTTCATTGAAAATAATGACAATGAGGAGACAATATATCAAAATTTATTGGATTCAGCCAAAGCAGTACTTAGGGGAAAATTTTTTAAAGAATACATGCCCTTTGATCCAGCAATACCACTACCAGGTTTGTACTCCAAAGAGATAATAAAAAAAGGGTTATACAAAATAATTCATAGCCACGGTCTTTGTGGTGGCAAAAAAAAAAAAAAATTGGAAAATGAGGAGGTATCCCATGATTGGGAAATAGCTGAACAAATTGTGGTATCTGATTGTTGTGGAATACTATAGTGCTATATGGAATGATAAACTATTTGATTTCTATATGAACTGGAAAGACCTCAAAAAATTGATGTGTAGTAAAATGAGCAGAACCAGGAGACTATTGTACACAGAAACTGAAATATTATGACACAATCAAGTGTAATACTTTGCTACTAATACCAATGCAGTGATCCAAGACAATCCTGAAGGACTTATGAGAATGAATACTATCCACATAGAAAGAACTGTGGGAATAGAAATACAGATGAAAAACATGATTTATCACTTGTTTATATGAGTATATTATTTGGAGTTTTGGTTTTAAAAGATTACTCTGTTACAAAAATGAATGACATAGAAATAGGTGATAATATACGTATAACTCAGCAGTATTGCTTGTCAGCTCTGGGAGGTAAAAGGAAAGAGGGAAGGAAGAGAACATGAATCATGTAACCATAGAAAAATATCTTAAAATTAATTAATTAATTAATTAGAAATGTTTTGAAAAATAATTTTAGTTGATTTTCTGGAATTATCCAAGCATATCATTTTATCATCTGTAAAGAGTAATAATTTTGTTGTCTGATTGCTACCCCAATTCCTTCTACTATTCTTTTCTTGTATTATTGCTATAGCTAGCATTTCTAGTATTATACAACCTAGTGTTTCTTGAACAGTACTAGGGATAATGATGTTCTGCTAAACCCCTGTTCTTATTGGGAAGGGTTCTATTTTACCTCAATTCAAATAATAATTGCTATTGATTTTAAATAGATATTACTTAAAATTTAAAAAAAAAACTATTTTTATTCTTTCTTGTGTTTTTAATAGGAATGAGTATTATATTTTGTCAAAAGCTTGTTTTTCATCTATTGATATAATTGTATGATTTCATTGTTTGTTATTGATATAGACAATTATGTTTATGGTTTTTCTGATATTGAGCCAGCCCTGCTTTCCTAGTAAAAATTTCACCTGTTAATAGTTTAATGATATTTGCAATATTTTGTTGCTCCTTGCTACTATTTTAAAAGACTAGGCTTTTTTTAGAGAAAAGATCTTTTTTTTTTTTTGGTGGGGTTATTTTTTATAGGGTTTATATTTTTATTTGTCTCTCAGAAAGTATCTATAATGTCCAAAGATGTAGTAATCATAAGATAAAAAATTATAAAAAGGAAGACAAATAATTGAAGATAGGGTAAAAGTGAGATATTGCCCAAGATTTTTTTTATAATTGCCATTATGCCAATAAAAGTAACAATTAGACAAAATAATAAGATGATGCTTAAACTTACTACTAAAGAGAGAAAAAAAGGCTATTTTAGGCACATGGCATGGCCAGGGAAAAGGCAAAAAAAGGAGTGATATCTATGAGAAAAAGAGAGAAGAATCTAGTTCAGCTAGAATTTCAGAGAATAAGCCTGGGTAATTTCCAATGAGGCTGAAAAGTTATATTGGGGCCAAGTAGTGAAGGGCTTTCAAAGCTAAATAGAATTTTATATTTTATCCTAGCACCAATATGAAGTCAGTGGAATTCGTTAAGTAGGGGAGTCACATGATAAGATATGTACCTAAGGAAAATTAATTTGGCAAGAATTTGCAGAATTAACTGGAATAGTGATAGTCTTGAGTCAGGGAAATCAATAAGGAGGCTATTGAAATAATCTAAGTGAGAGGTGATGAAGTCTTAAATAATGTAGTAGCTATGTCAAAAGTGAGAAGGGATATTGTGAGATATATGGTGATGGTGGAAATGGTAAAATTTGCCAACTGATTGCAAATATGGAATGAGGAAAAATGAGAAGACCTGGAGAAAATCAAGGTCACTAATCTGGGAGATTGGAAGGATAGTGGTTCTTTTGGCAGAAATTTTGAATTTTGGAAAGAGACTTGGTTTGGCAGAGTGAAGATAAGTTCAGTTTTGTACATTTTGAATTTTCAATGCCTGGGAAAGGTAGCTTTAAATACTCCATAGGTAATTGATGATGTGAGATTAAAGGTTAAAGGAGAGAATGATATTCAATATATAAGTAAGATTACTGCTTTTTTGTGTAAGATGGATGTACCCACATTCATTGTGTAAATACAGCTTGTGTAAAGGCCTAAATAGATGTCTCTGGAATCTTGATCACCCCATTCAAGGGAAACCTTGACTCCTGCTAAGAAAAAGCACCATGAGATTGACCCTTTATGCTCCTTTAGTTTTCTAGTTTATTCTACTCACATTTCTAATTTATTGATTTATTTTTGTTGTTTAAAGCAGTTAAACATGTTTCCCTTTCTGATCACTTTTTCTTTTGTGAAATTAGCTATTGTTTCTATAATTTGTCCTTTGACCCATAAATTCTTTGCATTAAATTAGTTATAGGTAATTTATTCAATGGTTCTTTAATGAATTTTTTCACTAGACTTCAGGAGTTGTGGTCCTTAGAGGAGACAATAGCAGCAACAGTTGCTTCTGGAGCTCTCAGATTGGAGATGGTAGGGAGGATGGGACAACTGGTGAGAAAGAGGTAACCCCAGTGTGCTAGCATCTGATGAAGGAAAGGAACTGTTTGGCAACTCCATTGTCTATACCCACTTGCAAGGACATAATTCCAAAGAGTATTTTCTGTCCCAAGGGAGCAGGAGCCCTGAGGAACAATCACTTCCAGTCAATGGGTAAGTCTAATCCTAGAAATGATGGTATACTTAAGATGATCATGGAGAATCAACTCAAATATTAGTCAAAACAATTTAGCAAAGTTGCAGAAAATAAAATAAATCCACATAAATCATCAGCATTTCTATATACTACCAACAACACCTAGAAAGAAGAGATAGAAAGAGAAGTTCCATTTAAAATAATTGCAAACAGGTCAGCTGGGTGACCTAGAGATGGGAAGAGCTGGGTTCTAATCTGATCTCATACACATACTAACTCTGTGACCTTAGACAAATCACTTAACCTCCATTACTTTGTCCTTATCACTCTTCTGCCTTGGAACCAATACACAGAACTGACTCTAAGACACAAGGTAACAGTTTTTATTTAAAATAGCAAAATAAAATAACTGCAAACAATATAAAATACTTGGGAATCTATCTTCCAATTTAAAACCAGAGACTATATGAACACAGTTATAAGACACGTTTCATGCAATTAAAAGTAGATCTAAATAATTGGAGAAATATTCATTGCTCATAGGTAAATCAAGTCATTAAAATAAAAATGACAATCCATCCTAAATTAATTTACATATTCAATGCCATACCAATCAAACTATTAGTCAACAAAAGTCAATGTGACTGGTTGTGGCCCTATACTCAGTAGTGACTTTGGATTCTTGGATGTGTAACTAAACTCTCCAAGAGGAAAAAAAAGCACTTTAAAGCACTTGCTTCAGCCACTTTCAAGGCCATTGGGATGAATTGTTCTCATCTGCCCATTCCATGGGAAAAGACTTCACATGCTTATGTAAACACCCTCTAATTCATTGACTGATTTGATTCCTGTCAGTTACCCTTAATCAGGTTCCACCTGCCTGCCAAAGTTGTTTACCAGGGAATGACCACTGTATGTGCTACAGCTTCTTGGAGCCACAGGTAAGAGTTGCCAAGTACATACCAAAGGATGAGTGACCCTGAAAGGGCTTGGCAAACCCTCATGCCAGAGGTTCTAGTCCTCCTTAAATACCCATAAGCTGTGACTTCACAATAGTAAATAACCATAGTAATCTAGGGTTTGACAAATCCCAATATCTAAACTTTGGGGGCAAGAACTCATAATCTAACAAAAATTACTGGGAAAACTGGAGAACAGTATGGTAGAAATTAGGCATAGACTGACATTTCATACATTATAACCACATAAGGTCAAAATGGATGGTTTAGAAATAAAGAAGATATAATTAAACTTGAAGAGCTCAGGAAAATGCATTTGTCAGACCTACAGATAAGAAGAGAGTATAAAACCAAACAAAAGATAAAGAAGATCATGGGAAATACAATGAATAATTTTGATTACATGAAATTAAAAAGGATTTGCACAAACAGAACCAATGCAATCAAAATTGGAAGGAAAGCAGATAACAGAAAAAAGCTATAGTAAATTCTTCCAATAAACCTCTCATTTTTCAGATATAAAGGGAACTGACTCAAATTTTTAACATATGAACTATTCTCCAAATGATAAATGGTCAAAGGATATGACCAGATAATTTTCAGAAGAAGAAATCAAAGTTGTCAATAGCCAAATGAAAAAAATGTTCTGTTATTATTGATTAGATAAACGCAAATTAAGATGACCTCATACCTATCAGACTAGTTAACATGATAGAAAAGGAAAATTTAAAATGTTGAAAAACATGTGGAGAAATAGGAAGACTAATGCTCTATTGGTGAAGTGAACTGGTCCAAACATTATGGTGAACAATCTGGAACTATCCTCAAAGATCTATAAGACTGCACATTTCCTTTGACCCAGAAATACCACTACTATGTCTATCCAAGAGAGATCAAAGAAAAGGGGAAAAGACCCATATATACACAAATATTTATAATTTTTTGTGATGACAAAGAATTGGAAATTGAGAGGATACTCATCATTTGTAGATGTCTGAACAAGTTATGGTATCTGATTGTGATGAAATATTATTGTATTATAAGAAATATCAAGGGGAATGGTCCTAGAAAAACATGGAAAGACTTTTATGAACTGACGCACCAGGACAAAATTGTATACAGTAAACATAGCATGTAACTAAAGATCAACTATGAAAGACTTAGCCACTCTATTCAAGAAAATAAGCCAGTACAATTCCAAAGGACCCATGATGAAAAATGCTTATTATCTCCAGAAAGGAAACTGATGAAGTCTGAGTGCATATTGAAGTATACTTTTTCATTTTCTTAATGTATCTTGGTTTTTTATTATTTGTTTTTACAATGCAGCTAATATAGAATATGTTTTGCATGACTTTACATTTATAATTGATATAAGAGGGGCAGACATGAGGGAGATCATTTGGAAATAAATTTTTTCATGAATGTTAAAAATAAATTTAAAAAATAATATGAAATGGTTTTTATGGCTGCAACTTTAGGATATAGTTTGAGGTCTAGAAGTGTTAACTCTTTCCTAACTATTTTCACTTTTTTCTTTCATATTCTAAATCTTTTGCTTCTCAAAATGATTTTTAAATGATTTTTCAAGTTATAAAGTATCATTTTGGTAGTTTGATTGAAATGACATTAAAACTGTAAATTATTTTTGGTCATATTGTCATTTTATTACATAGCCCAGCCCAGCCACAAGCATTTAATGTTCCTCCATCTATTTCAGTTATTCTTTTCATAAAGATTTTCTTTTAATTGAATATATACAAGAAAGAGGGAATGGGTAAAATGGAGTTCTGTTGCTTGTTGGATCAGAATGGTAGAGTGAAGATCAGGGCAGAGTGTTTAGCAATCAGTAAGAGAATACTCATTGGATCTGAAAGCATAAGCTCATGGGCAATGTTGAATCTCCCTGCCAGAGTGTGAGGGCTGGTCAAGGAGTGGGAAATGAGCAAGTGTGTTAGAAATTAGGGATTGCCCTTCTCTGCTATTAGCTCATAAGCCCATTACCATGTTAGAGTTTTTAGATTTTGAAGAAAGCTGTAATTATTTTACCTCTTCTGCTCAATTCCTATTGCAAGAAGGTTTGAGAGGTCATGAGGAATAGAGAAAATGTCAAGTCCTTCATTCCATTGGTCATGTGAAATGGAAAACCTTACAAAGGAGGACAATTTTAACATTTTTTGTCTATGTCCCTCTCTAAAAAGAAGGTACTGAAAGAGGAATGTCTTCAGCATTTGATATATTTGATAAAAATATCCTTCTATTCCCTTTTCCCAGTCATCTATCACATCCATCTCAGATTTTTACTCTTTCTTACATTTTATTTCTCCTCTCTGCCATTGATGCTCTAACTTCTGAAGATGTAATTCATTTTCTTATGACTACTCTTTCCCTAATGTAATAAGGGAATTAAGCAAGTAGGGTAATAATAAGGGACTAAAGGCAGGTAGAGAGATAAGGTAGGTAATAAGGGAATGGTCAAGTAAAGTTGTAATAGGGAACAAGGCACAGTGGATAGGGGTTTGTGGGTCCCTAAGGCAGTAAAGTAGACAAGGAGGGTACAATAGTGGAGCAAAGGGAGAGGATGAGGTAATTTGGGCAGGCAGCTACAGCAGGGAAACACAGACTGGGTACACAGGTTTGAGATAGAAACACTGAAGGGAAACAGACTGAGCCCTTCAGGTAGGAAGGACACTTCTACAGACAAAGGTTAAGGACAGCCAGAAATGGCTTGAAACTGACTAGAGGGCTTTCTAGTCAGTTTCTCAGGTTCACAAAGGAAGAGTCCAGAAGAAGTATAGGGATTACCACTTCCTCCAAAATGGACGCCTCCAACTCCCTCAGGACCCAGAGAGGATATTGCTCCTTTCTCCCCTTCTCCTTCTCTTATCAATCAACTAATGAATTAGCCAAAGTTTTGATTAAGTGAGAAACAGGGTTTATTGAGTTTCAGGATTGATTGTAAAGGACAGAGGGATACAAGGTAACTATAACAGCTGCCTAGGGAAAGCTTCAGGTGGGGGAGGGAGACAGGAATGTGAGACTGAGAAAGGACCTGCCTAACTCAGCCTGAGAGGTTTTGTTGCCTAAAAGGGATAGGAAAGTTGGACACAATGATTCAAGAGATAATTTGAATCAAGGGAAGCCCTACTTGACTACAGGGAAACTGAATCTACAAAGTTTAAAAGCTGCCATCCAGATCCACCCTTCTTTCCAAAACCCACAGAAATTCAGGATGGGAAAATGATGATTGGGAATAGGGAAGGTCAGGGAAATCCAAAAGAAATAGCTAAGCTAATGAATCTTAAGAGAAAAGCTGCAGAATATAGGCCAGGCTTTCAGTCCAAAGATAGAGCTCAGTTGACCCTCCTACTCTCACCAAGTCTCCAGGATCAACTGCCACTAGTCAGGGTTCTAAACCCTTTTCAACTGTCAGAAATTCTGCAGTAAGACTTTGCAGGGTGGATTTGCACCTTCTGCACCACACTAAATAGTATTTCTTAAATCTTAATTACCTTCTACCCTCTCCCAGTTCCTGCCAGATTTTCTATTGCATTAATATATTTCTACACCAAATTCTCTATGTGTACATGAGTATGTAAATATTAATATGTGTGTGGTGGGTATGAGTGAACATGGGTATATTAAACCTTCCTTTGACCATTTAACATAAAAGTGAGGTTCATATAGCCTAATCCTTCTGCCTTGATGAGATAGTTTGTAAATTTGAGCTAGCATAATGTACTTCCCATAGTTGCTTCCTTAATTTCTTGGTCTGCTGTTGTTTGTTTGCTTAATGCTTTTGTCATTGTTTTTGTTGTTTTTTAATCCTTGGTGGAGTAGTTATGGAGAAACTGAACTTCTGGAAAAAAATGGAAAGCCTGTTCAAATATAGGTTTCAATCATCAAATTACAACAATAAATTCTAAACTGATCAGAGAATTAAAAAAAATTTAATGACATGATAAAATATTTGAGGAGAATGAGAGATTATTTCTTTCATACTTATGGTCAGAAGAATTCATGACCAGAAATAAGAACAAAATATTTAAAACAGAAAATATAGACAATGTAAGATATAGAAATATGTATTATAGTATAATATGTTATGTATTAGATTTAATTTTTTCTTCATAAAGTTTTATTCATATGTTTTATTTTTTTACACCACACTAATCTCTTGATATCCCTACTACAAACTGAAATTTCCTTTGTAACAAAGAAAAACATTAATCTTTAAGTAAAACCAACCTACAAAATCATCACATTTTAAAGAATATACAGCATTCCATTATTACAGACCAATATCCAACTATAAAGGGAAGGGAAATATGTTTCATTATTTTTTCTCAAGTCAATGATTAGTCACTGCACTTAGACTACAAGAATTATTTTTGCTTACATATTCCTACTTCTGTATATTGTTCTTTGTTTTACATCAGTTTGCATTAAGGCAGCCAGAAATGTAGAGTTGGCCACAGGTCTCTGCCATTTTCTGAATTGTGCTCCTGGGCTGATCATTTAAATAACCAATACTCTTGTCAACTCTCTAAAGCTATAACTTGCAGGGAAGGGGCCAGTTAAAATTGGTTGAGTGATTTTTCTCATTTTAGAGTTCTCTATGTAATCACTGGTCCAGTCTCTTTATTATTCACTTGTCTTCTTAAATTTCCTTGGAATATAAAATATTCATATTCATAATTTCTTATACTATGACACTCTGTCATATTCACAAACCACAATTTACTTAGCTATTTCCCAGTCAAATCAAACACACACATGCACACACACAAAGGTTACTTCCAATTTTATTGCTACCACTTGTTCATATCCTTGATCACTTCTCTATTGGATAGGTCTTTATATGGGAATGTGTGTATACACACATATATGTAGAGAGCTGTAAACAAACACTTTGATCTGTAAATCCTATCAGATCCAGCTATAACTGATGATTATAACCAATTTATAACTTCTTTCATTATTAAAGTTTTGCTGTGTAATAAATTATGTTAATTTGAAGAAAAGGGTGATTATGTCAGAAGCTATTAAGAGAAATTAAAATCTCAAATAGATATTTTTATCTGGACCCCATCAAAAGATCAATACAGACAGGCAGAGTTGTCTATTGACCTTTCTGAGGTTTGAGACTGGAATGGGATATCTAAGATAAAAATCTGAGATTCCTATTTTGATTCCTTTCATAATTCACACCTTTCTTTAAAAAGCAATATAGTCTTATTGAAAAAGCTTTGGGCTCTCAGTTATCCACCAGGAGGAGGGTTAACACAGTTTCCCTTTGGCCAAGAATGCAGCTGCCTGGTACAGCCAAGGTCAAACCCTTAGCAGGGGCATTTTGCCCAGAATTAAAGTAAAATAATGAGGCTCAAAAATATTGTTTAACACCATCAAGGCTGAGAAATTCAGGGTCTTTCCAGTCTAACAAAATGTTCCAGACTTCACTTAATGATAACACATATAGTTGATAGTTTAGGATAGGTTTTTATCTGTACTTGGAGGCTTCTAAGGCTTTTGTTTTAACTATAGCAAAAATACTGCTCTCTGTAATTGTGGGAAACTTTCTTGGGCTTTTGGGGGAAGGAGATCTTTAACTTTCTATATAATAAACTGGTGACTCCATTGTACCTCAGAGCACTTTGAGCTAACAAGTCCTGCTTCCAATCTGTTTCATTCTTTATATCCAACGACCACCCTGGCCACTCAGATAAGTCTCTGGTTATAAAGCAGGATCTCTACACATATATGCATTACTTCCCCATATTTCTTAAATATTTGACTTTTATCAGATGCAAAAATACTTTACTACTCAACCATCTTATTATTAATTATTTTGTTCATGCAATAGCCTTTTAACTTCATTCATTCAAAATTGTCTATTTCTTATTTTGTGCTTATGAGTATCTCTATTTTGTTTTAGAATTTGTTCCCTTCATCATATTTGTGAAAGGATATCCATTCTGTTTCTCTACTTTAAAAAAAAGGAGTGACTTAAATATTTAGATCTAAATATTTATGTATATATTTATATATAATAAATTTTATTTTATTATTATATATTATATAAATATAATAAATATTTATAAATATTAAATATTATTATCTAAATATTTAAGTGCATATATATATTTAATGCTATTTTCTATTATGGTGTAAAATGCCTGTCTAAATCCATATGCTGCCAAACTTTTTCTTATCTTCCTTGTTTTTCAAAATATAATATTGTAATCTCTTGTTTGCTTTCTCTAAGATGGAAAATATTTCTGAAATATTCAACTTTATTTTCTACGATAAAAGATAGGATTTCTCTTGGTTTGATATTGAGGGTTTGAATTTTAATCATTATTATATTTCTAAGTGAGTTAAATTTGGCAATTTTCTCTGCTGGTGATCCTTTTGGATTCTATTGACCTATAGTTCACCCTCTGCTTGTAATACTTTGACCAATTTCCTCATATTATTTTCTGAAATATAGTTTTCATGCTATTGAAATGTATCACATGATCCCCTTACACCCTGGGAGACCTACACTCTTTAAATTATCTCTATTTATTTGATGTTCCAAAGTCAATTACTTTGGTTGTACGAAAGTCTTGTGTTGATTGATTTTGCTCATTCAAACTCTTCCATTTCTATATTCTGGGTTCCAAAAGTGCCATTCTCTTTCTTTTTTTTTTTTTGGAACAATATAGTTAGCTATATAACTCTGGACTCATCCATAGTTACTCTTTTTTTTCTGTCTCAAAGGTTGAGTGAATTCAGTGTTACCCTGGTATTGAAGAGTAGATATCAGAATAGGTGATAACAGAAAGAAAACTTTAAGGAAAGAGGAAAGAAAACACAGCCAAAGCAGGATTTCTAGGCTCAGTAAGACAGTTGTTCTGGGAATGGGCAAATAAAAGTTCTTTGGATGCAGTTAAGGAGAGGAACCTTATAACGCATTCTTCTGTTTGATGTATTCTTTTAGGGAATTTTACATTTTGGAAAAGGAATTCCTTTTTTCTCTTCTTGTAATTTTGCTAACCTTGGCATTTTTTTCTTTTTGCTTTAAGGTGGCTAAAAGTGGGAATTTGGTAAGTCACAACCACTTAGTCAATCAAATACATTTTGCCTATTAAATCAAGCATTGAACTACTAAAAAGGATCTTCAGGAAAATCCACATTCATACATTCTGGAAAAAGTAGAATTGACATAAAACACACATTGCCCATATTATGAGGTTGCTATAACCTTTAAAGCTTTTAAGTGAGTGCAATCAGTATTTGTATATTGTTCAAAAACTGTAATTGAATAATAAGCTATCCTTGGAAATGAATAGTGAAGATTAAGTTGGATCAGATTTGGGAAATTTCAAAGCACTTTCAATGGTTCTAATAAATCTGCACCAATAAAATAAAACAATCTTTTAAACAATATTTTTGAGTGAAAATATATTGACAAATCACAAAAAAAAGCAATCTCTTAAAGAACTATGATCACAAAAAAAACAATGGAACGTAGATGGTATATATAAGTAGACCACATGTCAGTAATGTTATCCAAAGAGAGAGAAGTTACATGAAAATTTTCTAATCTTTACAATGGGGCTAATAGTATCTATTTTATAGTTACTTTGGGGATGAAATGAGATAATGTAAAGTACTTTGCAAACCAAAAAGTACTATATAAATATGAACTCTGTCTCTTTGTCCCTGTCTTCAATCATGTTTGTGATTAGAAAAGTTATTTTGCAAGAATAAAAAGGAATATATGACTCTCAAGAAACTGTTAGTGGGGGCAGATGTGGGGTTCGGTGGATCAAGAGCTACATCTAGGGATGGGAGGTCCTAGGCAAAAAAGTGGACTCAGACATTTCTTAGCTGAGTGACCCTAGACAAGTCACTCAGCCCCCCAATACACAGTGCTGATTCTAAGATAGAAGATAAGGATTATTTTTTTAAAGATAGAGCTAGCATTGGACCTGAAGATACTAAACAAACTGTAGTGGGAAAAGGATAGAGATAAGGATAAGATTTAAGAGAAGTGGAAGGTTGTCTTTAAGGCACATGTTAGGAAAGGATTTTAGCAGGCAGGGGGCAGAGGAGGAACAGTTTGGAAGAGACAACTGTTAAGAGTGAGTGACTTCCTGTAGTAGTGGTGTTCTTCCTGTCCTGAAGGGAAAAGGAAAGGCTGGCTTGTCAGAGTTGGGCTACCTCAGCCTATCTTTGGGCTAAAATCATTTTTGGAGGTTCTCTGTTTGACTGGAGAACATCTATCAAAGGATCTGACTATACCTACTGTGTTTTTATCAACTTTCCAGAAGGTTTTATCTAAAATTGGCTTTGAGATTTTACCTCAGTGGTCAGACCCACTGGGGTTGGACTTAGCCATTTTTTTAAAACCCTTAACTTCTGTGTATTGACTTATAGGTGGAAGAGTGGTAAGGTTAGGCAATGGGGGTCAAGTGACTTGCCCAGGGTCACACAGCTGGGAAATGTCTGAGGCCGGATTTGAACCTAGGACCTCCCGTCTCTAGACCTGGCTCTCAATCCACTGAGCTACCCAGCTGCCCCCCAATGGACTTAGCCATTTTGAGAGCAATCATAACAGGTTTTGGAGACAGCTTTTGAACTCAACCAAACCAACTACCGAGGAACAGCTAGGTAGAAATAGGGAATTGGTAGATTAACTTGAAGATGGGAGGACTCTCTCTTGTGAGGGACGTATATGTTTGTGGGTTGGATAGCTAGATCCTTTAGAGTCAGGGTAAACTTGTTCTGATCCTCAGTTTGTACGCTCTCTTTGAATAAATAGAGATGCTGATTTCATATAACATTGTCTTTAAGGCATTTTGCGTAACTGGCTCAGTGAGAAAAAGTGATTCTGCTTTACTCTCACTAACAGGGTCCTAAGATCACGACTGGGTATTCAGGGAGTTCTCTAAGTGGAAACTATATCTATCCACTTGAGTTCTCCTCTTAGCCTCCTGGTTTTATTAGCTACACTCTGCTTTTTTTAAAACCAAGGGAAAATCAACAATTCACTGAGTAAGTCCCTTTTGGAGGATTTATGGGAAAACATGGAAAAGAATAGCATAGATTAAGATGATATGGAGGGGTTGTGATATATGAATGAGTAACCACTCTGCTGAAATCAAAGTATCTTCAAACTATGACAGTTCACATTTAAATAGTATTTTATGGGTTTACAAAGTTCTTTTCTCACAATGGCTCTAGGAATAAGATAATTGGTCTATTGTGATCTCTATTTTACAATCAAGGAAAAAGAGATTCAGAGGTTAAGTGATTTGCTACAGTCATACAGATAGTAAGTGCCTTGGACCAAAGTGTTCAAAATCTGATACTCTTTCTATTATTACAAAGCTGCATTAGAGTATTATTTGAAGAGCATAGCAAATCTCTGCCCTAAATATTCTTATGAGACAGCACCTAAAATATATTAATTAAAATCAAGTCCCATCCATTCTTTCAGACCAGTTTAAGTGTTCTATTGAACTTTCCTTCAGTATGTCAACCCGCAAAGATTTCTTTCTTCTCTGGAGTTATAGAACCCTAATTATTCATACGGTATCATTTACAGACTTTGTATGCACTATCTTTTTCATCTAGGATACAATATTGATATATGCAAAGACCAACCTCATATATGAATTTTCTTATTAATACAAAGATGGGGATGGAAAAGGGAATAGTCCCTGCCTTCAAGGAGCTCACACACTAAAAGTTAGAAAACATATCAATAACTAGGCATATAGAAAATATACAAAGTGTATATAAGTGAGAATGCTCAGGCTTTTGTGGATTATTCCCATCTAGTATGGGTTCATCATTTCACTTCTGTCTTGTCTTGGATATTTATAAATTAGAATATTTTAGTGAATTAATTATTTGTTGATTATAGTAAAAGCTTTTGACTTGATAGACCAAAAATATAGTCTTAAAAGGCTCACAAAATATGTTTTCCAAGAATATGTTAATCTCCTTTAAGATCCCTAAGATCCCTTTGCTCAATGCTCCTCTGATCATCACTAACAATAGAGGCAGGAAAAAGGGACATAAGTATTTACAAAAGGTAAATTGATATACATTATTTCTGGAGAAGAAAGGCTAATGCATTGAGATGATGTGTCTTTTTTTCTGATGCAATATTCTCCCTTCTACAACATTCTACAAGTCCCTAGTACAAATGCTAATTGCAATGAAATTACTGTTGTTCTATATGACACCTTTCTTCTAAGGAACTTCAGGTGTAAAGGTAAAGGAAGACAAATGATTGGGAAGGGACTTACTTATTCTGCTGCTTTCCAGACATATGTCAAAGAGGAATTGAAATTTCAACCAACAAATGAATACCTCTTGGGTCCCTGATGAGGATATAGAGATTCTTGGATCCGTAGCCTTCAGGGCTGTTTGACTGCAAGCAGACAAATTCTCAGATGAGGGATTTTTAAGCAAGTTGGTGATTTCCAAATGAAAGATATCAGCCATAGAACTTTTAAGTGCTGTTGTGCAACTTGGCCTGCCAGTGAAATATTGCTTTCTCCTTTTTTTTTTTAGAACAATTATTTCTTTTATTTTTCCCTAGACAAACCTATAGTCATTCTCCTCCCTTTTGAGGCTTCTGTTCAAGAGAACCAATGTTGTAGATCATGCAGGGTTACTCCCCAGGTAGACATGCATAACACAGATGCATTCTGGGACTTGAATGTCTGCATTAGTTTCTGATTTGTTTCAGGAAAAATACTTGCTATAGTTTCCAAATTCCTAAACAAAATTAGAGATGATACATTAGCTTAATTTTTAAAAATGAGATATGTGATAACTGGATCATAAATTTATAACTAAAAGGAACTTTAAAACTTTTTTTAAAGGAACTCATTCAAATCCAAATCGTTTTATAGAAAAGGGAAACTAAAGTGAGTTGTCCAAAAATTACACAGCTAGTAAATGCCTAAGTCAAGATTGGAACCCCAGGAACCCAGGTCTTACTGACTCGAAGACAAGTACCTTATCCACTACATCTTGTTATTTTTCCAAAAAAGCAAACTTAAGAGATGACTCAGCAAGTAAAAAACAGAGAGGAGCAAGGAAGTTGGGTTTTTTCTTTATTCCTTGTTCTTAAGGATCAGTCAGAAAGGTAATAAGCCTTTATAAAGTGCATAATTAACTATTGCATTATAATAAGCACTAGGGATACAAAGGAAAAACAGATTTTTGCCTCCAGGAGCTTACAATCTAATAAGGAGAAGGAATGTGCAAGTAACTAAGTACATAAATGTATACAGAGTAAATGGAGGATAATCTCAGAGAGGAAGACACCAGCAGCTATTGGAAATGGGAAAAGTCACAGAAAGGATTGCTTAAAATCAATTTTTTAATCCAGTTGTGATTAGCTAGGGTTCAGGAGTTCCAATCACAAAGGGTCAAGGGATGTTGGAGAGAAGCTTCAGATCTATCTCTTATATTCTGACTGTACTTTGGGAGGGCAGACTGATTGGGTGGTACTTATTTTTGAAGTGATCTTCAACCAACTCGGTTACTTTGAAGAATGTCATCTAAACTCCCTGACTGATTTCCCAGTCTTATAAGGGGCATAAATACACCCACCAAACTAGAAAGCACGGGAACATAATTGGAAAACCCAGATGTCCTAGGACTAGATGTCCCATTGGACAGAGACTTTTTTGATTTTGTTTGTAATTATTGTATAACATTCAGAATGTGATTTTTACTCAAAAAATTTTCTTAGTTACATTTTTATTAATATCTTTTGTTTTTACATCATCTTCATTTGCAAATATATGCACTATCTTACCCAAGAGAGTCATCCTCAGGAGCAAAAAAGTTTAAAAGGGAGAGAAACATCCAACAAAACTAATCAATACATCAAACAAATATGGCAATGCTTTTAAATTTTAAATTTTTATTTTTTCCAGATTACATGTAGATACAATTTTAATATAATTTTAGTATTCATTTTCTGACATTTTACAATCCATGTTTTATCCCTCCCTCCTGCCCTTCCCCCCCCCCATAATAATGCAGGTACTATGATATAGGTTGTATAAATATTATCACATAATACTTATTTTCCTGTTTGTCACATTGTGAAACAAGATGCATTTTATTTACATTAGAGAAGAATTCATGGAGGAAATAAAGTGAAGAATGGTATGTTGCAATCCACATTCAGAATCTATCTGTTACTTCTATGGAAGTAGCTATCTTTTTTTGTCATGAGTCACTTGGAATTTTATGTATTATCTCCACAGCCCCAGGCTCAGCAAAGAGGCACATTTTCTCATTTTATCTTAATTTTAGTTGCTGGAGATTCAGAGTGTTTGTTGTTATTTTTTCCACTAGCTATGTTATATAGTTTTGGGGTATATTCTCTTCTGGTTCTGCTCACTTCATTTTGCATCAGTTCATCCATGTTTTTCCATGATTTTCTGTATTCGTCCTATTTGTCATTACTTTCCAGTACAATAATAGCTCGCTGTGCTGGTTTGGGAGTTAAGGAATTTAAATTCTGATTCTGTCTCTGTAACTTTCCATGACTAATTTAAATTCCCTTTGCTTTAAACTCGTCATCTGTAAATTATAGGAGCTGGGCTATACAGTCTCTCAGGTCTCTTTAAGCTTCAGATCAATGACCCTATATGTTGTTATTGTTCAGTCATTTCAGTCATGCCCAACTTCTTCATGACCTCATTTGGGATTTTCTTGGCAAAGTTACTGGAGTGATTTGCCATTTCCTTCTCCAATCCTAGTTTACAGATGAGGAAACTGAAGCAAACAGTTAAGTGATTTGCTCAGGATCAAAGAGTTAGTAAATATCTGAGGCCAAATTTGAATTCAGGAAGAAGAATCTTCCTAACTCCAGTCCTAGCTCTTTCTCCACTGTGGTGGCTAGCTTTCCTATGATCCCATATATTGTAATTTATTTTCCTATTCTCCATTTGGCCGCTCTCAGCTTTGTTTTTGGTTCTTCACTACTATAAAGCGCGTTACTAAAACTATTTTAGTGTTGTATATTAGATTTTTCTTTCTATCTTTGTTCTCTTTCTGGTAGATGATGTTCAGCAAATGATAATGGTGATATAAATGCAGCAAAGACCTAATAAAAACACAAAAGCAGATTTAATAGAAGTCCAAAAGCAGGAAAGCTTAGTGGATAGAGAACTACCGCTAAAGACAGAAAATCCTGGAATCAAATACTACCTCTGATATATACTAGCAAGTGACTTAACCTCTTAGTGATCTAGGTTAGTGGTGTCAGGCTCAAATAGAAATGCTGTCACTGATCTGTAATAAGGATCTCTACAGGCCAAATATGGACTCAGCAAACCACAAGTTTTTAAATACCTCATTTTTATTAATACATTGAAGCATTAAAATCATATAGGAACTATATTTTAAACTGGTTTCAGCTATACTCAGGAGTGTTCACATTGAAGAAGGAAATGGCAAACTACTGCAGTATCTTTGCCAAGAAAACTCTGTGGACAGTACTGGCACTCTATCATCTACAGAGTCACAAAAAGTCAGAAATGACTAGCAACCAACCAACAACAAAGCAGTGTTGGGGACAGCCTGTGGCTGTGGGTCATGTTCAAAACATCTGCTAAAGCACATCTTTAAGACTATAAGTTGCACAAAGATTCAACATGTGTTAGTAAGGATATATGTCCTTAACTGGGAGTTTTCAGTTCTCATGAAATCCCAGGACCAGTCTCTTTCCTTAGAAAAACAAAATGATGAGGGCAAGCAACTTAATCATGAATGCTGAGTTATGTGAAGGGTGGTAAAAGATATATTTCCCATGCAAAGGTAAAGTTACTTTAAACTCTATTTACTATGTATTACCTCGTTTGGTGTCCACAACAACCCTGTGGAATAGTCATTTCAGCTCTAAGGAGTCTCGCTTCATAGATGAGGAAATTTAAGTCACTGGGAGTCAAGTTACTTCCCAAGGTCACACAGATCACTGAGCATCAAAACTAGCATCCATTCTTTTTTTGCACCATACCATGATGCTTTACTCTCCTGTGAGGCAGAGATGTGTCATTGCAGGGATCCTCTTTGATGACAGTAGAATGCTTGGATCCCAAGAGACATTCTGTCAAAAGAGCTCAGAGTGGGGTGGCCATGCTGCCATTGAGGCAATTTATAGCCAGCAGAGGCTTGGTCTAATGATGTTGATATGATATATTGGTAGAGTAAAAGCTTATTAAAAAGGAGACCGTGCTAATAAAATGCAAAGGTTGTCACTTTGAATGAAAAACCTGGTGATTTAAAGTTGGCACCCAAGTCCTGGATCATGTCACCTACAACTGATAAATCAAAACAAGTGAAGTGTTGCCTGCGTGGTGTCAGAGTGAAACCACCCTAACCAAATCCCTGAAGTCAGGATTGCTTTCTCTACCCTGAGTGGATCTAACCCTTTGGCCCAAATGCCTCCTTTCCCACAAAGCATGTTTTCTTGAGGCATAAGATTTCAGGTATCCTTTGCGACTCACAGAGTTGCTTCTCATTAATGTTGTCTCCAAGTCAGGTAGACAAAGAATGAAGGGAGAAGAAAGTTAACTTTTGGGAATGAGTCAATCAACAAGACTTTGCCAAGCAGCCACTATGTGCCAGGCTCTGTTCAAAGACCTAGCAATGCCCAGACAGAATTGTCCCTTCCCTCAGAGAGTTTATATTCTACTGGGTAAGATAATGTGTGTGTGTGTGTGTGTGTGTGTGTGTGTGTGTGTGTGTGACCGGTATACATAATATATGTAAAATAAATACAAGTTCATTTTTTTAACAGGGGGAGTAGGTCTAACCCTTACTGAAATTTCACAGGAAAAATTTCAAGAATGGCTTTTAGAGGGTCAGGTAAAGTGACTCACTTATGTGACCCTGGGCAAGTCACTTAACCCTGATAGCCTAACCCTTACTGCTCTTCTGTCTTGGAACCAATAATTAGTATTGATTCTAAGACAAAAAGTAAGGGTTTTTAAAAAAGAAAAAGAGAGATTTTGGAGTCAGAAGGAGTAGGACCAAGGCAAGAAGTAGTCTCCTTGATCATAAAATTTTAGTCTCAGAAGTGGAAGGAATTGAAGAGATCATATTATTCAAACAATCCCTCCCAGTTTCTTCAGCAGAGTTGTAAATGGTCCAGAGTAAATTGAACTTTGCCTCAGGATATCAAATTTAGAAGTTATGAAAAGTACTTTTGCTGTTGTTCAGGTGTGTCTGACTCTTTGTGATTCCATTTGAGGTTTTGTTGGCAGAGATGTTGCAGTAGTTTGCCATTCCTTATCCAGCTCATTTTCACAAGTGATGAAACTGAGGCAAACAAGATTAAGTGACTTGCTCAGGGTAACATGTTCTATTAACCATGCCTCTTAGCTGCCGAAATGGCACATAAGATAGTATGTTAGAAGGTATTTTAAAAGCTCTTATGCTACTTTAGTAATGTATAGACAACAAAGCTTTTTAGTACTCTGGTAAGTAAGAATAAATTTTTTTCAAATTACATGAGCTCCTCCCATGCTTCTCTACCCTACTGCCCAAGCCTCCTTTGGGATAGCTTTGAGATAGTTCTGTCTTCCCAATGTAGCATCCCCAAATTACCCCCAGAGGGTGCAATTTCATGCCATTTGCCCCATGTTTAGTTTGTGCTGGTTGCTCCAAATACTACCATTTCTTGTTATGATTCAGTCTCCTTGGTAGCCTAAGAATGAGGGCACTAAGGCTGTCCTTACTTTTATCCAACTTTCTTGGGGAGTCAAGGATTGAGGGTATATCAGAGACAACTATATTCTTAGAATTTTAGGAGATTTTTCTTTGAACCGTAAACTGTCTTGAATTTCTACTTTCTCTGGATGAATGCAATAGACTTCAGATTGCTAATGTTTTTGACCATCTACAAGTTGATTTCAAGGTCCCCAGCTAGGGTGGGAAAACCTCAGGCTTTTACCAATTTTTCTCTCCTCTTTGCGGATTTTCCAGAAAACACAGAGAATTCAGCCTCAGACACTTACCACCTGTATGACTCTGGGTGAGTCATTTAGCGTCAAGTTCCTCAACTGCAAAATGGGGGAAGTAACAGCACTATTTCACAGGATTGTTGTGAATGAAATAATTTTAAAGTACTTGACAGAGTGCCTAGTTCATAGTAGGTACCATATAAATGCTTATTCTCCCCTTCTCTTTCCTTCTAGTAAACAATGGATCCATAGTAGACTATGTTGGGGAAGAGGGGAGAACAGTCTGGATGATTCTAAAATCCTGATGGAGATCTCAAGATCATAGAGTACCTGAAAGTGTCCTTAGAGGTTATCTAGCCTAGCAGCAGTAAAGGCCCTAATCCTGGGTCTAAAACCCATTTTTAATGCTTCTTGTTCTCCTTCAGTTTTCATTTGTGTCCTATTTTTCATGACCCTATTCATTTATTTTTTTGTTTTGTTTTGTTTTGTTTATTTTGTTTTGGTTTTTTTTTTTGCCATTTCCTTGTCCAGCCTCTTTTACAGATGAGAAAACTGAAGCAGATTTAAGTGACTTTCCCAGGGTCACCCAACTTAGTATGTGTCTAAGGCCAGATTTATAGTGAAGAAGATGAGTCTTCCTGACTCCAGTCCTTGCACTCTATCCACCAGGCCACCCACCTGCCCTTCTAATGCTTGCTATCTTTAAATTATTAACTACCCCCTGGCCTCAATTTCCTTACCTAAAATAGTGAAGCAGTTGAACTTGTTGTTTTCTGAGGTCCCTTCCAATTCTAGATTAATAGAACTATACAGGTTCTATGTTTCTGGTTCCTCATTTTACATATAAATAAACGGAGATCCAGGAAGTTTAATTTGAACGAGGTGAAACAGTTGTTTGGTGGCAGGATTTAAAATTTGAAGTAAAGTTTCATGATTCCTAATACTTTTATTTTTCTACTATGACAAATAAGTGCTAAAAGATAGGATTTGAACCCAGGTCCTCTGACTTCAAATCCAGCACTCTTTTCATAGCATCATACTATCTTGTAGAAGGAATATTTGACCCCAGATTGTTGCTGATGACAAATATTTTTATTTCTTCCTCAGTTATACCCTGCCACAGTTGTTTTCACATAGCAATGACTTTTGATTAAGGAAGGCACTGGATTTCAATTTTCTCCTGACCAAAAAAATAAAATAAAGAGTGAATGACATTCCACAAAGCTGGCTGACTTCTAGCCATGGAGGGATTGAAAGGCTTGATGATTTAGTTTTGTGTCTGAAGAAGAGTCTCATATGGAAAGCCATTCCGATAGCATGACCCTTTGTCCCTATTGGTTTCAGACAATGTGGAGTCCATTTCACAGTCTGGCGTTTGCACTCTGACAGTATGTATGACATTCCTTAATTAATCAGTGCTCTCCTTGCTACTGCACACTGGATTCTTCTGGCCAACTTTGACACCTCATACACGTGTGGATGACCCCTGGGTGTACCATGTCTTGGCTATGATTGGTATAATCTGTCAACACTTTGCATTGGGACTTATTGTTAACCTTCTTTGACATTTTCTGCCCTGGCAACAGGAGCTGGCAAAACTTTATTCTTGTGCAAAGAGCTCTCCAAATATATTCTCCATTTCTCATTTACTTTTCTGATTATTGGTAGAATAAAAGAGAGCTAATGTTGCATTGCAATATAGGCTATAGAATGACTACTGACACCAGATAGCAAAGCTTAATAAAAGAATAGCAAAATGTAGGTAATCTAGGACCTTTGCCTAAGGGTGTCCTTAGAGGGTATTGAGAATGGAGTCGGCTGATGATACTAGAAGAATAAACCATGTTGAAGAACAAATAATATTTACATACACCATTTTTGGTAGAGTTGCAAAAATGAATTTCTTTGCTTATAATGTGGTTCCTTCTTGCTTGAAAAGGCACAGTAAAGGGGGCAGCTGGGTGGCTCAGTGGATTGAGAGTTAGTCCCAGAGACAGGAGGTCATGGGTTCAAACTTGGCCTTAGATACTTCCTAATTGTGTGATCCTGGGCAAGTCACTTAACCCCCATTGCTTAGCCCTTACCACTCTTCTGCCTTGGAAGCAATAAACAGTATTGATTCTAAGACGGAAGTAAGGATTTAAAAAAAAAAAAAGGCACAGTAAAATGGTTACTGGCTTTCAAGGCAAAAGAACTAAGTTCTAATCTTAACTCTGCTTTAAAAAAATGTATTTAATTAATTAATTTAGAATAGTTTTCCCATAGTTATATGATTCGTATTCTTTCTCTCCCCTCCTATCTCCCCCTCCTGTAGCCAACGAACAATTTAACTGGGTTTTACATGTATCATTGACCAAGACCTATTTCTATATTGTTAATATTTGCGATAGAGTGATCATTTAGAGCAGTGATTCCCAAAGTGGGCACTACTGCCCCCTGGTAGGTGCTGCAGCGATCCAGGGTGGTGGTGATGGATACACTTTTTTTGTATTACATTCTATTCTGAGTTCAATAAATAGTTTCATAATTTCCAGGGGGAGCTAAGTAATATTTTTTTTTTTTGGAAAGGGGGCGGTAGACCAAAAAAGTTTGGGAAACACTGAGTTAGAATCTACATCCCCAATCATATCCCCATCGAACCATGTTATTAAGGAAATGTTTTTCTTATGTGTTTCTGCTCCCACAGTTCTTTCTCTGGATGTGGCTAGTTTCCCTTCTCATAAGTCCCTCAGCCTTGCTCTGGATCCTTGCATTGCTGCTAGTAGAGAAGTCTATTATGTTCAATTGTACCACAGTGTATCTGTCTCTGTGTACAATATTCTCCTGGATCTGCTCCTTTCACTCTGCATCAATTCCTGGAGGTCATTCCAGTTCACGGAATTCCTCCAGTTCATGATTCCTTTGAACACAGTAGTATTCTAGCACCAACAGATACCACAATTTCTTCAGCCATTCCCCAATCAAAGGGCATCCCCTCATTTTACAATTTTTGCCACCACAAAGAGAGCAACTATAAATATTTTTGTACAAGTATGTTTCCTTATGATCTCTTTAGGGTACAAACCCAGCAATACTATGGCTGAGTCAAAGGGCAGCCAGTAATTTAAAGCCAAATTTTAGTTCCAAATTGCCTTCCAGAATGTTTGGATCAATTCACAACTCCACCAGCAATGCATTAGTGTCCCAATTTTGCCACATCCCCTCCAACATTTATTACTTTCCTTTGCTGTCATATTAGCCAGTTTGCTAGGTGTGAGGTGGTACCTCAGAGTTGTTTTGATTTGCATTCCTTTGATTATAAGAGATTTAGAAGACACTTACCTCTGCTTCTTAGATAATCTTAGAAGTCACTTAAACCTCTTTGAGTCTCAGTTTCTTCAACTATTAAAAAACAGGTTGAACTAGATGGCTTTTAAGGCTCTTTCTAGGTCTATGATCTCTTCATTCTATAAAAGGATGTAGGAAAATAGATTGAATTATGGCTGTGTGTTATATACAATATCTTATGTTTCTTGGGCTATGAAAAAAATTAAACTCCAAATAGAACTGTGCGGGATCATATTTTCTGGATAGCTTGGCCTGTTATCTATTACTTGTGCATTAAATTTTGACTTTTGCCTGCTTACCCTTGCACATATCATCCATTCTGTTTGAATTAAATTTTCCACTTTATCTCCCAAGCTTCCCTTAGAACATAGTTCAGAGCCTCCTCCCACAGAAGACAATTCCTGACCTTTCATCATTAGCACTCTTTCCCTTTCTAAATATTATGTTGTATATTCTCTATATTTATACACTTGCTCATAGGTAGCTAAATGATTCAGTGAGTCAGGAAGATTTGAATTCTAATCCTGCATCAGAGAGTGACTAGGTGTATGACCTGGGCAAGTCACTTAATCTTTGTTTAAAATAGAGATTAAAAAAGCACCCAATTGGCAGGGTTGCTATGAGAATCAATTGAACTAAAAAATGAAAAATTACTTTGCTAACTCTTAACTGGTGATCATTATAGCTAAGTACCCGCTGAATCCCCATAATAGAATATAAGTTCTCAAAGGCCAGGTCCCATGAACCCAGCAGAATACCTTGTGCATCTTGTTGTTTAGTCATTCCATCACATCTGACTTTTAGTGACCCCATGGACCATTGCATGCCAATACTGTCCCTGGGGTTTTCTTGGCAAATACAGTGCAGCAGTTTGCAATTTTCTTCTGTATATTAAGGCAAATAAAGGTTAAGCAGTTTGCCCAGAATCAGGCAGCTAGTAAGTATCTGAGGCCAGGTTGGAATTCAGGTTTTGGTGATGCCAGGAATGCCAAGAAGTCTGTTGAATTAAGCCTATTGTTAGAAAGGCTAATAGGAAGTTCTTGTGGGCCCATTGTATTTTAGGCCCTTCCTGGCAACCATGGTTTATTGATAAAAGGAATTTTCAGCTAGTATTTGAAGATTTATCAATAGATGACAGAGAACCACAGAATTTCAGAGCTGATTTGAACTTTAAAGATCACCTAATACAAGTTAATGATCTGAAACTATAGCCATAAAATAAAGCTAACTAGTTCTACTGGAATAAAAGATTGCAGTATTGAGGAAATTCCTACTTTTCCTGTTAAAAGTGAGATAAACTAATTATACTGTCATCAATATAATTTTTGTTGTTTTTTTGTGTTAATTAAAATATAGTAAAGAATTGGAGGGTGAGGAAGGACCTAAAGAGGTTCATCCAGGGCTACACTGGAAATGGTTAATAACTCTTTCTTAGGGGCCAGAGCTGAAAAATGTAAAACACATTTTAAAATTTAATTTGCTTTATTCACATTTTCTCCATTTTCTTAAGTTAAGACAATTTTAAAAAGAGAAAAGAAAAGGAATCAATTTCTAATTTGTAGCATTTGCTGATTTCTCAGGTACAAATTTTAACAATGGGCTCTCACAAGCCAGTACAATTGATTCCATTACAGCCCTGGGTTCACCCCATTTTACTCCAGGTGTGTCTAGACTAGACCCAATCATTACCTGATAAATGTTTCCCATGATTGAGAAGGTAACAGTGCACTAGGAAAAGTGTTGGATCTGTCCTTAAAAGATGCCTGAGTTCAAGTTCTGCTTATGGTACCTACTAGCTTTGTGACCACAGGCAAGTTGCTTGTCCTCTTACTGAGAAAACTGTTGCAAAGATGAATAAATGGATGGATAAATTTATGAAAAAAATTTATTAAGCATTTAGTAAGAATCAAACATCATGCTAGGTGCTGGGGATATAAATATAAAAATGGTTCCTTCCTTCTGTCTTGCATTCTAATAGAAGATAAGAAATAATAGGCATTTTGCAAACTTTAAGGCATAATCATAGCTATTTTCTATACCTTTCCCAGATATCCTAAGAAAAGAGATTTCAGTTTCCATTGTCAATGACCTCCTAAGAGCCAAGTATGTCTTTTTTAGCTTTGAACCCCAATTCCTCCTGGTACAATTTAACTCTCTTTCCTTTTGTCCTGTCATTCAGTAGATATAAAGAATGATTGCTTACAACTACCCATATGTTATCCCTGCCTATCCTTGAAGGCTGTTATTAAATATTCTCTCCAACCCACACCTTTATCCCAATATCTGAGAAGAGATTTACAAATATAAATGACTTTCCACCACACTCCCCCATGATGATGGTTAAGAGAGATACACAGGTTCACAATGAGTTGACCTTGAATCCCACTCCTGCGGCTGACCCCCTGGTTTGCCATCACATTACTGACTGGCATTCTATTTACCAACTTGCAAGTATTGACAGCCTGTGTACTTAGGAGTGGGACTCCAAGCATTCCAGCTCCTAAGTCTCTCAGTCGCGTTTGTAACACACCAGCTGTTTCTGAAAACACATTCTTAATATAGGAACAGCAAGAAGTACTTCTGTAGCTGTTCAGAACTGTGCCAGGTCTATACCACCAGAGTAATATCTTGTGGGAGAACAAAAGTCAAAGCCGAAACTTTGGGGAACTTGCCTGGCAATATCCTCTGCTTGTCTGTTGCCTTGGGTCTCTTGGGGAGGGTCTCTGATTGGAAAGAGGGCAATGGCAGTGGGAATTTTTATTGGAACCTGGGCACAATCAGTTGGTTGCTGATCGAGGCCAAAGAAAGGCAATGGAGGTAGAACGTATGCCCATGGAAGCTATCAATGAACTTCTCTCCCATTACTCAGGAATGATAAGAAAACCCCCCTGACAATTAGAGCTCCTAGCTAAAGTCTGTGCATCTCTGTTGTGATTTTTGTCTGTTGTTTCAAATTGGATCATTAAATAAAATAGGTTAAAGTACAGTGGGTTGATGTGAAAAATATTGATTACCTTGTAACCGAAGATCACTTTGCCTAGATATTGATAAGAAAATGGATAATGTTTTCCAAATGCGCCCTGGGTTCAATATATACATTGTAAGTTTTATATATGATTATTCATCTTTACATTGCATTTTCTTCTAAGCCAGTGATTCCCAAAGTGGGCGTTACTGCCCCCTAGTGGGTGCTGCAGCGATCCAGGGGAGCAGTGATGGCCACAGGTACATTTATCTTTCCTATTAATTGCTATTAAAATTTAACAAAAAAATTAATTTCCAGGGGGCTAAGTAATATTTTTTCTGGAAAGGAGGCAGTAGGCCAAAAAAGTTTGGGAACCACTGTTCTAAGCCTTTGTACTACACAGAAAAAAGTTGTATCCCTTAGTGTCTATAGAGGCATAAATATAATTACTGGAGTTTGTGGCTTATCCATTTTTTTTCACTTTGTAAATCTAAACCCATGTAATTTGCATTATATATATAATTGCATGTAGAATTGGTAATATACAATATTTTGTAACATAATATAAAATAATATAGTGTATATTATTTTATAATATGATTAATATACTTACAATGGAATAATATTAATTACTATGTAATAGGGGCAGCTAGGTGGCACAGTAAATAGAGTACAAGGCCTAGAGTCAGGAAGACCAGAGTTCAAATCTGGCCTCAGACACTTACTAGCTATATGATCCTAGTCAAATCACTTGACGTTGTTTGCCTCAGTTTCCTTATCAGAAAAAGGAGCTGAAGAAGGAAATGGCAAACCATTCCAGTATCTTTGCCAAGAAAATTTCAAATGGAATCACCAAGAATCAAACACCATTGAAAATGACTTAACATCAACAACAAATACAATATTATATATAACCCAAATAATTTATAGATGGAGTACCAGGCTTGAAGTTAGAAAGATCTGAATTCAGGTTTTAACTTCTGACATTGTGTCACTATGGATAAATCATTTAATCTTTCAATGGTTCAGGGAAAGAACTTTCCAGGACTATAAAATACTGATGAATTGTCAACCTGGGTCAAAGGAAGGCATTTCCAGAGTGGAACTTCCCTACACTGAATAATTCTAGGTTTACCATTCTCTTCTCCCTCCAAAAACAAAAATCTCTTTATGAGGTTGTTTTGTTTTTTTAATGGAATTAAAAGTAGTTAAAAGATATAACAAAAAGACTTAAAGAAATTCTAATCTTTTTTTTTTCTCAGAATTAGGTTATGAAGAGGTAGTGAAGTAGGAAATTGGATATATAGTTAGACTTAAATTCAGGAATAACTGGATTTAAAACCAGGCTGAGAAACTTACTAGCTATGTGACCCTGTGCCTGACACTAAAGTTCAGTTTATTTCCATTTCTTCACCTTTAAAATAGGAATAATAATAGAGCTTTCCTTTCAGGTTTGTGGTGAGGATAATATGTAATAATAATTGAAAAGTGCTTTGCAAGTCTTAAGGTACTATTTCCATTTTTATTATCATTGTCATGTTTAGTTATTTTTTGGTAAACTATGGATTACTCTTTTAAAACTACTTCATTTTAACTTATTGAAAAATATTGTCTCAACTAAATTATTTAATTTCCTCATCTTAGCAAGTAGAGCATGCTGAATATAATTCAATATTTCCTTCATGAGGGCCAAGTCTGTGAATTATTCTTTTTTTTTTAAATTCCCTTATCATCTTTCATAATGGATTTCATATAGTATGGCTGACCAGCTCTCTGTTCAACCAGAACTAGTCTGCCTTTACTTAGACTACCCTAAGGCCACTAATCCTAGAGGCCATATTTATGTTGGACTTAGAGATAGTCAATCAATTTTAGCCTTATTGTAGCTTAGGATTCCAAAATTCCAATGATCCACTACTTTAAGCCTCTCCTGGTGATAGGTATCACAGGTATGCATACCACACTTGATCTGGATCCATTTTCTCCATGATCTATTTTCTCCAGTTTTTTTTTCCCCCCAATTGTGTTTGACTCTCCATGATCCCATTTGGGGAACTCTTGGCAAAGATACTGAAGTGGTTCACAATTTCCTTCTCTACCTCATTTTACAGGTGAAGAAACAGAGGCAAATGGGGTGAAGTGACTTATCCAGGGTCACACAGCTAGTAAATGTCTGAGGTATGATATGAACTCATTAAATGAGTTCTTGCTGATTCCAATCCCATTGTTCTATCCATTGCACCACCTGACTGCTACATTTTCTACACAACAACCTTTTAAATACTTGAAAACAGGTTTTATGTTCTTTTTAAGTTTTCTTTTCTCAGGAAACATTGCCAGTTCTTATTATTGGTTTCCTGTTATGTGGTCTCTGGACTTCTCAAAATCTTGATTATCCCTTTTCTGGTCACAGTTCATCTTGTCAATATTTTTTCCTAAAATGTGGAACCAGAACTGGAAATAATATCCCAATTGTGACACAATTAGGGGAAAGTACAGTAGGACTATCACTCCCATTGTTATAGACTCTCATGGTAGACTAGAATAGAATTAGCTTTTTATGTTACCTTGTTATAGTAATGACTCACCTTGAGCTAGTTTCCTATAAAAAATCATATATTTTGTATATGAATACTAATAATAGCAAATATTTACATAGTACTGACTATGTACCAGATGCTTTACAATTATCTCACTTGATTCTTAAAACATCCCTAGGAGTAAGTACTATTTTATCATCCTCACTTTATAGAGGAGGAAACTGAGGCAAAGAGAAGTTAAGTGACTTCATCAGAGTCACTCAGGTAGTAAGTGTCTAAGGCTAAATTTGAACTCAGGTCTTCCTGACTCCATTGAACCACTTAGATGCCCCAACTGTTACACAGCCATACTTCCCCCATGGTACACTTTATGATTTTTTTGTGGCCAGTTGTAGGACTTTACATTTATTCTTAATGCCAGTGATGGGCAAACTATGGCTTGTGGGCCAGATGTGGCCCCCTGAAATGTTTTATCTGACCACTCGACATTATTCCTAATTTGACAAATACAATGAGTAGGATACAATACAATGAAACTTTGAAAGAGTTGCCTTAAAAACAGACTGACAGATGAGCATTTCCTTTCCTTTGACCCCCTCTTTAAAAAGTTTGCCCATCACTGATTTAGACCAATCATCTACAGTTTATGAGATATTTTTAGATATTCAGTCATCCAAAGTGTTAACTACGTATTCAAAATTCATGTCAACGGTCATATAATTCGATAATCTTAGCTTCCATGTATTTATCTAAAGAAATGATACAGAAGGTTGAATAACAGAGGACTAAGAACACATCATTGAGGTTCTCCCTAGAGACCTTCCTCCTGTTTGATATCAATTTATTAATGGTTACTTTGGTATCTGGTTGTTTAACCGATTGCACATATACTGACCAAGCTGCCATTTTAGCACATCTATCTGCCTTGTCCATAAGGATTGGTAAAGATTTTGCCCAATGCTTGCTGGAGTAGAAGTACAGAATGTGAATTTATTATTATAATTCTCTAATCCATTAATCTAGTTTCCCTGTCAAAAAAGGAAAAGAGTTATTCTGCAATGATCTGATCTCAGAGAACCCATGTTAGCTTCAAGTAATCACTGCTTGAACAATTTATACTCTAACATCAGTGTGGGGTATACCTTTTGGCCCAGCGATATCATTCTTGGGTTATTTCCTAAGGTAATCAAGGGGAAAAATCAGGCTGAAAATGACTCCCAAAATTACTACGGTTTTTATAAATATTCACAAAACATTCCTTTAATGTGTTTTTTTAACCTTTACCTTATGTCTTAGAATAGAGACTATATATATATATATATATATATATATATATATATATATATATATATATATATCAGTTCCAAGCTAGAACAGTAAGGGCTAGGTGATTGAAGTTAAGTGACTTACCCAGGGTCACATAGCTAGGAAGTGTCAGAGGGCAGATTTGAGCCCAAGACTTCCCATCTCCATGCTGCTACTGTGTTTTGATATTTTGCCAGAGAAGGAAGGCAAGCTTAATAGCCTATAGTCGGTAGTGCC
>NC_058130.1:188418859-188444749 GCF_016433145.1 Gracilinanus agilis
TCATGTCCACCCCGACCCATGCGTTCAAGCAGTTGTTTTTCTTATATGTTTCCTCTCCTGCAGTCCTTCCTCTGAATGCGGGTAGCATCTTTACCATAAATCCCTCAGAATTGTCCTGGGTCATTGTATTGCTGCTGGTACAGAGGTCCATTACATTCAATTTTACCACAGTATGAGGCCATATCTATTTTTAAGTTGATATTTTCTTCAAATTTTTTGTACCTCTTTTACTAAGCTGTTAATTCTCTTTTTATAATTTTCTTGCATAACTCTCATTTTCCCCAATTTTTCCCCTACCATTTTTATCATTTTCCTTAACTCTTCCAGGAATTTATGTTGGACTTGTGACCAATTAGTATTTTTTTCTCTACTGCTGTGCTTGTAGCTGTTTTCATATTGCTGTCTGCTTCTGAATTTGTATCTTGGTCTTTCTTGCTACTGTAGCAGGTTTTCATGGTCAAATTATTTTGTTGTTTTTCCTAATCTATTTCTTGACTTTGAACTGAAAGTTTGGTTCTACTCAACTGGGAGCTGGAGCTAAGAGGAACCATATCAATCTTTAGCCTTTTTCATGCAAGTGTATTCAGAGTAGTTCTGAGAATCTGCAAGTTTTCAATGCTTCTAAGATTGTTAGGGTTAACTCAACCCCACTATAGAATTTTCCAACTTTGCTGTTAGAAATTCATAGGGTCATAAATCTAGATCTGAAGGGGATGTTAGAAACACTTCAGTTTAATCCCCTTATTCTTTAGAAGAGGGAATGAAAGTAAACTTGCATCTCTCCCCACCTTTATAGTTCTCATACATCCAAAACACCCCCTCCCCACCAATAAGCCTAAGTTTATTCTCTATCCTGAGAGAGGTGTGTTGACTGCTCTCCTGGTCTACTTTTTGGTGTTTAAACAGGAAGGGCTGCTGCTCCTCTGTAGCTATAAGCATTATTGTTCCTCTTGGCCTTCAATTATGACCAGGGCCCCTGCTCCCTTTTGACCAACACTTCCAAGACTCCTTTTAGTCCTGGAACTAGAGTTGCAATTCAATACCATCTGTAGTCAGTACTAGTAACAGGGTCCTGTGTCTGTTTCTCTTTTTCTTTCTGACTAGTAATCCAACTCCCTTACCATATCTTGACTGAAAGTTCCCAAAGCTGCTACTGCTGCTCTTACTGTCAAGAGCTCTGGACAGTTCTACATTCCAGAGACATAGAACTCTCCTGTCAGACTCCTAAGTTTTCTTAAAACCAGAAAAATATATCACTTTGAAATAATTCCTTAAATTGCATTTTTCAGTGGAAGAATCAACAAAAGGCCAGAGTTGTTTGGAGAGGACTGTTGAGGGTTCCGCTAAATTGGTGCCTCTAATCCACCATCTTAATCCTCTTTCATTACCAGTCTTCATAATCTAAGAACGTTAGAATTAGAAGAGACCTTAAAAATATTTAATCTAACCTCTTCATTTTACAGACAGGAAAACTTGCCTAGGATAACTAAATTTGAATTAAAATCCTGGAAGATATCTTCTCAAGACAGCAGCATCATGGGATAGTGAGACCTTAGAAAAAGATTTGGGTTCAAGTTTGACTTATGAGACACATACTAGCAATGTGAACCTCAAAGTTTCCTAAATGATGCAAATACAAGAGCATCATTTGGAAGAAAGCATTTCCTCACTAGGATTTTCTTATACCTATGAAACTGTAGATCTGATCAATAGCAACTAAAATTTTGCCTAATAGTTCAATGGTGTTTCTGTTATACCAAGCTTTTTCTAGTCAGAATTTAGGCTATAAAAGAAGGCATGTGTAGTCACTGTGTAATTACCCTGAATCCTTTATTGCAGAAGTTCTTGAATGAATAAGAAGCAGCAAAAAGTTTTGACTTCCCCTGGAAATCCAATATGCCTCAAAATGATATATCATATTTGTCTTATGTTGAATAATTGATGTTGGTGTATATGAATATGAGTAAGTGAGTATGCAATGTAGTTGGGGATGGGATGAAAAGGGCAATTGAAAAGAATTATATGACAAGATTCCAGTTTTCCTTTCCTTTTATCCCAATGGGATCACTAAATTTCAACTTAGGTTTGTTTCTTTCACTTGGTTCCTCAGCAAAGAACTCAGATTCACTGTGTAATTTCCTAACTTTGCTCTTAGAAATTCTTGGATCATAAATCTAGACCTGGAAGGAATGTTAGAGGCCATCTAGTTCAACCCCCTTATTCTTTAGAAAAGAAAACTAAGACAGACTTGAACCTTATCCTTTGACTTCTGAGTTCGTGTTCATTTTTTTGTGTTATACTACAGTGTCTCCCCACTTTGTAATAGTCACACATCCATGGCACCCTTAAATTTTCCCCCACCCTCATGCAAAAGAGCCCAAATCTATTCTCCATTGTCATCAAGAAGGCAAGGTTAAGCAAAGCAAAGTAAAATTGTTTGGGCCTAGATATGCATTTCTCCCTAAATTTTCTATGCTAAACTTTTCTCAAGGCTATTACATTTTGGGCCCATTCAGATAAATTATACCAGCTTCATTCCATTTCTCCACAGATATTGTTTTCTTGGTAAAGTTGCTCTTCAGCAGTGCTGGGACAATTTCCTTTCTTAAACCACAGCTGGTATATTTTTAACATACAAGTAGACCTAGAATTCTGTGCAAAGTTAGAAAATAGGACATGCCAGTAATGCCTGTAAAATGGTAGCAATATTAGAAGTGGAAATCAAATGAAAATTAAAGTAATAACTAAATTCAATAGTTCTATTTCAAAGTTTTAAGATTACACTACAGAGGGTTCCCAGTACCATTTCATGACTTCTGATTACAGCCAGGGAACAGTGATATGAGGGCACATTTTGTATTTCCTGGGAGGGATATTTGCATTTTCTTGCAGCTGTTTGCATTAACCTGTTGGGCTCCAGAGAGACTCCCTTCCCCCTACCTGGAATTGAATGAGAATGTGTTGGCTGCCAGCAGGGTTGCAATGCAAAGGAAGCTCCCAGCCCAGCAGAATCCAGAGATTTGGGGGCTAAATTGCAAAGTACAAAAAATATGGTCATGTTAAAAATATAGTGCAAATTGAACACAGATGTGTAGAATGTGTGCATGTGTATATGATAAACAACAATGTCTTGTGGCATTGAGTTTCATCTGAATTTAAAGATTTCCAGGGCAATGAGAATGTCTTGCCTTACCATTACAGGGAAACAGAGTGCTAAGATGGGAATTTCTTATTTCTTCAACTTGCTGTTGTATCCCAAATAGATTTCCCCATCTGAGGCACAGTTAGAGAAAGATGATGGGGATTTTTACTCAGGATACTGAATTTGGAGGACTCTGACAATACTTGCAACTTTCAATCAGGATTCAGTACTTAGTCTGTAATAATAATTCAAATAGAGAACTACCAGGAAGTAGGCTGGGATAAGATCCTTTGAAGTAATAACCAGCTCCCTGAAATGAAGGCATGCTTCATGCTACTCACCCCAAGAACAGTTGGCAATACTTGCCTTGGGCCCAGAATTTCATAGTTATGAATCATCCTTGTTCCCTATTACCATAATGGATAGGACCATAGAAGCATATGGAATACTTGTGTCTGACATACACCAAAGCTATAGCTCTGGAGTTTGGAATGAGGGCTCCATACAATAGTTTATAGGGGGGACAGCACTTCTGGTGTGAGGGTTTGCTGAGCACTTTTTATTTTTATTTTTGATATCCACCTGACAATCAACTCTTACCTGCGTCTTTAAGAAACTGTAGTGTGCACAGCAGTCATCTCAGCAGATGGGCTGAACAAGGTTGAGGATAACTGATGGGCCACAAACTTATCCATGAGCTAGGGGAGATATTTATTCTATGCATGAAGACTTCCCCTAGTGGAATGGGCAGATGAGAACAATTTGTTCCAATAGCTATGAGGGCAGGTATATGGAAATCTTAGAGTTTGGTTAGACATCAAAGACGCCAAAGTCATCCATTGTATTATAGACCATTACTGGTCATATTGACATTTTTCTTGTTGCTGGACTTCGATGACTCCAGAAGAGAAAATGAGGCTGATGACTTTTGCAACTCTGTCTCATTTAAATCAAATTAGTGAGGGGGCAGCTGGGTAGCTCAGTGGATTGAGAGCCAGGCCTAGAGACGGGAGGTCCTAGGTTCAAATCCGGCCTCAGACACTTCCCAGCTGTGTGACCCTGGGCAAGTCACTTGACCCCCATTGCCTACCCTTACCACTCTTCTTCCTATAAGTCAATTCACAGAAGTTAAGGGTTTAAAATAAAATAAAAAATAAAATAAAATAAAATAAATCCAATTAGTGAAGAAGTCAAGATGTTACCCTTTGATGTCATTGGTCTTTGAAAGTAGAAAACACCTTTCCGATAAAATCAGGAGTGAAGTAAGGATCCCTACTGTCACTACTACTATTCAATATTATACTAGAAATTTTAGTTATAACAATAAGAGAAAAAGAAGAAATTGAAGGAATTATAATAGGCAATGAGGAAGTAAAGCTATCGTTCTTTGTAGACGATATGATAGCATACTTAGGGAATCCTAGAAAATAAATCAAAAAACTAATTGAAACAATTAACAACTTTAGCAAAATTGTAAGATATAAAATAACAATTTTTAGCATTTCTTTGTATTATCAATAAAGTTTAATAGCAAAAGATAGAGACCTATTTAAAATAACTAGAGCATACAAAATACCTGAGAATCTCCCTGCCAAGACAAACCAAAGAACAATATGATCACAACCACAAAATACTTTTCCCAAATAAAGTCATGTCTAAATAACTAGAAAAATATTGCTCATGGGTATGCCAAGCTAATATAATAAAAATTACAATTCTAGCTAAATTAATTTTCTTATTCAGTGCCATATCAACCAAACTATCCAAAACCATTTCATAGCAGTAAGAAAATAATAATAAAATTCATCTGGAATAACAAAAATATCTAGAATATAAAAGGAACAAATGAAAAAGATATGAAGAAAAGAGGTTTAGCAGTACTGGATCTCAACTTTATTATGAAGCAGAAACAATCAAAACAATCTGGTACTGGCTAAGAAATAAAATAGTTGATCAGGGGAGTGGATTAGACACTCAACACACAGTGATAAAAGACCTTAGTAACAGAATGTCTGATAAACCCAAAGATATGTACTTTTGGAAGAAGAATTCACTATTCAACAAATTTTTCTGGAAAAATTAGAAACAGTATGGCAGAAATTAGGCATAGACCAATACCTCATGCCATATACCAAGAAAAAGTCAAAATGGATATACAATTTAGAAATAAATAGTGAAGCCATAAATAAATTAGGGGAAACATAAAATAGTTTACCTAGCACACCTATGCATAATTGGAAGAATTTATATCCAGACAAGACAGAAAGCATTGTAAGATGTAAAATAGATAACTTTTGACTACATTAAATTAATAAGGTTTTGCACAAACAAAATCAATGCAATCAAGATTAAAATGCAAACAATAAACTGGGGGGGGTGAAACTTTACAACAAGTGTATCAGGCTTCATTTCTTAAATATGTAGAGGACAGAGTCAAATTTATAAGAATATGAAGCATTCCACAAATGGCAAATGGTCAAAGGTTTTGAAGAAGAAATTCTCAGATGAAAAATTTAAAACTATCTTTAAACATAGAAAAAATGCTCCAAATCACTATTAATTGGAAAAATGCAAATTAAGCCACTTCTGAGGTATCATCTTACACATATCAGAATAACTGAACAACTTGTGATATATGATTGTAATGTAATATTATTGAGAAACAACAAAAAAGATGGTCACAAAAAACCTGGAAAGACTTATATGAAGTAATGGAAATGAAGTAAGCAGAAACAGGAGAAAGTTGTACACATAACAATAATACTGTATAATGACCAACCATGAATGACCTAATACCAACAAGGCAAAGACCCAGGACAATTCCAAGAGACTCATGTTGAAAAAGGCTACCCACCACCATAAAAAAAATAGAGAAAGTACAAATGCAGATTGAAGCATACCTTTCTTCACTTTATTTCCACCATGAACTTTTCTCTAGTGTAAGTGATATGTTTCATGTTTCATGTGTGTTTCATAACATAATGAACATGGAAATATGTATTATATGTGAAAATAGATACCTTTTTGGGGAGGGGAGAAAGGTGGGTAGGAGTTAGGGAACATGGATCGCAAAATGTCAGAAAATTATTATTATATATTGTATGATGTAATCTGGAAAATAAAAATAATTTTAAAAGAAAACAAAGGATAAACAACAACAAATGTTAGCACCTTTATTTCAAATTACAGTTTGCAAAATATTTTACATATAAGAATTAGGAGAGCCAGTCAATCAATGTTAGAGATGGAGGGGAGATAGAGAGAGTCTATGAGGGTGAGACTCTCTTATAGCTCTCCCCTCTTGCTAAATATTTAGTGCTGAGACTTTGAGGGGGTGTCACCCAAAAACTGGGTGACCTGGATGGTTTGCTGCCCCTCAGGACTTGGGGTCGAGGCTTCTCTATAAGAAGAGGTATTGGGCACCCCAATTTGATTCTGAATGAGGGCAGGATTCACCCAAGCCTTCCCCATAGTCAGCCAACTTCACAGCAGGTGGTCTGACTTCAAGATGGAGGCAGCCAGACCAAGCTATGATTTCCCCTCTCCCTTGTCTCTCAGGTACTCTGAAATGCTATCTGACTAATGAATGTCTTTATTAATATCAATATAGGGATTGGGGAAAGGGGGAAAGGGCAGAGGGATTTTGGGGTCCCCTCTTCTCTATTTCTATTGGGTCTGTCACTCGGGTGGGAACCTTTGGAGTTCCCACTCCTAAGCATCTCCCCCCTTGTCCCTTCTCCTTCTGTTTCTATTTCTATCCTTTTCTATAATTGCAAGTCAAACTAGAAAGGGTCCCTCAGCAAGGTTGGGTAATGGGAGGAGCCCAAGAGATCACTCCCAAAATGGAGTCCCAAACTTAGCTGACTCGTTAGTTGAAGTCTAGATGGATGAGAAGTGATGGGATGCCTTTGATCAGGGAATCTGGGTTTCAATGTCCAAAGAAAGATCCTCAGGAAGCTCTCAGGACTGGATTCGAGCTGAGATGTTCTCTTCCTCCCCCTCTCTCAGTCCTCCGCCAGGAGTTCCTCCTCTCCCTCCTCTGGAGAATTATTCAGCATTCCCTCTGATCTCTCAACTGTCACCAACTGTCACCATCTGCCTTCTTCTGGCTCTTTTTATCCCATCCCCCATCCTTACATACATCTACTATCTTTGATTCTCACAACAATCCTACGAGATAGATGCTTATAATGTATTTTAAAGATTATGACTTGCCTAGAGTCAGACAGCTTGTAAGGGGTTTTTAATCAGTATTAAATTCTTGTCTTCCTGACTGCAAATCCAACTTATTTGCCCCTAAATATGTTAGAAAGAACCCTCATTGTTAATTTCCAAATAAATAGAAGGGAGATGATTCCTACTTTCTTGGGTTTTCCTGAAATGCTTGGAACTATTTGGTTAACTTTTAGATCTATCTTTCCAACAATCTGAGAAGATGGAAGGATATGTTTATGTTACCCTTCACCGCAGTGGTAGAGATTTCTTGGGACTCTGAGCCAGAATCAACATTCTCCATCTTTATGAAAATGCTGTAGGACACTTTCTTCAGCCCAGACTGAGTACCTCATGATCATCTTTGTCTCTTCAAGAAGCCTGTTGTGACTCTGGGATATGGTCACTAAAACAAGGTTTCAAAAGAGCTTTGTAATAGTTTAGGATTGGGGTGATGAGTGAACAGGAATTCTCAATCTTATACTTCCTGTCCACCCCTAGCAACAACTCCTGTCCAGTGTAAGGGTTAAATTTAATGGTTGGAAAATAATTTTATGAAATTATATAGTCACCAATATTTATTATATCTAGATTCAGAAATTTATTTACAAATATTTACAAAATGGAGAGGAAACAATGAAGTAGAGAAATGCAAAGAGGTTAGAAAGGTTATCTATTCTATCACCTTAAATGGTTACTCCAGTTCTGTTTAATTCAGGCAGAGATTAATTAGCTTTCAAAAGGGAAGGCTGGTAGTGAATAACCACCTGGCCTCCTCCAAGATGGAAACTAATCTCTTAGGAAACTAAGAAAGGGGTCAGCCTTTCACTCACCCAAGGAATTTGTCCAGGAGTCATAGTCTAATTTGAAGGCAAGCTTCAAGCCCTCAATCTAAACCCTAGTCTCCAACAAAGATCCCTCCAAGACTCTCCCTAATCAGAAGACTATCTCTAGAAGACAATCTCTTTAGACTATTTTCTCAAAGATAATCTGCTCTGAGTGATTTAGGGGCTTCCTTTTGTGGTGACTTCCTCTCCCTGCCCCTCTTCACAGGGACCAATCACAGTTTCCAAATTGTCTAGCACTGCCTGGGGGCAGTGTCTGTGGGATCAGGACTTCTCACCTTCTGAAGGTTAAATTCTCATAAAAAAAAAGATTCACAGCTATGAGTGTGATTTTTCTAAATCTCACCTTCTGAAGGTTAAGTTCTCATCAAAATGATTCACAGCTAAGCGTGTGAATTTTCTAAGTACCTTGCTAGCTTCTCATCTAGTAGGGTGTTCAATCTTTAGTTGATTCAATTTAAAAGTAAACAAAGGAGAGTTAATCCTGTCTTTAGTCTAGTGAGGTACTAAGCAGAGGTATTTAAGTTAGTGTTAACTCAAGATAGACAGTAATGAATTCTCTTTCACACCAGCTAAGAGTGAAGTAGGCCAGTGCCAAATATCTTTCCAGAAACCGAAGACCGGAAATAAATCATGAGAAATTAGAATCATTAGAAATTCAAGAAAATAATTATAAAAATTTATAATTATGATATTAAAAATAAATAATTATTAGCCCAGTGGGTATCATTGATAGTCTCACTATCACTGTAGGGATAACATCTTACTTCTAGAGGAATTTAAATAAAGAGAAAAGAGACATTTCTACTTATAATTCCTATAGCATAAAAATTCATTATTCTTTATGGATAGAGGTCCCATGGGTGTGTTGGACCAGTATATATGTGAGAACTGATTGTTAAATGTTCAGTGTGAGCACTTATACCCCAGAAATCAGCAAATGCTACAGACCAGGACTTGATTTATTAGTATGTTGATTGTCCAGACTTAAGAAAGTGTTAGAGAAAATGCCAGCAATGTAGATTAGACTTAAATGTATTTCAAGCCAGCATATTTTTTGGAGAGTCAGGTGTTAAACATGTACCCTCAGGGTAAACCAGAACATCATACCTAGGAATCAGAACTATGTCTACATTGGGAGATTGAAGATTTTTCCCAGGTGTTGAAATTTAGAGAACACTGACAGCTGCCTACACCCCTTTATCAGGTAGAAACAATTTAGCCTAGCAATTATCAAGAATAATTAGTGAAATTAGGAACTACCAGATGCTTCCTCTCCATGGCTAACATACCCCAGGTGGTAGACCAGTCTAGTTGGGTCCCAAAGTCTCTATCTACCTCCATTTCTCTTCCATCCTCTCCCTATCTTCCCATTTATCACTTAAAGTTCATTTCATGCTATTTGCCCTGTCTCATTTTGTGAATCTTGCCCTAGACATGAAAAATGTGAGTTAAAATTCTGCAAGGCAGGTGAAAAAGTCATCCACTGCAATCGGTCATTTCAGTAGATTACTATAAAAACAAATGATTGTGCCTAACCTGATGCCTATATGAACTAGACACACAGATCAAACATCTCAAATTAGGCATAAAGGGAAATTCGCTTTTTTTGTCTGAACCAAGGTATTTTATAGACTTTAAGTAAGACCCATAAGCAGGGATAGCTCCTATATATGGGATCCACGACAATAAAGAAAAGGGCTAACTACCTTTTATGGACTCAATGTGGAAAGCCTGGGCACAGTTGAACTTATATTTATGACCAAGGACAGAAAGCAGCCTTAGAAGTACTTTTGAAAATAAAGGAAGTAGATTTCTCAGGGTCACATGTCTAGAAGTGTCTAAAGCAATATTTGAACTCAGATAATCCTTACTACAAGTTTAGTGCTTTCTATGTAATTTTATATTATTATATGTTAATTTATATTTATATATTATAATTATATAATCAAGCATAAGTATATAAATATACTTACAACTTATTTAATATATTTGATAATTTAATTTCTTTTTCACTCTAATATATAACCACATATTATATCAAAGACATGCATAGCCAATATATTATTATAAATCATTAATATAATCCTTTGCTAGATATATAAGTGTGTGTATACTTCTATATACATGTATATATGTACATATATGCTCATACAAATATATGTGCAACGATCCATGTGTATGTCAATATATATCCACATCTATGTATATATGTTTATAAGTAAATATACATATGCACATATATATGTATGTGTGTCTCCATACACGGTTAATGTTTTGATAGGTCAAGAATTTGTGAATCTTGCCAGTATTAACATTTTTTTCTACTGGTGGAGATTATAACCCCTTCATCCCTTTATAAATGGTTTCCAATGGTCAATTGGAATTCTAACCGTTTTATAAATGAGTTCCAATGGTCAAAAAACTTTATCACCTGGTAGCCAACTCTCTGAAAATGACTATCTTTGAACACAGCTAAGCCAGTCCTCTGATGACAAGCACGTAGTTTATTTCTGTGCCTGTACTTGAAGCTTTACAATCTTGATAGGCTCTGTCAGAGTCTACTGGGGAATGTGAGACCTTTGAAAAACTAGGGTTACTTGTTACTTGCACACCACAAAGAGGAATTAGATGAAGTCTTTATGGAGTTATATATCTACACTTGTACTTTAGATATGTGTTTAGATGATAATAATAATAATAACAATAATAACAATGATATTAATAATAAAAACAAGGCTTACATAACAATTGTCTCATTTGATCCTCACAACAACCCTGGGTGGCAAGTGCTATTATTTTCCCCATCTTATATTTGAGAAAATCAACCAATCAATAAATGTGTATTAAGCATAGTCACCAGACATTGTCCTAAGCATTTTGCAAATATTATGCCACTTTATCTTATGAAGAATACCTAGAGGTGGTGTGGTTATTATCTCCATTTTACAGTTGAGGTGACTGAGGTAAAGATTAAGTAACTTTCCTAAAGTCATATAACTAGTAAGTGTCTGAGTCTGGATTCGCACAGTCTTCTTGACTCCAGTTAGGTGTCACAGTGCTGGGTCTGGAGTTCAGCTATTTACTAGCTATATGACCCTGGGCAAGCCACTTAACCTTGTTTACCTCACTTTATTCATTTGTGAAATGAGCTGGAGAAGAAAATGGAAAATCATTTTAGTATCTTTGCCAAAAAAACCCTAAAGAAGTCATGAAGAGTCTGACATTACTAAAATAAGCCTAGAGGCTCTATCCAATGGACCACCAGCTGCCCCAAAGTTAAGCTAGGTAATAATAGTTACCTTGGGAAAGAAAGGAGACCAAAATAAACAAGCCCTTGATGCAAATGATTCTATACATAAGTTATATGTAAATTTATACCAACTGATTAACAAATTGATGCACTATAACAATTTATAGATGGTGACCTGGAGTTTGCATATTTAATTAAAGTTATAAAAATTCATCAATCATTAATACTTATTATGACCTCTAGAAGTTCAAAGACTCAAGCTGATTGAAGGTTGAAGATTCTTAAGTTTGTTGTTCTTAATAATGAATTTATTGGCATGTTTAACTTTTTTCATTTTAAATTCAATGCATGATAAACAAGCATTTTTTCTCTCTCCTCATTCCTCCCAACCCCTATCCCTCCCCTCTCACCCCATACCTTGATTACTAAAAAAATAAAATCTTGATGTTTCAGTACTACTTCAGGAACTAATCTCAGACCTAGGACACTCCAGGCAACATACTCAACTTTCTCCAAGAGAGAAATCAACAAAATTGAGCTCAGTGAATGAATGAATGAATGAATGAATGAATGAATGAATGAACAAATAAATGTATTATTTGGTTACACACTGGTAAGAAGAGGTGCAGAAAGGGATAGGATGGGAAAAGAAAATTCATTCATTTAGGTACTAATTACCCAACTAAATTTAAATTGTGTGGAGACAAAGATAGACAGATGATATATAGGCAAATAGATAAGACATAGATTAAATTAAATTATACATGACTTTCTTAGTTTGCCAGTTTCATAAAACTATTTTAGTCAAGTGCTTTTCATATTTGTTTATGAATATAACTGCATTTAATTTTATTTGCATGTTACTGAGCAGTGTATAGAATACAAGATCCCGCTGTGTCTCCTATTTGTTGACACACAAAAGCATTTAGTTGATAGAGCAAAAAAGACCTTAAGTTATATCCATAATCAGTCTATCTTCTATGCATATGTTAAGGACACACAAGGTCTCATGACAAAAGAAGATGGCATGAATAACTCCTCAATGACTTACAAAGAAAGGCATCATTCAGAGAGATGTGTGCACCAAAGGTGTCTGAAAGTGTCCTATACAAAGTCCAAATGAGGAATTACCTATAGACCAAAGCATTTTGTAAATGTGATATTGTGCTGATTTCTTAGTCTTCCACACAGGAGAAATCAAATGAATATAAAAAAACCCATCTTATTCAGGTAATGTAGTAAGCTAGGTGAGCAACCTATAGATAGATAGATAGATAGATAGATAGATAGATAGATAGATAGATAGATAGATAGATAGATAGATAGATAGATAGATAGCCCAACTTGTACTTTTAGTCTGAGATCTCTGAAATTGTAAATGATCACTTAATTCATCAGAATTCTTATGTTTTTCAGAATTGTCTGCACAAAGTTGTTGTTATTGAATAAAATGTTCTTTGGATTTTCACTTCACTGTGCATCAATTTAAACAAGTCTTCCCAGATTTCTTTGAGACTATCCTCTTCAGCTCATTTCTTACCATACCATAGTATAGTATATAGATTTAAATGCCAAATGGAGAAGTTTGAATTTTATATTAAAGGCAAAAGGCAACCACTGGAGCTTTTTGAACAAGCCAATGACATGGTTAGATTTGTGCTTTCGAAATTTCACCTTGGCAGTTGTGTAGACTATTTATTGGAGATGAATAGTGAGTGTGGGCCCAGTGCTGAATAAAAGGAGATTAAACTGAGTTGTATCTGGGAAACTGAGTAGTATTTTCAATGATAGCCAATTTCTCACTGGCACCAGAGCTTTTTTTTTTCAAGGACCTAATATTCTCTCAAGGATGCTCTGTGGCTATAAATCATAGAATATTATATAATTGGGGGGTTACATTTGTAGGTGATTGAAAAAGGCAATGTGAATTTATTTTCCTTTGTATTTCTGGTGCTAACCACATAATAGGCACTTGAGAAATTCTTGCTGATTGGTTAGGTTGTGTCACACTGAAATCTTTGACATGGTAGAATAACTAGAAGGCAAATAGCATATTATATTAAGGAAAAGTGGAAGATTTATAGAAAGACATGATACACAGGGTGAGAAAGCATGGATGGGTTTTGATCCACATGGTATATCCAATCCTGATAACATCATGGATATATTGAAATATTGATATAGCATAACCAATTAAAAATTACTCCAGTAGTCACTAAAGCTGCCAACAGCTAATTCAGTGGGGCCTAACATAAATAAGTCAAACATTTAACAAGTTGTCCTATAGGCAGGGTATGCACATAGTCTATAAAAATAATTATGAATGGTTCCAAATTTGTCACTGTAGAAGCTACTCATCACCCAGGCAAATCCAAGAATTCTTTGACAAACATTCTGACTGCATTGAAGGTATGTGGGTGAGTGAAAATTGGCACTGGTTTAATAAACCAGAGCTTTGTATTTAAATGAAAACAAGTGGTGAACATACCATTGTGGAAGACATCTAATTATCAGCAAAGCCAATTTTTGTTCTGAAAGAACTGGGATTAAAAAATTATATAATTGGAGATGCCAAACAATAACAACTAAAATAAAACCAAACACTGTATCAGCAGGAAAACAAATGAAGGCAGTTTGGGACATTATATTTAGCTGCTGCTGAGTGAATGATCCATTGATTTACATGTCAAATGTGGCTTTTATTGAGTTTCATTCCCAACATAATTGTGGTTTGCAAAACAGAGAGTATCATTCAGTTAACTAAGTCAATAAAGGAGAAAATATAGACAAAGAAAAAGGCCAGAAATAGACCATGTTAGGAAATACTGTTAAAGAACAGGTCAGGAGAGTGTGTTAACTTTCTACTGTATTTCTACTTTATTGAATTTCTGGTACTTTAAAATTTTTTCCCTAATTGCTACTCCAAAAATTATAGGCAGCCATTTAATAGACTAAATCTTAAATGGATCTCAAATGTACCAATATAAACTCTAGAAAACTGTTTGTATTTATAATTTTATTTTCAGGGTACCAATAGGACAGACCTATATGCACATCTTTAGCATAGCTTTGAGGGTGTTCATCAGTAAGCCCTCATTATCAGCAAATGGTATTTACTGATCTTCTATGAGGTTTTGACACTGTTCTTAAGTGCATAAGAAATAATCAAGGATCAGAAACCAAAACCAGAGACAATTTTCTTCTCAGTACTTAGGATCATGAGAGATAAGAAACTGAGACCAGTCATTTGATGGAATACTTAAAGAATCCCAGAGAATCAACTAAAAACTAATTGAAATAATTAATAACTTTAGCAAAGCTGTAGGATACAAATTAACCCACATAAATCATCAGCATTTCTATATATTACCAACAAAGTCCAATAGCAAGAGATAGAGAAAATCCATTTAAAATAACTCTAGACACTAAAATACCTGGGAATCTACTTGCGAAGATAAACACAGGAGCTATATGAACACAATTATAAAATGCTTTTCACAGAAATAAGTCAGATCTAAACAATTGGAAAAGTATCAATTGCTCACATGTAGGTCAGGCTAATATAATAAAAATTACAATTATACCCAAATTCATTTACTTATTCAGTGCCATACTAATCAAACCACCAAAAATTATATTATAGAACTAGAAAAAATAACATCTGGAAGAACAAAAGGTCAAGAATTTCAAGGGAATTAATGGGGGGGAAAGTAAAGTGACCTAGCAGTACCAAATTTCAAACTGTACTATAGAATAGTAATCATCAAAACATTCTGGTACTGGCTAAGAAATGGAATGTTGTATCAATGGAATAAATTAGATTCCTAATATATAGGAGTAAATGACCTTAGCAACCTAGTTTTGACAAACCCCCAAATCCTAAATTTTGGAATAAGAATTTATTATATGACAAAAACTGCTGGGAAAACTGGAAAACAATATAGCAGAAACAAAGTATAAACCAATATCTCACTCTCTGTACCAAGATAAGGTCAAAATTGGTATATGATTTAACCATAAAGGATGATACCATAAGCAAATTAGGGAAGCAGAATAGTCTACCTGTCAGATTATGGAAAAGGGAAGAATATATGACCAAAAGAGATAGAAAACATTATGAGATGTAAAATGAATAATTTTGACTATATTAAATTTAAAAGGTTTTGTACAAACAAAACCAATGTAATCAAGATTAGAAGGGAAACAACAAACTAGGAAAAATAATTTAGAGCAAATTACTCTGATAAAAGTCTAATTTATCAAATATATAAAGAATTAAATCATGTTTCCAAGAACACAATTCATTCCCCAATTAACAAATGGTCAAAGGTTATGAATAAACGGTTTTCAAATGAATAAATCAAAGCTATCAATAATCATATTAAAATGTTCTAAATCCCTTTTGATTAGAGAAATGCAAATTAAAACTCTGGGGTACCACCTCACACCTATCTGATTGTCCAATATGACACTAAAGGACATTGATAAATGTTGGGGAGGATATGGTAAAATTGGAACACTAATGCATTGTTAGTGGAGTCATGAACTGATGCAACCATTCTGGAGGGCAACTTGGAATTGTTCCCAAAAGGCTATAAAACTGTATATAATCTTTGATCCTATACCAATACCACTACTAGGTCTGTATCTCGAAGAGATTTTTAAAAGGGAAAGGAAGGATCTACTTGTGCAAAAATTTTTATAGCAGCTCTTTTTGTAATGACAAAGAACTGGAAACTGAAGGAATGTCCATCAATTGGGGAATGACTAAACAAATTGCAGTATGTGATGGTGATGGAATGCTATTATGCAATAAGAAATAACGAGCAGAATGATTTCAGAAAAAAGCTGGAAAGATCTACATGAACTGATGCAGAGTAAAATAATTAGAACCAAGAGAACATGGTGCACAGTGACAGCAATCTTATATGATGACTAACTGTGAAAGACTTATCTCAGCAACACAATGATCCATGATAATTCTGATGGACTTATGACCAAAAATGTTGCCTACCTTCAGAGAAAGAACTGTTAGAATCCAAATGCATATCAAAGCATGCTATTTTTCGCTTTGGTTTATTTGTGTTTTCATTTTGGGTTTTGGCTTTATAGGAGAATTCTTTTAAAACAAGGACCAGTATGGAAGTAAATTTTTCATGATAATACCAGATCAAATTGCTTACCATCTTTGGAAGTAGAGAGCGGAGGGAGACAATTTGGATCTTATAGTTTCAGAAAATATGTGTTGAAAATTGTTGTTGTGTGTAATTAAGAAAATAAAATATATATTTAAAAATTGAGACCATTTACCAAGAACTCCTTGTTCTCTACTCCTCATATCATATCATTCAAACATCTTCTACACTGTCTTTCTTTACTCCAACCTCAGATGAAGACATAGCAATTCTCCTTGCCAAAAAACTCCTCTAATTCACTCTTTTGCCATGAAAACTTAGGGGTCAGACACTGCTGAATAACTGAAAAATTTTCGCTTTTGATCCTATAGCCACCCAACTGCTTTAGCAAATTGTACCTCTCATCCTCCTCCTCATTATCATTTTCTCTGCTCTGTCTCTTTTTGTCTTTCTCCTGACTCCTTAATTGTTTCATACAAACAGATTCATATTAAAAAGAACAACTCACATGATCCAACCACAACCATTGCTGTTATCCTTCACCTTATATCTCCCCTCTCTTTTGTGCCTCAGTTCCTCAGAGAGAGCTCTATAATTGTTATCCCCAGTTTTTCTCCTCTTACTTTCTTTAAACTCCCTACAATATAACTTCTGATCTCTTCATTCAGCTGCAATTGTCGTTTCTAAAGTCACCAATTATCCCTTAATTGCCAAGTCTATTGGCCTTTTCTCAATCCTAATTCTATTTGACCTCTTCTTTGACAGTGCTGATGACTTTCTCCTCTAGGTTTTGGTAACATGGTTCTCTCTTGTCTATCTGAACACTCCTCCATTTCCTTTTATGAAATTTCATCCATGTCATGTCTTTTAACCTCAAGTATACACCCAGGCTCTTTCCTAGGCCCCTTCTCTCTCTTTCTTTTTTTCTATACCATTTCTTTTGGCGATCTCATTAGCTCTCATGGGTTTAATTATAAGTTCTATGCAGATTCCCAGATTTCTTTATCAAATCCCAGCCTTTCAATTGAGGTAGTATTGCAAATCCCCAGCTGCCTCTTAGACATTTCAAACTGCATGTCTCATAGGCATCTCAAATTCAACACATCCAAAACATTGCTTTACATTTCATTTTTGTATCCTCAATACCTAGCAAAATGACTTGCATTTATAGGCATCTAACAAATACTTATTAGATCAGAATGGATTGATTGAGAAACTACAAAATATTCCACAGGAATGAAATATATCCCTAGCCCCTCCCTTTCTGTATGATGGTGTACCGAGATGGAGTCTCTGTCTCCTTCAGCCCAATAGGACACATTTCTTGAGTCTAGTCCTGGCATAAAAATTCTTACTTACATCCCTGCTCAGTTTCCTTATTTGGAAAATGGGGATAATGCTACTTGCATTACCCATCTCAGTGTCACTATGAGGAAACTGCTTTATAAGGCACAGCAGGCTATAGAAATGAGAGCAATAGCTATTTTTACATGACACTTTGCTAAGTAATGCTGGATGTATAACAGTGATTAGATGTCATCTTTTCCCGTATAGAGCTTGCCATATACAAGACGGTGTCAATAACCAAGGCAGAATTTAAATGTTTTCCAAATACCTTACTCAGAAACATGAACAAAATTGTTGCCAATTTTACACTGCAGCAAGTCTGAGTATCTCACATCCAGACATAATAATGAGTGTGTATAGTACTGCGTATGTTATGGGTAAATAAGGTTAATGAAAAATGAAAACTATAGTTCATCATTAACAACACAGAGAACATGCCTAAATCATAATACTTCCATGAGTTAGATATTATAATCGAGAAAAAATTCCTGAAGAACTAAGTGTAAATCCCATCTCTGAAAACTAACTAGCTTCCTGACCTGAGACAACTCTCTTTACCCTTCTGATTATCAGTTTTCTTATCTATAAAATGAAAGATGACCTCTCAAGTCCCTCTGTTCTATACATCTATGATCCCTTGTAATTTCATATCAATATTAGAAGTACAGATTTTAGGAGTATCTTTCTATGAGAATAAGGGGCAGTTTGTGGGAGCAGTACAGCTTCACTAGGGAGAAAATTATTATCGATAAAATCAGGAAGTAGAAGGGGCTATGGGAAGTGTATGAGACTAGCTGACCATAACTGTGGCCCTCTCTAGATAAATCATCCTTTAATATGCTGCTTGTCTTCGAATTGGGCCCAATTCTAGGTCATTGGGTTTTTCATCTCTCATACTCTAAGATGTGCAAGAACCTGTACTCATATGCCTCTTTGCTCTTTGGATGTATGGCGTAGCCTTCCCTATAATGGGCTAGCCTGAAGTAACCAGTGTAAAGTAGTGAAAAGAGTTCAGGAAATAATATACAATGACCTGAATTCTAATTATGTCTCTGCTCTTAATTCACTGATCTCAACACTGCTCTTGACTCCCTATATGATCTTTCCCAATCCCTGTGTTCAACTCTGTGAGGCTTAAGTTCCCTTATCTGTAAAGGCAAGATAGTCTAAAGGATCCTCTAGATCAGGGGTCGGCAACCTTTTAGGCTGTGAGAGCCATCAATGCCACATTATTAAAAATGTAATTTTGTGAGAGCCGTACAGTGCTCACAGTGCGCTCCTGTAACAGCGCCTGAAAAAAAAATTGACTTTATGGCTCCTGCAGAAAGAGCCATATCTGGCCCTCAAAAGAGCCAGATATGGCTTGAAAGCCATACATCGCCAACCCCTGCTCTAGATCCTAATTCAATGATTCTCCTTAAGAAATGAAAGGCTTTTTACAGGAATAAGATTTGAGTTAGGCTATAAAAAATAGGAATGATTCAGTTCGATAGGGTCTTTTTGGGTCACATAAGCAAGTATCTGAAGGAGGAATCAAACTCAGATCTTCCTAACTCCAAATCCTCTGTCTACTAGTCTCTACTATATAATTATAGGATCTAATACTTTACATTTATACACACACACACATAATATATAATGTGTGTATACCTATATAGAGTAGATAAATTTCAGTTGATCCAACATGACAACCCAATGTAGTAGGTGTTATTATCCCCAACCCATTTTACAGATGTGAAAACTAAGGATGAAAGTAATTTAGCAACTTGTCTAGTTGAAGTTCTAATGAGATAATATTTTTAAAGTGCTTACCATAGTACCTGGCAAGTAGTAGGCACTTACTTATTGCCTGTTCAAGGGGGCAGCTAGATGGCTCAGTGGATAGAGAGTCAGACCTAGACAGGGAAGGTCCTCAGTTCAAATCTGGCCTCGTACACATCCTCGTTATGTGGCCCTGTACAAGTCACTTAATTTGCTTTGCCTAGTCTTTGGAACTGATACTTAATATAAGTTCTAAAACAGAAGGAAAGGAGTTTTAAAATAAATACATAAATGCTTGTTCTCTTCCCTTCTTTCCCCCTTCCTTCTTCCTAGAAGGGTTTGAAGCAGGATTTGAACTGTCTTCCTCAATTTGTAAGTCTAACTTTATATTCATGTCAGGTACTTACCTACCTTAGAAATCCAAAGCACCTTAAGTCAGATGTTCTTTTCACCATGGTATTCTATAAAAACAGTAATATCTTTAAAAGTTCCAATATAGCCTGGGCGAGGAATAACAAGAATTGAAAGGAATTTGCCCCTCATTTCAGTGCCTTGTTTCATTTCCTATTGTCAAAATACATAATGGTGCACTTTTCTGAATATGGGATTAGGAAGTAGGTGTGCATATAAGATGTTTCTGCTGTTCTTGACATCATCAAATTCAGGCTCTGTCAAGTCAGGAATCAGGCTAAATTCCATCAGTACCACCCCAGGCAGGCCAGATGTTCTCTTTGGCTCTATCCTATCTGTGGCCCAACTCACTTTCCTGCTCACAATATAGCCTAGGAATCATGGACTCCTAGATCTAACCCTCTTATTTTACAGATAATGAAACTAAAATCCCCTAAGTATATTGGCTTGCCTAAAGGCACCAAGGTAGTTGAATAACAGAATTAAGATTTATGCAGAAGACCAGAGCTCTTGTACTGTTATCCAGATTGGGTTCTAACAGCCCACATTTTGATCTCAATACCAGTCATGTGGAGGCATACAAATATAACTTCAAACGATATGAAATAAAGAGGATATGTAAGCAAATTACACTACTCAGTAGTCCTGAATTCTAGTTAAAAGTCACATTTGGGCATTTAATAGCTATATAGCCTTGGGGAAATCAATTAAATTTCTCTGAGCTATTTTTTCAACTAGATATGGAGACTGGGGGCAAAATGGAATCTCAAGTCCCCTTCAGTTCTAAAATTCAGATTCTATTTTTCCCATTATTTCCCTAATTCTATATCCTTTAGAGAGATTTGGGGATAGGCAGTGGGCAGAACCTTTTCTTGGCCTTTGAAGGCAATATGTTTAAAAGTCATTAGCATCAATGTGGCTTTCACAAAAGTTAAATGCTAATAATGATAATTGACAACTATATAGTACTTTAATATGTATTACTTTTCTGATATGGAAGACTGAGTGCCCTCTACTAGTTCTTAGGCTGCTTATAAAGTACTCTGAATTTGCATTCTTATGTTTTTAACCCCAAATTCCAAATAAACTTCTCTCTACCTAATTTCCAAGACAAATTATGGTAGTGTGACAGCTAAAATGTGGGAATAGAGACTGGACCTGTGATTTTCATCAATAAAGAGAAATCTTAAATGAGGGAATTGTCAACCTCTGAATGAAGGTTGTCATCTTTTCTAGAACTTGTAGTCCTAACAGAATGCCTCTAGTATCAGGAATCTTTGACTTACTTAGACACAGAATGTTTTCAAGATGGAACTTGGACCCAGATTTTTCTGTCTTTGTGACTAGCACTTTATGTACTATGCTATGCTGTTTTTCTATACCTGATTTACCTGAAGGAAATAAAAGGGCAGACGGAGAGAAACCACTCTCATATCCCATCGTTCACCTCCTGCAGATTATTGGCTTGTTCAAGGCACCAGGGTTCAATTTCAAGAGAGATGTCATCCTGTGCACAGAATGATGCTCTGGGGCCTCAAAAAGGTTAATTCATCTCTCCAAATGTAAGCTGTTTATTCCTGGAGATGTTGCTAACGGGTTTTAATACCACCAAACAAAGAATGAAAATTTAAATATTAATATTTAGAAACTGCATTTGCCATATGAGTTTGTTTTTAGTGGATTCCTCTAGAATTGCACTATAAACAAAGGAAAATACTAATTACAATGTACATTATACATGAGAACACTATCGGTGCTATCACGGGCTATCATTTAATGATTTTGCTGGTCACTTATATAGCAGAGGTCCTACAGAAAAACCATTCTGGTTTATCAGGCTATAATCTCAACATTCATTCTTTTCTTCCTTCATTCAGTTACTCACTCAATTACTAATCCAAAAAAAAATATTTTATCAAGTACCCACTTGTGTGAATATAACCCAGATTTTCAGTGAAGCCTGGAGCATTTTGCATAAGATTCTTCTAATTGGTGAAAAGAATGTTGATGTGACTGTGTGACTGACTGGGGGTGTGGGGAGGGTGGAGTTGGGGAAAATGCTTTGGAAAGGAGAAATAGTCTTCCTCTTTCTTTGACAGAGACACTTTTAGGTACAGGGAAGAAAAAGAGAAATACCCTTATAAACTTGTAGTGGAAACCTGCTCCTCAGTATGTCCTGCATTTCCAGCATGTCTCCTTAGAGATTTTGGGTATTCTCTTTGTAAAATCAGAGCTTCTCCTCTAGTTGGATAAAATATCATCTCACTCATCAAAATAGCTAATTCAGTTTCATGGATTTTCTGTTACATTCTAATCAGTAGAAGTCAAATTTATGTTTGCTATTTGTTTGGATAAATGGAATTGCTTGCTTTTCACCATTTTAATGATCTTTTGTCTAACTTATTGTTGGTAAGGAGCCAACAAACATGCTCTTCTTGGAAAGATGTGGACAAGAGTACAGAAACATCTTTCAAAATCTCCTCAAGAGCCTTGGGTAGGCCACCTACATGTAATATATTCAACCTACATAGGCAGCACACATCTTACATTTAAAATAAGGCACTAGCTTTAAGATCCTAGGCAATCCCCTTTCTGTCTCCAAGCTTCAGTTTCTTTTACTGGGAGAGACTTACCCAAGGTTATATAACCAGTGATATAGAAGTCCAACTCAGAATTAATGATTTTTTATCAATCTTGAACTTGGCACTGAAGGAAAGGAAAGTTTAGATAAGGCCTGGCTCCTGCTGTCATGGAATTTACAGTCTTTTAAGGGGTTATGATACAAAAACAGGTAATTGTAATAGTTAATAGCTATTAAATGATAAGTGCATTACTATAGAGAAAACCAAAGTTCTATGTGTAGACAGACAGAGGTATGAATAAATCACTTGGGAGATTGAAATGATTTCCAGTTCTGATTTCTCTGAGGTTTCTAGATGTGCCAAACATGAGAGTCTAATTTCAACGTGACTGAGAAATATGGCCAAATACAAGCTCTTACATAACTTAAAAGAAGAGGCCAGACTGCTGCTGAAACCTTTACAAACATATCTACACTGAGAGGAAATATTCAAACAATTTGGAGAGAATGCTCACTGCATGGGTTTTCATACTCAGGGTAATAGTCACACAGGACAAGAGAATTGGTAACATTTTCAGCTAAGCTTCCAAAATTAAGGCAAGCTGCTCATAAATTATAAAATTATTTTTCCAGACACACGTATAATAAACAGAGATGACGGTTGAACCAAATAAGCATTTTTCTTTGTTAGAAAACATTAAACATAGAATTGTACCAGATGGTAATAATATTATAATAATAATTACATGTAAAAATAATTGATACCTTTGTTTTGATCTTGCTTTCATTTCCAAATAGACTCTTCCATGTACCCCTACCTAAGCTATTTCTTGGAAAGTGAGCTGGATTTGGATTTAGGGGATTTGGTGAACCAGAAAGTCAAATACTGGCCTTGCCACTAATCTCTGTGACTTTGGTCAAGTTACTAAATCTCTCTAGGCCTCAGTTTCTTCATGTGAACAATCATTGCATTAAGCTAGATGTGACTTTTGAGGTCCTTTCCACTTTTAAGACTATAGTCATTGTAATAAAGAATAAAAAGGAGACAAGCAGTTCTAACTAACCAAGGCATGAAGCAAATATTACTACACACACACACACACACACACACACACACACACACACACACACTGCTCCACACTTATAGACTCCCCCTACTTCCTCGATTTTGTACAGAAGGAAAAATGATGCATTTTCTTCCTTCTGCAGAATCAGGATCAGTAATTAAAATTGCACAATGCTGCTGTTTCATTTTTGTTGTTCTTGTTCTTTCCATTTACATTTTATAGTCATAATGTATATTGTTTTCCTGGTTCTGCTCACTTCACCTTGCATTAATTCATCTAAATCTTATCATGCTTCTTTGTAATTTCCTTAATCATTCTTTCTTAGGAACAGTAATATTCTATACCAGAGGCAAGGTTACCAGAAAAATGCTTCCAAAAGGCTATGTGCCTCTCTGCTTCTCTCGAAAAGCTACTTATTTTTGAAAGCCCATTTAATGGTCTGAATAGGCAAATACTTGATGTTATACGCTAAGTTCTCCTACCAGAAAGAAAGTATCTCTTGTTTCTTTGGAATACGTAACATGGATTCCAATTTGTACTTTTTATCAGTTGCAATTTTACTTACTTGCTGATCCTGTAAACAATGTTACATTATCATTTGGAGCCATCTTGGGTTTGGTGATAGAAGCAAGATGGCACTCTCATTGAAGTCCTTGGGAAAGAGCTGGGCTTTTCCACCTTAGCTACAGAGTAGGTCGAGGTAGAGTTGGAAGCAGAGAGCTAGGGTAGAAAAGCCCAAATGTAGAGTATATTTTTCTACCTGCATAGCCTCTCGTCACAGCTCTGAACAAAAAGTCTACTGCATTTGTGTGCCACAATTTGTTCCATGAGCATCTACTTTGTTTCCGGTTCTTTAAAAGTATAGTAATAAATGGGCAGTTAGCTGGCATAGTAGGGACAGAGCTTGACTTGGAGTCAGGAAGACCCAAGTTCAAATACAGTCTCAGAAACTCACTAGCTTTGTGACCCTGGGCAACTTAACCTTGTTTTCCTCAGTTTCATCATCTATAAAATGATCTGGAGAAGGAAATGGCAAACTCCTCTAGTATCTTCACTAAAAAATCCCAATTGGAGTCACAAAGGATCAGATGTGCCTGAAAAAAACTGAAAAAAAAAGCAGTAAGTATTTGGGGACATATGGTTCTTTACAGTTGATAAAAAAAAATACTTTCTTGACAAAGGTGTTTATTAACCCATTCTATCAATGAAGAAACTGAGGCTCACATAGGCAAGGTAACTTGACCAAGGTTACATCTTAGGAACTAGGAGAAATGAGACTTTAATTCAAGTCCTCTGACTTCAAGCCCAGGGTTCTAGTGAAAACATTAGTCCTTTCTGGAGTGAAAATGGAGAGTCCCCCACAGCGAGATTAAAATTTACAAACTGCTTTACATATATTAACTCATTAGCTATCCAAAACAAATTTGCAAAGTAGGCAAGTCTTGCCAGAACTATTATTCGAATTTTACCAGTGAATTAACTTGGAAATCTAAACAGCTTAGAGTCAGTAGGGACATTGTAAGTCACCCAGCCCAGCTTCCTAATTTTATAGGTGAGGAAAATGAGTTTCAGGTTTACAGAGCAAGGAAGGGGCAAAGTCAAAATTTGAACCTAGATCTTTTGACTCCACATTTCAAATATTTTTTTTCTCTACACTTCACTGTGACAGAAGGTTATTCCACACTTTGACCATCAAGAAAACTTCTACTCTCTTTGGCTTTAGCTGAAGTGAAAATAAGAACAAGTGGAAGGCTAAAGATCTGGATATTCCTTGGCTCAGCAAGTATTTGTTGAACAAAAGAAAGAGACATAATGAACGATGCTGTGTGGCAGGGGGCAAGATAATTGGGCTAGTCAGAAGATATGCATTCCAGTTCCAGCTCAGTCACTAGATAGCTTTGTGACTTTGAACAAAGCACGATACTTACAAGGATCATAGACTTAGAACTAAAAGGAAGAGAGATCGATTGAAGGAATGGAGACAGAAATAATGACAGACACAGAAATAGAGAAAACAGAGATGGAAACTGACAGAGACAGACAAACATAGAGATGGGGAGAGAGAGAGAGAGAGAGAGAGAGAGAGAGAGAGAGAGAGAGAGAGAGAGAGAGAGAGAGAGAGAGAGAGAGAGAGAA
>NC_058130.1:188445061-188508517 GCF_016433145.1 Gracilinanus agilis
CCCCCCCGACATCCCCCCCCCATGGCCGACACACATTTCCACTGGTTTTAACATGTGTCATTGATCAAGACCTAGGGAGTTCCTAGCACATAAACTCCTTCCATTGTTGAAGATCAACAACTCCCCTGTAATTTATTCTTAGAGTTAGTTGCCTGGTACATTGAGAGGTTAAATGCTTTCATTAGGATCAGATAGCTACTATATGTTAAAGACTTGGTTTAAATTCAGAAAGATCATCCTATCCTCCAAACTGTACATCTAACTGTTATACCAGTGATGTCAAACTCAGAGAAATGGGGGTCACTAAACTGTGTATAAGGATCCCTGCTGGCCCCATATTGACTTAAAAGACCATACAGTAATATTATCTATATTCTATTATATTGGTTTTCCTAAATATGTCCCAATTACTTTTTAATCTGGTACAAGTGGCCTTGGGAATGTTGGGGGAAGTGGCCTTTGCTACCTCCATAGCACATGGCAACTTTTTTGTACAAATACATTTTTTTAACTGCCAGAAAATTCCAAGTACATGATATATGGTTATTTACTTTGTGATTTGTCCATTCGCAAGTTAAAATGAAGACTTTAAGTTTTTTGTTCAAAACACAGGGAGTATGTGAGCCTAACTTTGGGTCTAGCATTTGGGTGCAGACTTTCTGTCAGCTCTGATTTCCACCATACCAAATACATATACACCATGCTTTGTATATAATGGGATGATTGAACTCTATAGACACTGAACAGATTCCTCAATTAAATCGCCTGTTTATCTTCTCTATGACCACCTCTGTGTGGTGGATTACAAGGGGGTAATCTCCTGTCAGAGAGAGTCTTGTCTAGGGCTTCTCTATTTGCCCAGAGCTTCCAAATGAGCTTTTCAATCAAATGAGGTTTTTTTGTTTTTTTTCCCTTCTTATATTTCACAAGCAAACTCCAACTTATAGTTGGCCTTTCCTAATAGAAGAGAGAATCTCTGACCTAGAGCTGGCAGGCACCCCAAAGGCTAATAAGGCCACTCCTTCATTTTATAAATATAGAAATTGAAATAAGAGAGATTGCGTGATTTAACTATGGTTGTCACTATACGGGGGTAAAAGCAGTAACTAGAATCAGAATGCTACAAATCTTGTCTCTTATGCTTTTGAGTTGTGTGACCTTGGGAAAGTCACTTGAAATCACTAAAATTCAGTTTTCTTATAGGCAAAATGAGGGTCTACAACTGGCCTCTGAGCCTCATTCTAATTATAGACCTAATATTCTAAGTAGCAGGGTTAAGCTCTCTCCTGTATACCACTTTGCTAATGGGATCATGCATTTTTTCCTTCAAAATAAAACTTGCCTATTCATAATAAAAAAAATAACAAATCTTCATGTTGACCATATCGAAAATATGTCTCATTCTGCATATTTATTACATTGCCAAACTGTCAGGAAGTGAACAATATTCAACAGCAATTTTCTGAAATCATGGTTGATCATTTCTTTGAACAGAGTTCTTAAATTTTGCTTCTCAGTACATGTCTTAGACAGATACTACAAATGGACCATTAACTGGGTCCCAAATTTTACCAGAAGGAAAATCACAAAATTGCACTTGAGAATTAAAAAAATATATTTTCATTGAAAAAGATTTATCTTTTCTACTTCCCACACCACTCCCTTCCCTGTCCCTGGAAAATCAAACAAATACCTTGTAACAAACTCTAATAGAGAAGCATAACAAAAATTTCCATATTGAACATATCCAAAATTATGTGTCTCATTCTGAATATTTAATACATATCACTCTGTCAGGAAATAGGTGACATTCACCATTAGTCTTCTGGAATTAGGGTTGATCCTTGCTTTAAACTGAGTTTTTTTTTCCTTTCATTTAAAATTTTTATTTCTTAAAAATGTTTTTCCACATTTACATGATTCATTTTCTTTCCCTTCCCTCTTCCCTCCCTGCTCCTGGAGCCAACAAGCAATTCCACTGTGTTATACAAATGTTATCACTTGATACCTACTTCCATATTATTCATTTTTGCAATAGAGCTATCTTTTAAAACCAAAACCCCAAATCATATAGCCAGATAAACAAGTGATAAGTTGTATGTTTTTCTTCTGTGTTTCTACTCCCAAAGTTCTTTCTCTCCATGTGGATAGGATTCTTTCTCATAAGTCCCTTGGGATTTGAACAGAATTTTTAAAAACTATTCATTTTTATAATTCTATAGATATGAAGTTTTTGTTCTATTTCACTTTATCTTGCTTTGATTCATACGTCTTCCCATGTGTCTTTGAAACAATTTCTTTCATCATTTCTTATTGTATAGTGTTCTATTAAATTCATATCCCATAATTTATTCAGTCATCCCCCAACTAAGGGATACTTCTTTAGTTTTCAGTTCTTTGTCACTACAAAAAGAGAAGTTATAAATATTTTATAAATATAGATCTTTTTCTCCTTCTTTGATCTCTTCAGGTTGTAAGCATAGTGCTAATATAGCAAAGGGTTTGTAACACTTTAGTAATTTTTGGAAGACAGATCCAAATAGCTTTCCAGAATGACTGGACTAATTCATAACTCTACCAGCAGCACATTAATATGCCTGTTTTCCCATAGCCCTTTGAACATTTGTCAGCTTCCTTTTTGACAACTTTGCTAATCTGATGGCTGTGGGGGAAAAACCTAAGAATTATTTTAATTTATCTAATTATTAGTGATTTAGAGCACTTTTCTTCATAGGACTATAGATATCTTGGGCAACTAGGTTGCACAATGGACGTTTTCAAGCCTTGGAGTTAGAAAAACTCATCTTCCTGAGTTCTAATCTGATTTGAGATACTTACTGGTTGTATGATTCTGGAAAAAAACATCTAATTCTGTTTACCTCAATTCCTCAGCTATAAAATGAGCTGAAGAAGGAAATGACAAACTACTCCACTATCTTTGCCAAGAAAACCCTAAATGAGTAGAAGAGAGTAATAGAAAGAGTAGGACGTGACTTAGATTTATTTCACTAACTACTGTCTTTTCATCTGCTTTGATCATTTATTAATTTGGGAATGGCTGTTATTCTTATAACTTTGAATCAGTTTCTTATATATATATTGGAAATGAGATCTTTCTCAAAGAAAGTTGCTGCAAAAAACATTTTTTAAAGTTAGCTGTTTCCCTCCTAGTCAAAGCTAAATTGAATTTAGTAGTGCAAAAGAAAATTTAATGTTATATTACCAATTGTCCATGTTATCTTCTGTGATTCTCCTTAGCTTTTATTTGCTCATGAACTCTTCTAACTTTAAGGAATTTCATAGTTATTTATTGACTCCTAATCTTGATCCTGAAACAAAAGTTCTTCTTTTGACACCAATATTCTTTCAGTAATATTTTATGGACATGAGTCATGGAATCATAAAATCTCCAAAGAATTTAAGCTTAATATCATCTGAAGGAAACAGAGAGGCAAATGGGGGAAGTGAATATGCTGCAATGAATTACAAACATAGAATTAAGAGAAAAAGAGGTACAAAGAATCCCATCACTGAGACCAGAATGGTTTAGTGCAGTGATGGGCAAACTAATACCCCGACCCCATGAAATCTTCTATCTGGCAGCCACTGAACATTATTCCTAATCTGATGAATACAATGAGTAGGATACAATACAATGAAACTTCGAAAGATTTGTCTTAGAAATAGACTGACAGATGAGCATTTCCTTTGGCCCCCTCTTTAAAAAGTTTGCCCATCACTGGTTTAGTGAATGAGGCACTGGACTTAAAGTTAGAAAGGCATGATTTAGGGGGAAGCTAGGTGACTCAGTGTTAGGAAGCCTGTACACAGGAGATCCTGGGTTCAAATCTGGCCTCTAATACTTCTAGGTTTTTTTTTAATCTGGGCAAATCACTTTACCCCTAGTTGATAGCCCTTAGCACTCTTTTGCCTTAGAACCAATATGTACTATGGATTCTAAGATGGAAGGTAAGGGTTTGAAAGAAACAAACAAATGGAAGAAACAAAGAAAGAGAGAGAGAGAGAGAGAGAGAGAGAGAGAGAGAGAGAACAAACATGAGTTCATATCCACCTTTGATATTAACTATATGACCCTAGAAAACTCTGACATTTCTGACATGCTTTCCTTACCTTGTAAAATAAGGATTTGGACTGGATGGACACAGATTACAAAATATATGATCCTACAAATAATATTCATTAATTACAATATGATAATAAAAGAACAAATAACTCAGTATATTAATGGCATGTCTATTAAAAACAAAATAATTGATTTCAAACAGCTTCTAGGTTGTATCATAAAATATCTATAAAGGCATACATTATATACTGTATCTGAAGAGACTATAGCATTATCTACTTTATAGTATTTTGTTGTTGTTTAAGGGAAGGGTTTAAACTGAACCTTTTAATTTATAAATGGAGGAAATTCCTCCTGTGAAAACTTCTTACAACAATGTAGTTTGTCGACTCCCCTAAAATTTTTACACAAACTTAAAGAGTTATTTAGGAACACTAAAATATTAAATGACTTGCCCATAGCCCTACAGCCAGTATGTGACAAAGCAGGACTTCAGCTAAGACTTTCCTGACCCCAAGATGTCATACTTCTATCAAATCTATCATGTTGCTACTCTCCTACTGTACAATATAGCAAATGAATTCAAATAAATTTGTATCTGTGTTGGTGAGGTATCTAAATGGGAAAGTATGTGGTTGTGAAATTTATCTTCGGAAATGTTATTTTGTGTCAGAGGAAAAGTCAGTAATATAAATTCATCCTGGGTTTTGTCACAGTAACCTAGAATTTTTATAATATTCCTCCTATTGTCAGGGTGGTAACCCTTGAGTAATCTGTGACTAGCCCAGGGTGTTCAAGCTCTAACAAGTCTTACCAAACTGGAAAAACTTAAAATATAGTTTAAGGGTCAGTTTATATGTCAGTCAATCAAAAACCAGACGATTCAGAGTGGCTCATCACTAGAGAACTGGTTGCTAAGAGATGTATTTCTCATCCCCACTCCTAGTCCCCAGTGTCAGCTATTTGTGAAACCATTGCCTTCTAAGACAAATGCAAAGGTGTTTCTTGTATGCCCAACTATACATTTGTAAGAACAACTTTAATTGCTGCCTCAGGTACTTATAAGGCAAAGTAAGATGGATAGATCAGAGAATCCCAAAAGCCAAGTACTGAAGTGATCATAAATAGGGTTAATATATAGCATTGATGAGAAACCTACAACATGTGTGTCAGCACTGACACATAACTATTTTCTTTTTTTAAAATAATTTTTATTTTTAGAAAAGTTATCATGGTTACATGATTCATGTACTTACTTTCCCCTTTCCCTCCACTTCTCCCCCATAGCCAATGCACATTTCTCCTGGCTTTAACATGTGTCATCAATCAAGACTTATTTCCAAATTGTTGATAGTTGCATTGGTGTGGTAGTTTCAGGTCTACATCCCCAATCATGTCCGCCTCAACCCATGTGTTCAAGCAGTTGCTTTTCTACTGTGTTTCTTCTCCTGTAGTTCTTCCTCTAAATGTGTGTAGGGTTCTTTTCCATAAGTCCCTCAGAATTGTTATGGATCATTGCATTGCTGCTAGTACAGAAGTCCATTACATTCTATTTTACCACAGTGTATTGCTCTCTGTGTACAATGTTCTTTTGGCTTTGTTCCTTTCACTCTGCATTAATTCCTGGAGGTCTTTCCAGTTCACATGGAATTCCTCCAGTTCTTTATTCCTTTGAGTGCAATAGTATTCCATCACCAACATATACCACAATTTGTTCAGCCATTCCCCAATTGAAGGGCATACCCTTGTTTTCAAGTGTTTTGCCACCACAAAAAGCACGGTTTTAAATATTTTCATTTAAATCTGTTTATCTATGATCTCTTTGGGGTACAAACCCAACAATGGTATGGCTGGATCAAAGGGCAGGCAATCTTTTATAGCCCTTTAAGCATAGTTCCAAATTGCCTTCCAGAAAGATTGGATCAGTTCACAACTCCACCAGCAATGCATTAATGTCCCAATTTGGCCACATCCCCTCCAGCATTTCATTACTCTCCCCTTCTCTCATTTCAGCCAATCTGCTAGGTGTGAGGTGATACTTCAGAGTTGTTTTCATTAGCATTTCTCTAATTATTAGAGATTTAGAACACTTTCTCTTGTGTTTATTGATAGTTTTGATTTCTTTATCTGAAAATTGCCTATTCATGTCCCTTGCCCATTTATCTATTGGGGAATGGATTGATTTTTTTATACAATTGATTTAACTCCTTGTATATTTGAGTAATTAGTTCACTGTCAGAGTTTTTTGTTATAAAGATTTTTTCCCCAATTTGTTGTTTCTTTTCTGATTATGGTTCCATTGTTTTTGTTTGTACAAAAACTTTAATTTAGTATAATCAATCATCCCATTCACATTCAGAGTTATAATTATCAGTTGTGTATTCCCCAACATTTTGGTATCCTCTCTTACTTCTACCCCTTCTTCTTCTTAGGCTATTTCCTTTTAAACCAGTGGTTTGTTTTAAACCAGTAACCCTTGTCCCCTCCCTTGATTTACTACCCTTTCTACCCCCTCCCTTGTTATTCCCCTCTTTTTATTTTTAAGGCCTAATGAATTCCCTCTCCCTTCTCCTCCCTTCCTTTTGTTGACCTCCCCACTCCTCTACTACCCTTGGTTTATCCTTTCTGACTTTCTCAGTAGGGTTAGACAGAGTTCTATATCTCAATGGATATAGCTACTCTTCCCTCTCAGGGTTAATTACACTGAGAGTAAGGTTTAAATATTACCTCTCAACGCTCTCTTCCTCTCTTTCGTATAATAGTATTCATCCCCTCCCCTTCTCATGCCCTCTTTGTATGTAAGAGAATATCCTATTTTTCTTATTCATTCAAGTTTCTCTTGGGGTCCTCTACTATTCAACCCCTCTTTCCCACCCACCGCCTTATCATCTTAGTACTCCAACCTCTCCCTGTGAATAATTCTTCTAGTTACTCTAATAGTGGATACTATAATAGTGAATAGAGTCCACTACACAGACTTACACATAACATTTCCCCATAAAGGAATACAAATGATTAGATCTTATTGAAGCCCTTAAAGAGGCAAATTTAAAAATAAGAGTTTTCTTTCTATCCCCTCTGTTTCTTATTTACCTTTTCATGTTTCTCTTGTTTCTTGTGGTTGGATATCAAACTTTCCATTTAGTCCTGGTCTTTTCTGTGCAAATACTTGGAAATCTTCTAACTTGTTGAATGCCCATACTTTCCCCTAGAAGTATATAGTCAGTTTTGATGGGTAGGTAATCCTTGGTTGTAGACCCAGTTCTCTTGCCTTTCTGAATATCATATTCCAAGCCTTGAGATCTTGTAGTGTGGAGGCTGCCAGATCCTGTGTGATCCTGATTGGTGCCCCTTGATATCTGAATTGTCTCTTTCTGGCTTCTTATAAAATTTTTCTTTTACTTGGAAGCTCTTGAATTTGGCTATTATATTCCTGGGGGATGTCTTTTCAGGGTTTAGTATTAATTTCTGCTTTTTCAGGAAGACCAAAGATTCTCAAATTGTCTCTTCTAGAACTGTTTTCTTGATCTGTCGATTTCTCATTGAGATATTTCATGTTTCCTTCTATTTTATCAGGCTTTTGACTTCGCTTTTTTTGTTCTTGTTGTCTTGATAGATCATTGGCTTCTACTCGCCCTATTCTTGTTTTTAGAGACTGGTTTTCTGCTATATTCTTTTGATTTCCCTTTTTGATTTGGTCTATCCTGTTTACCAGCTGTTTGGTTTTGGTCTTCAGTTTGCTTATTAATTCTTTTGATTTGGGGGCATCTTTTTCTAATTGCCCAATTCTAGCCTTTAGAGACTGGTTTTTGGCTATAATCTTTTGGTTTTCCTTTTGAAGCTGGTCTGTTTGGTTCTTCAGGGCTTCCAACTGGTCATTTCTGGTCCTCAATTTGCTCATCAATTCATTTGATTTCTGAGCCTCATTTTCTAATTGCAAAATTCTGCCTTTTAAACTGTTATTTTCTTGCCAGATCCCTTCCATCTTTCTCATAATCTCAGATTTGAACTCTTCAAGAGCTTGTGACACGTTTTCATTTTGGGGGGAAGGTTTGGATATGATTACTTGTTTGTTCTCCTCTGCTGTTTGCTCTGTTATCTGGATTTTCTCTGTGTAAAATTTGTCAAGTGTTAAAGATTTCCTCTTGATCTTTCTCTTTTGGGGTTCTTGTCTCTGGCTTGCCATTGTTAGCCCAGCACCCTCTCAGCTTTACCCTCACGCCCAGGGTCTGTCTGAGCTCTTTGGGCTCCTGAGGTCTCAGCTCTAGTTGTTCTCAGGGTCAAGCCTCATGATGGTCCCCTTGCTTGTTCCTCTGCTCAAAACTCCTTTTACAGTCTCAGGGTGCTGCTTCCACCATTGTGTACCCCTCTGCACTGGGTCCCCACCCAAGGTCCATGCCTGAGCTTAGGATCCGCGTCTGCAGCTGCAACTGTGCCTGCTCTCAGGGTCTGTGTTCAAAGTTTGAGAGTTCTTTAGCCTCTTGGGGTCTTAAGTTTTGCTGCTCTCAGGAACAGGCCCTGGTGGTCCCAGGTAGCTGTCAAGGACTTCATGGATACCCCAAACTTGCTCTAGCTCCTGTGTGCTAGCTTTGTCCCTTCAATGCTGCTCCCTGTTGTGGGGTCCCTTTATTTGTCTGGATTTGTTTTTATGTCCCCTTGAGGAGTCTTATATGTTTCGGTTAGGAGAGGTTAAGCAGCTGCTTTTTACTCTGCCACCATCTTAACCCGCCTTTTTCAGTCTCTACATAGCCATTTTCCATGACACATGGCCACATGTGACCACATACAAAGAAGTATGGGACTGCATGCCAAGGAGGAAACATTTGTTGTAGTGTAATGTAGACACTCTGTGCACTATGGATGACAATTCTACCTATATTAATTTATCTATTTTGGTTTATTAAATACAGTTATATATTATAATTATACATTTTTATTTAAACTGTAAATATCGCAAAATTATCTTGTTTTTTTTTTTTTCTTAAAGTGACACACCATTCGAGTTATGCTTGGTTTTTTGGCGAATTTTGACACACCAAGCTCAAAAGGCTGCCCATCACTGACCTATAGTAAGGGTTCTTAACCTCTGCAATGTCATGAACTGCTTGCACAGGTGTGGTAAAACCTATGGACTCTACCTGAAAATTATCTTTTTCAGGACATAAGATGAAGCTCTTTGGATTACAAAGTATTCTTTGTATTTTATCTTATTGCTATATTATTTTTTATTCTTCATTTTGAAGAGGACCAGTGATATCACAGGCTGACTTGCATGTGAATTGGATTTAAGTGAGGCAGAGTTGCACAAAGTCCCATTCTTCCAGAATCATCTCAGTCCAGGGGCAGGACAAAAGTCAAGATGACTGGCAATGATATAATTATATATATATGTGTGTGTGAATATATATATATATATGTATATATATATTTGTTGTTGTTGTTGTTGTGACCAAATATAAAGAACTTAAATATATAATATAAATATAAATATAAAGAACTTAGAGTGCTTAAAATGGTANATATATATGTATATATATATATATTTGTTGTTGTTGTTGTTGTGACCAAATATAAAGAACTTAAATATATAATATAAATATAAATATAAAGAACTTAGAGTGCTTAAAATGGTAAAAAAAATAGATAGATATAGATATAGATATAGATATAGATATAGATATAGATATAGATATAGATATAGATATAGATATAGACACAGTGAATGACTTTGGCATATTCAGTCTCTGACCAAGCTATAAAGCTCCACAGAATCTGCTTCAACTGCCCTCATGGCCATTGAAACAAATTTTTCTAATCTGCTCATTCCACCAGAGGATGTCTTTGCATGCTTGGGGTTGGATGTCCCATCAACTTATCAAAGCATTTGAAGTCTATTGGTTGTTCTCAAAATTGTTTAGCCCATCTGCCAAGACAATTTTACAGGGGGCACGGTCCCTGCACATACTATCGCTTCTCTGAGCCACAGGTGAAAGTGGGGTGACAGGTGAACAGGGGACATAAAAGGTGGATGAGTGGCCCTAAAAAGAGTTTGGCAAGCCCTCACACCACAGGTGCTAGTACTCTGAACAAGACTGCCATCCAGTTTGATCTATTGATGGATCTGACTAATAACTAAAGCAATTTTGAAAGAGTATAATGAATTTTAATGAGCACAAATTATATTTCAAGATATCAGCAACAATTGTAATGTGATCTAAAAATATCTGTGATTTCTATCTGTGGCAAAGCCATAGGTACCGCTGATAATACTGTGGTTAGTTCACTACATTTATAATTGAAGGAAATATTAAATTTTAGTTACTGGTTAGTAAAAATAAAGATGTATCTTTTGTTGAGGTTCACAGATGCCTTTTACCCCCTGCAAAAAAAAATGCCTATTCTAAACTTTATCGTGTATAGCTCATCTTTTGTCCTAGAGATAACAGTAGCATCGTTCGTGTATCGATTGGGCAGTCAGCAAGCTTTATTAGGAAATTACTTTGTAAAAGTCTATGTGCTAAGCACTTGGGATACAAGGAAAAGTAAAACAGTCCCTGATGTGATGAAGATAGAGAGAATATTTCTAGTGAAAAGTCTTGTCATTCCTGGGGCTTATTAAACTAGCAGAGGAACTCAAGAATGTATCCATGCAAAATCTTATCTGACACTATAGTAGCAGGAGCTGGTCGTCTCCACCCATACCACCTGTGACTCTCATGAGTTTGGAAGGCAGTTTTATGGAAGAGTAATGGCACAGCTTTCGAGGGCTCTGCTTGCTGTATTTTATGCTTTTTGCTGCCTTCCTTGCCTCACCAGTGAGCCTTTTTGATTTACTTTATTAGGAAACAATGAAGGTTTTTTAATGCAGTGTATCCCTTTCTCCCTCTTCCCTCCTCCCTTCCAGTGGCTTTCCACATTCAGAGAGCATGAAAAGCAATTAACACCAATATTAAATCTACAGTTGTTGTTCATTATGAGGTTATCCAATGCCATTGTTACCTGACCTGGAGGCAGCTGTCGCCAGCACATTGTAAATTACTACCAAGATACTGAATGATTGTATACAATTGAAATAAATCCGCTTTCTCTGCCTGGGCTCTGCAGAATCATCCCTCTCCCCTCCCGTGATAGCTCACTTATAGGATTTTACAGTAATGGTCACACTTCTCACTTTTCTTCTTTCCCCCACCCTCCATTTCTCCCTCAGTCCCTTATGGTCCCTCTGTATTAGATAGACAGTTTTATTCTTCAGCTCAGTATTTTTGGCTGTTGATGACAGTGACATAGTAAAGAGGCTAAACTGAGCTGAAATAGATCAGATCTGTTACACTCCTCATTTGTATAATTTCTTTCCTGATTCAACTGCTTGAAAACCTTGGCAACATTTCAGGCCATTTCTCTGACAGGGATTTTTCTTTCTTTCTCTCTCTTCCTTTCTCTCTCTGTCTTCCTTTCTTTTTCTTCCTTCTTTTCTTTTTCTTCCTCCCTTCTTCCCTCCCTCCCTCCCTTCCTTCCTTTCTTTTTCTTCCTTCCTCCTTCCTCCTTCCCTCTCTCCCTCCCTCCCTTCCTTTCTTCTTTCTTCCTTTCTCCTTCCTTTCTTCTTTCCTTCCTTTCTTCCTTTCTCTTTCCTTCCTTCCTTCCTTCCTTCCTTCCTTCCTTCCTTCCTTCCTTCCTTCCCTTCCTTCTTTCTCTTTTTATTACAGATAATATAATTAATGCTCAAAGTGTCACAAATTAAATATGTGTATTAAACTTGATAGATTTGGGTCTCCTCCTCCTCTCCCCCCCCCTCAAGGTCATAAAAAATAGGAAAAAAAAGCAATTTAAAAAGTTATTTTTTATTCATTTCAAACTCCTGGAAAAATATGTTATGTTCTTTGGAATTATTTTTGTTCTTACTGCCCTGGAATTGTGAAGACACTAGGATTTAATGCATGTAACTCACCTTGAACATGGAGGATGCAGATATTCTCCCTAATGAAATGCTCCCTGATCATGGCATTCTGTCTGCTTGGGCTGGCCCACAAGTGTCTTAATTGCTTGACTGCTCAAATATGTGAGGATGTTGGAATGGATCATGGGGGTGAGTATAGAAAGCATAGGAGCATAACTACGTAAAAATGCAAACTAAGGCACATCAGTTATTGAAGGAAGAGAAGGAGCGTGCTACATTGTAGAGGATGGTCTAACAGGAGGCATAATCTGCAGAGGGTGAGGAGGGGGAAAGAAAACAGAAGGTAAATGTTAAGTGGATTACCTGGGGTCATACAGTTAACATGTCTGAGGCTCAATTTGAACTCAAATCTTCCTAATTCGAGATCTAATGCTCTATCTACTGCACTCCCTAGTTGCCATGGGTGTCTCAAACTCAACATTCCCATTACAAAACTCACTGTCATTTCCTCCAAACTCTTTCATCTCCTAAACTCTATTTCTATTGAAAGGTCTGTTGGAATTTCCATTTGTTGCACATTATGTGACACCCACTTACACATACTCTAAATCTAGTAATATTGGACACTGTGTTGTTCTGGCACAAATCACTCTATCTCCTGATACCAGGCATTTTCACTGGCTGTCTCCCCCTTCCCCCCCAAGACCTAGAATGTTCTCATCTCTGCCTAATGACTTCCCTGGCTTCCTTCAGGTTCCAGTTAAAATCGCAACTCCTATATGAAGACTTTCCAATTTGTCTTAATATTACTTCCTTTCCTCAGTTCATTATCTCCAATTTATCCTGTACAGAGCTTTGCTGGCATTGTTAGCCCTATTAGACTAGGAGCTCCTTTAAAGGAGGGACTCTCATTTGACTTTCTTTATATACCCAGGGCTTAGCACTATGTTTATTTTATTTTTTTTTATTTTTGGAATTTTTTTCAAGTATATATTTTTTACTTACTTAATTAATTTAGAACATTTTTCCATGGTTACAGGATTCATGTTATATCTCTCCCCACCCTCCCACCCCCTCCATAGCCAACGTGCAATTCCATTGGGTTTTACATGTGTCATTGATCAAGACCTATTTCCATTTTCTTAATATTTGCACTTGGGTGATCGTTTAGAGTCTACATCCCCAGTCATATCCCCACAGACCCATATCTTAGCACTATATTTAGCACATAATTGGTGCCTTATAAAATGTTTATTGACTGACATCTCTGATACCATACTTTTCCCTCCACTTACAGTCACCATCCTCATCTCATCTTTATTGACTATCACAATAGACTTAGTTTATCTCAAGTCTCTCCATCTTGACTATTTGTCTTCTACAACTTAGATGCCAAAGACATATTAAAAAACAACAACAACAACTTACTTTCTGTCCTAGTAAAAACTCTAAGAGAGAAGAGCAGAGGTTGGGTAATTGAGGTTAAATGCCTTGCCCAGCATCACACAGCTAGGAAGTTTTTGAGGTCAGATTTGAACACAGGTCTTTCCAACTCCAGGTCTGGCTCTCTATCCACTGTGCTACCTAGCTATTCACAAAGGCATATTCTTAAAGCATAGGTCTAGTTATATTACCCCCATAATCCATATAACTGCGAAAGGCTACTTATAGCTTCTAGCATAAATATCAGCCCTTCTGTTTGGAAGTTTAAGCCTTTATGCTGACCTATTTCCAACCAACTTTTCCAGTCATATTATAACATAACTCTCTTTTACTCTCTCCACAGTCTAGCCAAACTGACCTTCTTTCTGTTCCTCAAGCGTTATATTACATCCCTTCCCCATGCCTTGGCAGAAGGCAATCTTCAAGCCTTGGAATACATTCCTTAAGAGCCATCTCTTAAGATTCCTTTTTTCTTTCAAAACTTAGCTGAAACACTACCTTCTAAATGATATCTTTCCTCATTCTCTGAAAGTGGTGGGAGTTTAAATCCTGTTTCGGGTGCCTACTAACTATGTAACCCTGGGCAAGTCACTTTATCTCCAATTGCCTCAGTTTCCACATCTGTAAAATGGGGCTAATAATAGCATCTACCTCTCAGGGTTGTTGTGAAGATTCAATGAGATAATATTTATAAAATGCTTCGCACTGTGCCTGGCACATAAGGACCATGTAAATGTGAGTTAAAATAATAATGATATGTATAACCTAGATTGAATTGTTTGTCAGCTCTGGAAGTTGGGGAGGGAAGCAGAGAGAGAGAGAGAATTTGGATTATATAAATTTGAAAAAACTCATGTGGAAATTTTTTGTTAAAAAATAAGTAAATAAAATAATAATGATAATTCTACATTTACCATATGGAATTATATATGTATACTATGTTGAATAATATAAGTAAAACTATAAAATAAGTTCTAATTTCCTTGACCACATAGGTATCAAACTCCATCATACCTTATATTGATTAAAATGTAATGGGGAAACATTTATCAAAATAAATAGAAATATAATATGACATAGGTAATGTTAATTTTTCATTTTCTAAGTCAAGATGTGGCCACAAAATCCATTTCTATTTGAATTCAATTCCATTAGGCACTGAGCACTGAGAATTTAAATGACTTACTCAGGGTCATATAACCAGTAGGTATCAGATGTAGAATGTAAACCCAGGTCTCCCTGGCCCTCATGCTGGCCCACTATGTACTATTGCATATTTCTTCTACTATAAAGCATAAAACAATTCCTTTATAAAATTTTGGTTGCTTGATTGACTTAAGGAAAAGAATGGTCAAGCTCTCCCTAGGGCCAAGCTGGCAAATTTATAATATGCATGCCTGCTGGGGCTATTCCCCTCCCTCTTTCCACCGGTGCCTGAGGACATCTGTCACATGACCCAGATCTCTGTTCAGCAGCCCAATGGGAGAACTTCCTCCCTCCCCTGTCTGGAATAATGTGTTTGGGCACTTGGTCTCTAAAAGTTTCACCATCACTGCCCTAAGATATCTCAATATCTCAAAACATAAAGAATTTCATTTGGTAACATCAAGTATAGGGATAGATGGTCCATATATTTTTGACATAGGTCCATGTATTTTTGACTCTGCTTGTTAAAAAGACTTAAGTACTTCAAGGTGAAAGTAATCCAGGTTTCACTTTTATAACTAATTGTTTTGAACTCCTCCCCAGTCTCTTAACTTCAAAGAGAGCTTTTATTTATGCTTCAGTAGGCAGTATTTTTTCACTTGGGCTATAAAGTCAAACCTATGGCAGACAGCCCTGACAGGGGTTGCATCTGGGTCTCCTCTGCCCATTTTTCATCTCCATGAAATGGAGAGCAGCAACAACTTGCATATTTTTAGGCTCTGTGGCAACAACTGGTATTTTGCTATTTTAATTCTCATAAGAAAGTGACATCAATTCTATGTGGGATTTAAAAAGTGACATTTTCAGAAATAATCATTTACTTTAAAAAATAAAATATATGCAAATGTATACATATGTATATAGATGTATATGTGTGTTTATATCTACACACACAGACACACAGACACACACATATAAAATTCTTACAGCAGAATAACAAGTCAAGAGGTTAAAATACCCATTTAAGGCTTCCCTGATGTTTATGAGGTATCCAAGGACCTCCATTTGGGAAAATACTGAAGCAGGTTAAGACAGAAGAGTCAAGATCAAATGAGATAATGTCTGTAAAAAGCATTTTGCCAACCTGAAAGGGCTCTATAAATGTCAGCTTTAGTTATCATTTTGTCAGAGGTTACCAGTGGCAATAACCAACAAGCATGGACACTATGTCCACATCCCTGAAATGTTCCTCTTTCACAATTTTTATTGTTCTTTTATTTTTATCATTATTATTTTAATTTTTACAGTCATGTTTTTTATGGTTGTCATTTGTGCACTCTAATGAGCAATGAAAGGTTTAAGATAACAATGAGTTTCATTCAAAAACTCCTTTGAAATTTCTTTTTGAGAATTTAAACTCTGGTCTTATGTGTATTTTTAAATCCAATTGCTATTATTTGTTATAAATAACCCAATATTCTAAACAATGATTATCTTCCTAAGCGAGCTGTTATTGAGTCATTTTGGTCATTTCCAAATTTTTGTGACTCTATTTGGGGTTTTCCAAAGATACTGGAGTGTTGAGCAGGCTAATTTTAAAAAATACCTTGGAAAGAACTACATGGGATAATGAACAATAAAATGAGTAGAGAATATCATATATAGCTATAGAATTAATACTGGAAGAAAAAAATGGGAAAGTTAATTCTAGAGAGTAAACTAAAAGGTGGAAATATGAAAGACTTGATTTGTATGAACATGCTAGTCAGCTGGATGATGCCTTCTGTGATGTGGGGAGGGATTGGGACATTTGTAGACAAATTCTATTAATAAATATAAATATGTAATAAATAAATAAACAAATAAATAAATTAAAGTTAGAGGTAGAGAGATAAAAGGATACTGAAGTAGTTTGTCATTTCCTTCTCTAGCCCATTTAATAGATGAGGAAACTAAGGCAAATAAGTTTAAATAATTTGCCCAATGTCACACAGCTAGTTAAGTATCTGAGGTCAGATTTGAACTCAGGTCTTCCTGACTCTAGGCCCATCCCTCTATCCATTGTGATACCTACCTGCCCTTCCTGAGCCAGCTATTTAACCCATAATCTTAACAACTAAAGATCGCAGTGGTTCCGAAACTTTTTTGGACTACTGCCTCCTTTCCAGAAAAAATATTACTTAGCTCCCTGGAAATTAATTTTTTTTAAATTTTAATAGCAATTAATAGGAAATATAAATGCTCCTGTGGCCATCACTGCTCCCCTGGATCGCTACAGCACCCACCAGGGGGTGGTAGCGCCCACTTTGGGAATCACTGATCTAGAATATACTTCATAGGTCATCTTGTCCAACCACTCACATGAAGAAACTAAGATCCAGACTGATTAAAGTACTTACCCAAGGACATGCATGTAATAAATAGTAGTAATAGTAGTAAAATAAAAGTAAAGCATGTAGTGAATAGCAAACTGAAGGTCTGAATCCAGGTTCTATGACTAAATCCAAGAAGATTTCTACCATATATCAGGCCTCCAGAAGTAAAAGAGTTTGCCTGGGTCTAGGCACTGCATTCAAAGAGCCTCCATCACTAATGCCTAGATGGACTCTTCTCTGTTCCTTTAACCATCAGTAACAAAATGAATAATTCTATCATTAGTTTTTCTTTTTCAAACACACACAACATCATGAGAGTAATGTCTTAACTCGCATATGACTTGGATTTTATTGAGGCACAGTTGCTGCATCAATAGCCTTATTCTCTCTTCCAGAATCAATGAAGTCCAGTGGCAGGACAAAAATCAAGGCTGCTGGCAATGGCCTAAGGGGCAGTGGATAACCTTTGCATTTTCTATGTCTGACCAAGATCTAAGCCCTCCACAGTTCCTACTTTAGCTGCCTTCATGAACATTAGAAGAGATCATTTTAATCTACCCATTTCAGTGAAAGAAGTCTTCACATGCTTGGGGTAGATATCTCCCGAACTCACCAAAGAGTTTGAGGCCTGTTGTTATCCTCTACCTGGTTTAGCTCACCTGCTAAGACATTTTAGAACTTCTTGAAGCCATAGGTGAGAATTAGGTGTAAGGTGGACTCCAAAACTTTGAAAAGAATTCAGCAAGCCCTCACACCAGAGGCGTTAGTCTCCCTTGCATACCCTGTGTCCACCAAAATAAAAAATAATGTCTTATAAAAAGAAAGCAGCCATAGAGGATATAAGTGCTGAAATGGGGCATTTGCATTTTTTCCCTCAGGTAAATAACATATATGTCCCTATAAGGCCTGCATAGGAATTCTGAAGTCTTTCAAATTAATTGAAGGAACATTTATATATTAACAAAAGGATATTCAATAAGATTAGAAGACAGGAAACCAAAGTGAAAAACACAGAGCAAGATACATGTTATAAATAAAGACTAAAAGGAACTTTGGAGTTCATCCAACCTAGTTCCTTTTACATCTGAAGAAACTGAGGCCCAGAAATGATATAACTTATTCAAACTTACCCTGATGACTGAGCTGGTATTTGAACCCAGACCCCATGACTCCAAACCAGTGTACTTTTCATTGCTTCTTCTCTCCATGTTTATTAACAAATCTTCACTGAGTTCAATTTAATTACATTCTTCATCCAACATCTGTATAGCAAATGTCCTTTAAAATAACTGTTACAGATAAAATACAGTTTCTAATGAGTGAAAAGCATTTCCTGATTCAGGTAACTTTTAATATCATGGTAAATTTTATGACTATAATTTAATTTTAACCAGCTGAATACTGGAGGAGGATGGAATATATCTCACTTCTGCCAAAGTTACATCCTGACATTCTACTAATCTTAGCTGAAAACAGCAGCCTGGGAGTTTCAAAGCAGGGTCAATAGCAAAGGGAGATCCATTCTTCCAGGCCTTAGAGATAATGAAGATTCCATGCCTTCACAGGGGTTCGGAGCCTTTTACTAAGCAAATTCCCTTCATGGCTTTTCTATCTTGGTAATGTAGGTTGGTTTAAACACTTGTTTGCATTGTCTTTAACATTCTAACTAAATCTTAATCATCATCCTTTGTACTAAACTGTGCCCCAATATTTCAATGTTTTCAGGATCTGAGATTTCATTCATATAGATTGACCCTCCACCAATTCAGATCTTACCCCTTTTGGACTCGAGAAGAAGCCTTTCAGAGAAGCTATAAATGAGAAATCCCTACCCTGTAGCCACCTTGTTGAGAAGCCTCTCTGAACATAGCCAGGCTATTACTCAATTGATAGACATCATCTGTAACCAAGACCTTACATTGTGCTCTGCTCTTAATAAGAGATGGTAGAGTGTTGCTTGTCTTTGAAAAGAATAGTAGAGGCAAGTCTGAAGTTAGAGGTCTTTGCTTCAAATCCTATCAGGATTTATCTTGAGTTCTTTCCTTTCTTCCCACTTTCCTAACACTCAAGTACAATGAATAGAACAGGGAATGCTGAAATGTCATAGTCATCAAGTATTTATTAAGGGCTTACTAAGAGACAAGCACTGTGCTAAGTGCTGGAAATACAAAGAAAGGCAAAAACTGGGCCCTCTCTTGTCTTTGAGGAGCTCATGTTCTAATAGGGAAGAGCACATTCGAGAAATGACTTGGGTACAAATCATTCAAAATGTATTCAGATCAGATAGGAGGTAATCTCAGAAGGAAGGCACTAGCAGGAGTGGGGAAAAGATAAGACTGAAAAAGGCCTCACCCTGGCAATTAGATATGAGCAGAATCTTGAAGGAAACCAAGAAGTGGTGAGGAGGAATGAGAGCACTCCCCCTCCTCACCCTTACCTCTTGGCTTGCTTCAAGATTCAGCTTGAATCCCAACTTCTACAGGCAGGGGGGACAGCATCCGAAGCATAGAGAGTGGACAGTAAAAAGACAGAAAGCAGGGATATGGAGCACCATGTGCAAGAAGAACAAAGCCAAGGTTATTGAATTATAGAGTGGGTGGTGGGGAGTAAAGTGTTAAAAGATTGGAAAGGTAGAAAAGGGCCATATGGTGAAGGGCTTTAAAAGACAAATGAGGATTTTCATTTAAGCCTAGAGGTAAGAGGGAACTTCATTAGTGTACTGGGTGGTGAGAATGGGAGTGGTAAGTGACATCATCAGATCCTGAGATTTAAGTAGGTTACCTTGGCAACTTAAAGGGAAGATGGACTGCAGTGGGAAGGATCTTGAGGGCAGGAATACTAGTTAGGAGGATATTGTAAGCCTATATTTGAGGAGATGAAGGCTTGCATTTGGGTAGTGTCTGTGTCAGAGAAGAGAAGAATCTACATTTATAAGAGATATGATGAAGATAGAAAAGACCTTCAAATACTTGACAACAGAATGGCTAAGTAGGATAAGAAAAAGTGAGGAGAAGAAGATGTTAAAAAGGTTAAAGATGGATAAGGATACCTGTGACTCATCAGTGCAGAGATGAATATTGAATCCAAGGGGCTGATGAATTCATCAGATGAGACAATATAGGAAGAGAAGAGATAAGGGCTCAGGAGAGATCCTTGCAAGACACCTCTGGTTGATGATCTGGATAAGCATCCAGCAAAGGAGACAGAGAAGAAGCAGTCAGAAGGACTGAAGGAAAATAGAGAACAATATGATGAAAACCTATAGAGGAAAGAGTATTCAGGAGAAGAGGGTCATTAACAGAATCAAGGTCAGTAAAAAGATCTAGAAGGATGAATCCTGAGAAAAGATGCTTTAGTTTAGCAAATAAGAGATCATTAGTAAGATAATAGAGGATAGAAGGACTTGGTGTTATAGTATGAGAAAGGAGAGGTGGGAGAATGACTCCTAGGTTGTGAACTTGGGTGAATGGACAAAAAAAGACTGGGAGCTAGTAGGAGATATGGGGATATGGGATTTGTTATGATATTATATATATGTATATATATAATATATAATATACATGTGTATGTATTTATGAAGAAAAGGTGATTTATATGAAGATTTAAAATAATACTTTTATAAACTTCAGAAAGGGAGTAATCATCATTTTAAAAATCAGATTATAACTCAAATAAAAACATTTCTCCCTGAAATGATCTCAGCAGAAAGAATGTATTTCCTAGAAGCCTTTGGGAAAGGAAGAGAAACAAAGAAGAAAGCTACATTTATTGACAGTTTTTCTACAGGACTTCTATACTAGAGTTATTCTCCTGGTCATTGGAAGGAAAGAAGAAATCAAGCATTTATGTAGTACCTGCTATGTAACAGGCACTGTGCTAAGTGCTTTACAAATTTTATCCTCACAACAACCCTGGGAGAAAGGTACTATCAGTTCAAATCTAGCCTCATACTCTTACTAGCTTTGTGACCCTGGACAAATCACTTAATCCTGTTTGCCTCCATTCCTCATGTGGAAAATGAACTGGAGAAGGAAATGACAAACTACTCCAAGATCTCTGCCAAGAAAATCCCAAATAGAGTCATGAAGAGTTGGACATGACTAAAAATGATTGAACAACATTTCTCCTATACCAGTGGTGTCAAACTCAAATAGAAATTAAATCCTGATAGCTAACTATTATCTTGGAAAACTACAAGTTAACATCTCTATTGTATTTTATTTTTTATTTATTTTGTTAAATATTTTCCAATTACATTTAAATTTGGTTCCAGCCCACTCAGGAGTGAAATGTAATGTAAGTGTGACACCTCTGACCTGTACCTTACTTCCTTCTATTCAACTGACAAATATTTATTGGGTATCTAGTAAGTGTGAAGCCCTTATGTTAAATATTTTATAGAAATGAAGATAGAAAATAAAACAAATAATAACAATGCTTATGCAGCATTAAAATTTACAGAATACCTTGAATATGTTATCTCATTTAAATTTAAAAAAAAACTAATGAGGTCACTATAATGACTACCTCAATTTTTTAAATGAAGAAAATGAGGCTCATTGAAGTTAATACTTATCGAGGATCACATGCTTTCTGAGGTAGGCCTCAGAGGTAGGACAATGCTCACATATCTCCATTCTGTTTTTTTTTAATAATTTTTATTTTTTAGAAAAGTTATCATGGTTACATGATTCATGTACTTACTTTCCCCTTCACCCCTCCCCAAATGCTCCCCCCTCCCATAGCCGATGCACATTTCCCCTGGTTTTAACATGTGTCATCCATCAAGACTTATTTCCAAATTGTTGATGGTTGCTTTGGTGTGGTAATTTCAGGTCTACATCTCCAATTATGTCTGCCTCAACCCATGTGTTCAAACATTTTCTTTTCTTATGTTTCCTCTCCTTTAATTCTTCCTCTGAATGTGGGTAGGGTTCTTTTCCATAAATCCCTCAGAATTGTTATGGATCATTGCATTGCTGCTAGTACAGAAGTCCATTACATTCTATTTTACCCAGTGTATTGCTCTCTGTGTACAATGTTCTTTTGGCTCTGCTCCTTTCACTCTGCATCAATTCTTGGAGGTCTTTCCAGTTCACATGGAATTCCTCCAGTTTATTATTCCTTTTAGAGCACTAATATTCCATCACCAGCATATACCACAGTTTGTTCAGCCATTCCCCAATTGAAGGGCATACCCTCATTTTCCAGTTTTTTACCACCACAAAAATCAAGGCTATAAATATTTTCGTACAAGTCTGTTTATCTATGATCTCTTTGGGGGTACAGACCCAACAATGGTATGGTTGGATCAAAGGGCAGGCAATCTTTGATAGACCTTTGAGCGTAGTTCCAAATTGCCATCCAGAATGGTTGGATCAGTTCACAACTCCACCAGCAATGCATTAATGTCCCAATTTGGCCACATCCCCTCCAGCATTCATTACTCTCCCCTTCTCTCATTTTAGCCAATCTGCTAGGTGTGAGGTGATATCTCAGAGTTATTTTCATTTGCATTTCTCTAATTATTAGAGATTTAGAGCACTTTCTCATGTGCTTATTGATAGTTTTGATTTCTTCATCTGAAAATTGCCTATTCATGTCCCTTGCCCATTTATCTATTGGGGAATGGCTTGATTTTTTATACAATTGATTTAACTCCTTGTATATTTGAGTAATTAGTTCACTGTCAGAGTTTTTTGTTATGAAGATTTTTTCCCCAATTTGTTGTTTCCCTTCTGATTTTTTGCATTGTTTTTGTTTGTACAAAAGCTTTTGAATTTAGTATAATTAATCATCTCATTCACATTCAGAGTTATAGTTATCAGTTGCGTATTCCCCAACATTTTGGTATCCTCTCTTACTTCTACCCCTTCTTCTTCTTAGGCTATTTCCTTTTAAACCAGTGGTTTGTTTTAAACCAGTAACCCTTGTCCCCTACCTTGATTTACTACCCTTTCTACCCTCTCCATTGTTATACCCCTCTTTTTATTTTTAAGGCTTAATGAATTCCCTCTCCCTTCTCCTCCACTTCCTTTGTTGACCTCCCCACTCCTCTGCTCCCCTTGGTTTATCCCTTCTGACTTTCTCAGTAGGGTTAGAAAGAGTTCTATATCTCAATGGATATAGCTACTCTTCTCTCTCAGGGTTAATTCCACTAAGAGTAAGGTTTAAATATTACCTCTTAATGCTCTCTTCCTCTCTTTCTTATAATAGTATTCATCCCCCCCTTCCCATGCCTTCTTTGTGTGTAATAGAATATCCTATTTTTCTTATTAATTCAAGTTTATCTTTGTGTCCTCTACTATTCACCCCCTCACTTTCCCACCCAACCCCTTATCATATTAGACCATTTAGTACTCCAACCTCTCTCTGTGAAAAATTCTTCTAATTTCTATAATAGTGGATACTATAATAGTGAATAGAGTTCACTACACAGAATTACACATAACATTTCTCCATATAGGAATACAAATAATTAGATCTTATTGAAGCCCTTAAAGAGGCAAATTTAAAAATAAGAGTTTTCTTTCCATCCCCTATGTTTCTTATTTACCTTTTCATGTTTCTCTTGTTTCTTGTGGTTGGATATCGAACTTTCCATTTAGTCCTGGTCTTTTCTGTTCAAATACTCGAAATCTTCTATCTTTTTGAATGCCCATACTTTCCCCTGGAAGTATATAGTTAGTTTTGATGGGTAGGTGATCCTTGGTTGTAGACCCAGTTCTCTTGCCTTTCTGAATATCACATTCCAAGCCTTGAGATCTTGTAGGGTGGATGCTGCCAGATCCTGTGTGATTCTGATTGGTGCCCCTTGATATCTGAATTGTCTCTTTCTGGCTTCTTGTAAAATTTTTTCTTTTACTTGGAAGCTCTTGAATTTGGCTATTATATTCCTGGGGGTTTTCTATGGTTCCTTTCAATGTCTATATTGCCCTCTTATTGTAGAACTTCAGGGCAATTTTGCTGAATGATTTCCTTTAGTATGGAGTCCAAATTTCTATTAATTTCTGCTTTTCCAGGAAGACCAATGATTCTCAAATTATCTCTTCTAGAACTGTTTTCTTGATCTGTCAATTTCTCAGTGAGATATTTCATGTTTCCTTCTATTTTATCAGGCTTTTGACTTTGCTTTATTTGTTCTTGTTGTCATGAGAGATCATTGGCTTCTACTCACCCAATTCTTGTCTTTAGAGACTGGTTTTCTGCTATATTCTTTTGATTTCCCTTTTTGATTTGGTCTATCCTGTTTTCCAGCTGTTTGGTTTTGGTCTCCAGTTTGCTTATTAATTCTTTTGATTTGGGGCATCATTTTCTAATTGCCCAATTCTAGCCTTTAGAGACTGGTTTTTGGCTATAATCTTTTGGTTTTCCTTTTGAAGCTGGTCTGTTTGGTTCTTCAAGGCTTCCAACTGGTCATTTCTGGCCCCCAATTTGCTCATCAATTCATTTGATTTCTGAGCCTCATTTTCTAATTGCAAAATTCTGCCTTTTAAACTGTTATTTTCTTGCCAGATCCCTTCCATCTTTCTCATAATCTCAGATTTGAACTCTTCAAGAGCTTGTGACACGTTTTCATTTTTGGGGGAAGGTTTGGATATGATTACTTGTTTGTTCTCCTCTGCTGTTTGCTCTGTTGTCTGGATTTTTTCTCTGTAAAAGTTGTCAAGTGTTAAAGATTTCTTCTTGATCTTTCTCTTCTGTGGTTCTTGTCTCTGGCTTGCCATTGTTAGCCCAGCACCCTCTCGGCTTTATCCTCATGCCCAGGGTCTGTCTGCCCTCTTTGGGCTCCTTAGGTCTCAGCTCTAGTTGTTCTCAGGGTCAAGCCTCCTGGTGGTCCCCTTGCTTTTTCCTCTGACCCAAGCTCCTTTTACAGTCTCAGGGTGCTGCTTCCACAATCTTGTACCCCTCTCCACTGGGTCCCCACCCAAGGTCCACACCTGTGCTTAAGATCCGCGTCTGCAGCTGTGACTGCACCTGTGCTCAAGGTCTGTGTTCAAAGTCCACACATACTTTAGCCTCTTGGGGTCTTAGGTCTTACTGCTCTGAGGAACAGGCCCTGGTGGTCCCAGGTAGCTGTCAAGGACTTAATGGATGCCCCAAACTTGCTCTAACTCTTGTGTGCTGGCTTTGGCCCTGTAGGTGGTGGGGGGGAGGGAAGGGGTTTGCTCAGCTCACGTTTTAGTAGAGCTATTTCACCCCCTTATAGCATGGAAATGCCCCAATCCCACATACCTTCAGTGCTGCACCGTGTTGTGGGGTCCCTTCATTTGTCTGGATTTGTTTTTATGTCCCCTTGAGGAGTCCTATATGTTTTGTCTAGGAGAGTTTAAGCAGCTGCTATTTTCTCTGCCACCATCTTAACCCTCCATTCTGTTTTAAAGGGCAACTTTATGTTAAATCTAAAAACACATACTTTATAATTCATGTGGATCTGGGCAAATGATCTTGCAAGTTAAATTCAGAAGTTAGGAATTTTTTAATTAATTAATTAATTAAGAATATTTTTTCATGGTTACATGATTCATGTTCTTTCCCTCTCCCCTCCCTGAGCTGATGTGCAATTTCACTGGATTATATATGTATTATTGTTCAAAACCTATTTTCATGTTATTAATATTAGGAAATAATTTTTGATTCCTTTCAGGATTATTTCTTGATTTCTTAGATCCACTCCTACTCCCAGTCCCTTTAATGTGTTATATGGCATATTTTTTACTCTAAAACCAAGATTTTTTTTTATTGGCAAACTTTTGAGAATTTTGTGACATTTTTAAAGTAATTGGAGACACCCTGGGGTTTTGTACTGTTGCCAAGCCAGGATTAAGATTCACTGGCTTGGAGCCAGGGGCCATCTGCAAAAGATGGAACTCTCAGCTGTCATGACATTGGCCTTGGACTCCTCATTGAGAAGAGGTGGGGTGTCTCTATTCCACAGAGATAACTGGATATTGGTAACTTTATGTATTTGGAGAGGCAGTGGAGTTCAAGTGGCAAGAACACTGGCTCCTTAATGATGAGACCTCAATGGAAATCTTTTCATGTAATGTAATCAAAATGATCCATTTTATATCTTACAATGATTTATATTTCTAGTTCATTCATTCAAAATTCTTCTCCTACCCACAGATCTGATATATCATATGTTCCCTCTTCTAATTTTCTTATGATATCTCATTTTATGTCAAGGTCATGTAGTTACCCCTCTAACACTAGCTGTGTGACTTTGGACAAGTCATTAACTTCCCTGGGTCTCAGTTTCCTCATCTATAAAATTGATTGAAATAGATAACTTCTCAAGTCCCTTTTAGCCCTTGAATATTAAACTATGATAATGACCTTAAGGGAGATTCATTAGAGTTTTCTTTAAGTTAAATATTAGGGAGATTAAAAAAAAAGATTTGCAATGGTTCTTCTCTCAAATATGGTTAGTATAATTTTCTTTTCTTTCTTTTTTTTATAAAACCCTTACCTTCCATATTGGAGTCAATACTGTATTTTGGCTCCAAGGCAGAAGAGTGGTAAGGGCAGGCAATGGGGGTAAAGTGATTTGCCCAGGGTTACACAGCTGTGAAATCTCTGAGGTCAGTTTTGAACCTAGGACCTCCCATCTCTAGGCCTGGCTCTCAATCCACTGAGCTACCCACCTGCCCCCTGTTAGTATCATATTCACAAAATAAGTGTCTGGCTTTGGAGAGCCTGAAACAACTAGTTCATAGAGATTGTCTATGTTCTCTCCATGTTACAGATGAGGAAACCAAGGCCCAGAGAAATTACATGATTTAAACAAAGTCACAAAAAAATCTCTATTACAATACTGTTAAATTATTATAACTTGTAAGAATGGTGTTTAAAATATTAGAAAATTAAAATTTTCATCAGAACATCCTGGATATTGATGTTTGGTATTTGTTGATTGTTATTTTCAGTGGAGTCATTTTCACAACCAAATTTAATTTGTAAGAAAACCTGGAGCTCTGGGTTGCTCTTGGCAGGAAGAATACATTTCCTAGGAATCTTTGGGAAAGGAAGTTCAAAGTTCTTTTATATTACTCTCTTCCCAATTAAATATTTCCTAAGGAAATTGACAGTGTGGGCTTATAAAAATCTTAAAATAACTCCTTAGTGATATAGTCATGTTCATGTAAATGTTTAAGAGCCAGAATAAAACTGTCAGGTGTAAATCTCTTTGAATGGTTCACTTGGCTCCAATCAGGAGGAGAAAGCAATTAGAGTGGGGGCATCACTTGACAGAGAAACTTTTGTACACAAGCTTTGAAAAATCTTTCAAGATGCTATTTAGTCAAAAGGAGAGAAGGAGATAGCATTGTTTACTGAAAGGAGTCTCTGGAGCCAATATTGAGGGGTCTTGGACTCTAGACACAATTTTGCATATGTCAATTTTGACTCCAAGGACCTCCCTTTGAATCTTAACTGTCACTCTGTAACCTGGGACAATTCATTTAATCTTGCTGGGCCTCAGTCTCCTCATTTATAAATGGGATTACACTAGATCATCTCTAATGTCCCTTTCAGTTCTGTATTTTACAATCCTAGGAATACAACCTCTACTAGTAACCAGATATGACCTTATTTGGAAAAATAGGTTGATCTCTCCAGTCTTCAGGCTCTTCATATGTAAAAAGACTGTTGATTCAGAGGGTTATGGTTTTAGAGCAATAAAGGAATTTCGCAGAATTCCCAACACAACATACTCATTTACTAGAAAAAGGAAACTAAGGCTCATAGATTTTGAGTAATCTGACCAAAGCACAAATGTAGTACAATAGAGTCAGAATTAGATTGTAAAATGTCAGAAAATGTTAAAAATAATTTCTATATGCAATTGTGTCAATACTACAATCAAAAAATACCAAAAAAAGTCAGAATTTGAACCCAGGAACTCTTCTAACAATCTCTGATGTTTACTAAATATGGGACAATAAGTCTTGTTTAAATAGAAGGAATCTGGGAAATGATGACTTCCATAAGTTTCACTGAGATACAGCATTGACCCATTCAGGAAACAGTCCCAATCCCCCTAGAGAATATGGGGTTTCATGGTTAAAGAAATATAACCCATTTTTGTTGCCTAACATAATAATTGTTTTTAAATAAAGAAAAATCTTTTCAGTGGTAGAACTCCAGGCAACCAAGGTTTATTGGGCACTGGGGACTATATGGTGAAGCAACTTAGGGGAGAAAAGAAGGGGAAAAGATCATCTTTACTTGAAAATGAAACAAGAAAAAGCTCTGGTTAGTAATAATTCAGTTAAGTAACTGTATCTGAGTTATATTGAAGCATGCCAAATCTCAGGTCTCCTGCTATCACAGGTATCATTTCTATGACTGCTGGGAAAGGTTGATCTTGGGTTAAACAGACTAAAATAGAGACTCTTTGGTGGGAGAGATAGCTCTAAGAGCATGGCTGGCCAACTACTTATTTTGGGACTGCCCTGATGCCTGTATTTTCCTAGGATGACTCAAATTTTGTACTTTGACCATCATTACAAAGATTTTCTCATATTGCAGTGGAAAGAGCAATGGGCTGAAAGTTAGGAGACCTGCTTAACAGCCCTCATTGTGCCTTGTGGCCTCAGGTAACTTGCTTAACTTCCTTAAGCCTTACTTTGCTCATTCATCAAATGAGATTGGACCAAATGATATCCAAGAGTCTTTCTAGGTTCAATACTCTATAATTCTACCTAATTATACTTAGAGACAGATTGATGTGGTGGAATCAAGTGTTCAAGACTTGGAGTAAAGAAAACTGAATTCAAGGCCCCTGCCCTGAAACTTCCTTCCTGTTTAACTATGGGGGAGATTAATTATAACCTTTCTGAGACTGTTTATTCTTCTTTAAATTGAGGATAAAATTACTTGCACCTATGTCACAGTTATGACAGTTAGGTGGCACAATGGATAAAGCACTGGTCTTGGAATCAAGAAGACTTACCGCCATGAGTTCAAAGCTGGCCTCAGACACATCCTAGCTGTATGACACTGGACAAGACTCAACTCAATTTACTTCAGTTTCTTCATCTGTAAAATGAGCCAGAGAAGGAAATGAACAACCATTCTGGTATCTTTGCCAAGAAAACCCCCAAATGGGGTCACTAAGAGTTGGACATGACTGAAATAATTGAACAACCACTGGATTTCATGGTTATGAAGAGGAAAGCAATCTAGGAAGTTTAAAACACTATGTAAATATGATTTATTTTTAAGAAGTTAAGTACTGGGAAAATTATATTCCCAACTATTTTGGAACTGTATTCAGAAGTCTTATATAACCTGTGTCTCCTTGGGCAAATTGCTTCCTCTACTAGGCCTCAGTGTTTACATGTATAAAATGAGAAGGCTGGACTAAATTATTTCTGAGATCTCTTTGCTTCTTAAATCATGATCCTCTATTCTCAGATTAAGCCAATAAAGTATATTTTAAGTGAATATTGTTCTCTCAGGTTTTGGATAGTATATGAGAATATTTGTAATCAAAAAGATCAAGGCTGCAACTGCCAGCTACTAGTTATGTGATTTTGAGAAAGTCATTTATTCTCTTAAATAAATGTAAAATGGAGATCATAGCACCTGCTGAAGATGGTGCTATCAAAGATCAAATTAGATAACATATATAAAGTGAGGAAGCCAAGTGACACAGTGCATTAGGGCTGGAATCAGGAGAACTTGAGCTCAAATACACCTTCGTAAACACTAGATGTTTGACCCTGGAGAAGTCACTCAACTTTTCTCTGACTCAGTCTCCTCATCTATAAAATGAAGATAATAATGGCATCCATATCCCAGTGCTATTGTAAAGATAAACTGAGATAATATTTGTAAAACACTTGCAAACCTTTAAGCACTCCATAAATGTTAGCTATTATTAAGTGTTTTACAAACCTTAAAGACCTACATAGATTTCTCTTTTTCTTCTCCTTCTCTTCTTCTTCCTTCCTTCCTTTCTTTCTCTCTCTCTTTCTTTTCTCTTTCTCTTCCTCCTCTTCCTTCTCTTCTTCCTCCTCTTCCTCTTCCTCCTCCTCCTTCTTCTTCTGCTGCTGCTTATTATTATTTTTACAAATAAAGCACTTTGCTATATAGTAGGGGAGGAATGAGAATCCAAAGAAGGGTGTGCCCTGACTCTTAAGAAGCATACAGTCTAGCACAGAGAAAATCTTCACTGATAATGAATTATACAGTATTAGGTCATCTATGAATAGTAGCTAGTAAGTGGTACATATAGTAATTACTATCAGATATTCATTGGAAAATCATGTACACTTCTCACCTGGCAGAGTAAATTTGTTGAATTTGCCTTTTGTGTTAAAAAAGAAGAGAAGAGAACCATGTGGCCAGATTTGTGTGTGTGTGTGTGTGTGACATTTTTCCTATGTTTGGATCCTCTTAGTAGGAAATGTGATGGGAGGATGAGACAAGATTACTTCATCATGTGGGTGTTGCATTTGTTACACTGCATTTTAAGAGAGAAAAAAATACATTTATTTTAAGTCCAGGATATGTTCCAGAAACCAATCAAAATGCAATATATGAAGCTGATAAGGTTTAAAGTTATCCTTGGCAAAGGACATTCATGTGAGAAAAGACCCCAAAGACAAGTAGTATGTTAGATGGTACTATACCTTCATAGCTTAAAACACAATGAATCTGTACTTGGAAGATTTCTTTAAAATACATTTGCATCATTATTTCTAGGTCAGCTTTCTTCTCTAGAGCTGAGAAGCTTAGGAATATGAAATCTACTATTCCAAATTTAGTTCTAACAGACTTTTCTGACCCACTGAAACTTTTTCTTAACACTGGAGAGACTCTGGCATGGCTGAACATGTCATTTACCCATTTAATAAAAATGGATGCCTTTTGCTTTAAGATCACACTCACTTCTGATACTACTCCTTCTCTTCTCCTATCCATCAATTTTCCCTTATGACAAATTAGAAAGAATGATAGTTCAGCAAAAAAACAATTGTTGTAATGACTTTCTTCTGACAGCATAAGGAACATTCTACATCCATAGTTCCTTATCTTTCCAGTGAAAAGAAGGATGAATCAATAACTTTTATTGAGAATCATTGGAAAGTGGAGATCCAAAAGAGGCATTTAGTGTCTTCCTTGGTGATAAGATAAACAGAATTCATATTTACCAAAATATATTTAAATAGAGAAGAGACTATGCTGGGAATATGAAAATATAAGTTATTAAAGGGCTAGAAATTGGGAACATAATGACTGATTATCTTTCCTATTGTTATTCTTGTTTCTATCACTGAGGATACAGGTGAATCAGAACTATGTTTTTATTGGTTTAAGTTCCAGTGAGGAAACTAACTTTCCCAATGTAGTTATATCCTACTTTTCAATTTATAGTCTTGATTAATGCCCCAAACCATTGAGAGATTAAGTAACATTCTCAGAGTCTCAAGACTTGTATATGTCAGAGGCAAGACTCAGACACATCCTCAGGTCTTCCTAACTTGAAGGTTGGCTCTGCATTTACTATTTCATGCTTCTTCTCTTTGCTGATTATCATTGTGGTACTAGGGATGATCAAAAGAATGTACTGATTTCTTTCAGTAGAACAGTTTCTATGGAGCTAGACCTCTTCTTTCATTTGGAATCAGTGTTCTGCCCTATTAATGAAATGTGCTACCAGAGGCACCTGGTTAATCCCTGGATCCTCAAGTTTGCTGAGTTACATGTAGATAATTTACTAGTGTGCCTGGAAGGGAAATGTCTAGTAGGCATGAGAACTATGGAAACATTCCACCACTTTCTCTTTTGAGCTCTTGTGTTGGAATTTTTTTCCCCTTCATTTTATTTTTCTTTAATTTAAAAAAATTATGTCAATTCAATTTTTAATAATTTTTTCTGAAATTTTGTGATCCATGTTCTCTCCCTACCTCCCATCCTTTTCCCCCACCCAAAATGACAGGTAATATGATATAGGTTGAACATGTATTATCATTCAACACATTTCCACATTCATCATGTGAAAGAAGATAAGTATTGCTTACATTAGACAAAAAATCATGGAGGAAATAAAGTGAAGGATGATATGATTCAATCTGCATTTAAACTCCATCAGTTCCTTCAATGATGGTGGATAGTCTTTTTTTGTCATTTACTGTGGGATTTAATCACCTTCTCCTTTGGACTTCCAGCAAGTAGGGAAGGATTTCTTGTTATATCCTCTCCCATTCCCAAGTTAACATTAATTACAATTTGAACACATGAAAGAGAGGGCCTGATAGTTGATCACATGCCCCTGACTTTCTCTTCTTGTTTTGTTTTTCTTCTACTACATGACTAAAGAGTGATGCTCAGAGATGGAAATCTCTATTGGAGATGGAATTACAATGAATTCCAGAGTTTCTGAATTGGTCTGAAATGTATAGTACTTTCTACAATCAATTATATTATTTCTCTTCCCATTAGGCTGAGTTTCTTTAGTACAAGAACATTATTTTTGCCTTTCTTTACCAGCAGTGCTTAGCTCACTGCCTGTAATGTAGTAGGTGATAATAAATACCTGTTGACTTTTGGAATAATATTGTAGCTGAAGAGTCTAAGAAAACCAAAGCCATTCTCTGGCTGCCCAGAAAATCTTGTTAGTTATTCAGCAAACATAAGTCTGAACTGAATGTGAAATATTTGTTCAGTGGCATATAATATTTGTGGGATTCTATAAGTACTGGAGAGGAAATAGCAGAAGGAAATGGCAAACTACTCCAGTATCTTCACCAAGAAAACGCCATGGATTGTATTGATGTGCTATGGTCCAGGAGATAAGGAAGAGTCAGACATGACCAAATGATTAACAATAGTCCCACAAATGTGTCTTTACCTCCTGAGAGAAAATAATTGATCGGATTAGTAACTTTTTTCTGTTTTAAGTGTTAATGCATGCCTGTGAGTCTTTTGTAGTTTAAGCTTTTCTTTGGTAGAGAAGAAAATAAATTCTCTAAAAAGGATTGTTAATCCCTTTTTAGGGAAAACTTAAGCAATAGGCAAACCTTAATTTTGATTAAAGAATCTTCTCTGGTACTCTTGGGTGGGGGCATAATTAACCATAAAGAGACCAACAAAGGCTCATTTCATCCTCTAAATTAAACCATGGAAAGAAAAGGGAAAATTGCCACATAGACTATGTTGGTTTCAAGGAAAGTAACCTTGAGTTTAGTCAGGTTTTGATGTTTGATGAAACTTTGGGTGTCCATTAGGTGAAGCACGGGAAGGCACCCTTTGAAAGAAGAACAGCTGGAGTAGAGAATGGAGGTTAAATTGGATGTTGAACTCCAAGTTAAATCAAACTTCTTGGCTGGATTTTTCCCATGTGACAGCATCAAGAAACCAAAACCAAACACCAGTGTCACATTTCATGTCACATAAGAATAGTACTAAGTGTTAATTCATTCCTGCATAACCCTTTACACAGAAAAGGCATGGATAGTCAGGGAAAGGGTAGGCAAAACCAGAGAGCTCAGCAGGACATCACTTTTTTATGGTTCCTGTCTGCTCAGAGGATTTTCTTAACTGAGTGGGTATGAGCAAGTAATCATTATTACTGGCGACCCTTGCAAGTGGTTCATTTTTGTTTTTTGGGAAAGGAACTTGGGATTTTGGAAGAAGAAAAAAAAATCTAAGGATAGTGACAAAGGAAGGCTTTTGTATTTTCCTGCACTTGGAATGTGTGCAAATAAAAGGAACAAGCTCAATTATGTACCATAGTCCACATATAAAATATTTATTTTTATTCTTTGTTTGTTTGTTTAAACTTATTTTTATTTAACAAAATTCATTTTCTCATATTCCCACCTTCCTCTCCATTTGTTGGGAGAGGGCCCTTGTAATGATTATGTATAATTAATCCATACTCCAAATATATATTTATTCTTCATTTTGACTGTAATCTCTCTATCAAGAGGCAAGTAGTATTTTTGATCATCAGACCTCTGGAATCCTGATTGATGATTATATTGGTCAGAGTTATTTCCCTAAGTCTTTCAATACTGTTTATTTTTATCATATCCTTATTAATGTACAAAATTTTTTTCTGGGTCTAAGCACTTCACCTTGCTTTGATTCAAACAAATCTTCAAAGGTTTCTCTGAAACCATCCCTTTTATCATTTCTTACTGAAAAATAGTAGTCTTTTATATTCGCTTATTAGAATTTGTTCAGCTATTCACCAATTAATAGACAATGGCTCTCTTTGCCCCTGATAGAATAGCTTAGAGGCAAAAGGATACAGAAGTCTATAACAGATAGGGAACACCACTGGGGTAATGAATTAATGTTTGACTAGGGCTTTGCATAACCCAGTCACCCTCAATGTCCCTTCTGTTACAAATCCCTGCCAGAGAGATAACAATGATGGCCAGCCCAGGAGTTGGCTCTACCTGGTCCTTAGAGAGCTGTCTCTCTGAATAACCCTTCACCCACCCATCACCCTTTTCTCTTCTTTATTGATCAATCTGACTGCTTTGCCAAAATTGATGAATATTTATTAAAACAGGTAGCATGAGCTAACTTTGGGAAAGAGGGAAATAGGGAGGTCCCTAATTTGAAAATGTTCATCAGTTGTTCAAGTTCTCTCAACCTCAGCTAAAGTTGTGCTGGCTTGATCCTCTCTGTCTGTTCTAATTATAATGGCTACTCTAGGCTGCCTAAGAAAAGTTTATAGTCTCTAGGTTTGCTGGAACAACAGAGATAACTGGTTGATGATCCAATTTACACAGGTTCTCTCAGTTTAGGATAGCAGGCTGATCAGGACTGGCTTCTCTGAATGGTTGAGGAAAGTGGCTATGGAGATATCTTATCTTTCAAGGAGTCTCTCAGGGAGCTCCCACTCTGTCCTGAATATAAGACCAGACCTCCCTCGGGGCTGTTAGGGTTCCCCAACTTCCCCTGCCTCAGGATTCTAAATGACCTTTTGACTCTGTCACTGTTCTCCTGTCTTCATGGTTTCCCTGTGTAAATTCCATTCTTCATGTGCTTCACCCCCCCCATATAGCCTTAAACATTTTTCATTTTAATTTTTTGATTATCTTTTTTATTCAAGTGCGTATGAGGTAGAATATCAAAGTAACTTTCTTTTTTTTTTTTAAACCCTTAACTTCTGTGTATTGGCTCATAGGTGGAAGAGTGGTAAGGGTGGGCAATGGGGATTAAGTGACTTGCCCAGGGTCACACAGCTGGGAAGTATCTGAGGCTGGATTTGAACCTACGACCTCCTGTCTCTAGGTCTGACTCTCAATCCACTGAGCTACCCAGCTGCCCCTCAAAGTTACTTTCAATTGCCTTTCTCTCTCACTAATTTGGAGCATTTTTCACATGGTTGCTGTTTGCTAGATTTCTTCTCAGGAGAAGCCTATTCATAGAACTTTGCTGATGTTATTGATTATTTCAATTAATTTTCATTGCCTTCTTAAGATTTTCTAGTAAACCATCATGCCCCTTATATCACCTGTAAAAGCATTAATTTTTTCTCCTCTTTGTTCATGTTTATTCACTCAGTTTTTCTTATGGGGCTATATCTAGTATTTCAGAACTAGATTAAATAGTGGTGGTGATAATGGACAATGTTGCTTTAACCCTGATATTATTGGAAAGGTCTCCAGTTTATTTCCATTATATAAACTGATCATTCTTGGTTTAAGATAGATACTACTTACCATATTAGGAAAAGGTCCATTTTCTTCTATATTTCCTGGTGTTTTTCTATACCTACTGAGATGATTGTCAATTTTTTTTATTCTTGTTGTTTTTCTATTTAATTCCTTTTTATGGTTTTCCTAATACTGAACCAATTCTGCATGATTGGCATTAACCCAACCTGGCTATAGCATATAATGTTTTTAACATGTTGCTTTATTCTCTTTACTAATATTGTATTTAACACTTATGTATTAATATTTATTTGGAATTTTGATCTGCAGTTTTCTTTCTATTTTGACTTCCTTGTAGTAACATCTTTCAACTTCATTTTCAACTTTCTTCTTTTGAAAATACATCTCACTTCTAAATTTCATTGTTACCAACTTCTAGTCCTACCATTCTACCATATTTTACCAAGATATCCCTCCTGGTCTGATCTGGCCTTAACTTCTCTCATTTTCAACTTAATTATAAACTGTCTTTTATCCTTGAATCCTTTGTCCCTTTTTCCTATCACCACAAATATCTTACTAGACCTCAACATTTCATTAAATCTTTCCAAAACTGCTGGAGAAGGCAGGTCCTGGCTATGACTTTAGGTGTCCTAATCAGGACCACCTCAAGAGGTAGAGCCAAATGTCTATGAAAATCCCAGCTCAGATCACAGACTAGGATCACATGTTCATATTTCCCAACTCCCCCACCCCCCAAAAAGAAGTGAATTTGAAATTGCTATCTCAGACCAAGACTACTGGATGGAACAGGGTAAAGAGACTATTGTCAAGGGACTCACTGGCTGCTTTCTCCCAGCTTTCTGTCCTTTCTTCCATCCTGGAATGTGGAATGAGTCAAGGGGAGTAATATATATATTCATACTGAGAAGATAGATCTGAGCCAGATTTCAGAAAGCTTCAAATGACATAAAGAAGAGGTTTTATTTTTTTAATCTTGGAGACAATAGAGAGTGCTAGAAAGAAATAACAAAGCAATAAAATTTGATGACCTTGATGTTCTACTCCCAGTCCTATATAAATTTAATGAAAATATCAAAAAGAAGAAATGAGCATGAATAAAACTATAAATGGAAATACATATCTCTTGTCTTTACCTGGCACCTTTAAAAAAATTAGCCATGTTCTAGGACACAAAAACTAAATAAACAAATGCAGAGAATTGAAATATTCAATATATACCTTACTAATACTAATCACAATGTGACAAAATTTATAATTAATAAAAAGCCTCTAAAAAAGAGATTTAACCTTAAATGGAGACTAAATAATTTAATGCTAAAAATAGGTCTCAAAACAAAGCATAGAAAAGATAATTTCTTTTATCAAGGAAAATTAAAATGAAATAACATAACGGACAGAGGAATAATACCAAAATGAATTGGTTATAAAAGTGTTTAAAAGTCTAGCAAATACCAAATTTCCAGTTTTTTACTACAAAAAGTAGACATTAAAATTACTTGCTATGGGCTTAAAAAATAAAAAAAAATGATCATCAGGACAGTAAAACAATGTAAGATCCAGAATCAAATAAAAATCATAGCATAGTGTTATATAAACTCAAACACCCCAATCTGCATTAAGTACTCACTCTCCAACATAAGGAACCATGAAAATGGAAAGAAGTCAGGCAGAAATTAGGTATAGACTAACACCTCACACTATATATTGGAATAGATTCCAAAGTCTTGAAGACCTAGATATATATCTATTAAAAACTAAGAGGACACAAAAAGATATCTTCATTTTTCATAAAGATATTTTATTTATTCTTATTACATGTAATAGTAAATTTCCATATAAATTTTCCAAAGTTACATGATCCAAATTATCTTCCTTCCTACCTGCCCTCCTCCTTCCCAGAGCTGGCAAGCAATTTAATCTGGGTTGCATATGTATTATCATGAAAAACATATTTCCATATAATTCATTTTTGTAAGAGAATAATCATATAAAACTAAAACCCTGAAATAAAAACCCAAGTGAGCTAAAAGGAAAATTGTATTCTTTGATCTGCGTTGTCTCCAACAGTTCTTTCTCTGGAAGTTAATTATTTGTCATAAGTCCCTCAGAATTGTCCTGGATCATTGTATTGCAGAAAAGTAGCTGTCTTTCACAGCTGATCATTCCACAATATTGCTGTTACTGTGTCCAATACTCTTTTGGTTCTGCTTATTTCACTCTGCATCATTTCACATAGGTCTTTCCAGCTCTTTCTGAAATGACCCTATTCATCATTTCACATAGTCCAAAAATATTGCATTACCATCATATACCATGATTTGTTCAGCCATTCCACATTTGGTGGACATCCCTTCAATATCCAAGTCTTTGCCACAATCAAAAGAGCTGCTATAACTATTTTTTATGAGTAGGTCCTTTCTCCCCTCCTTTTTAAGATTTCTTTGGGATATATAAACCTGGTGGAGATATTGATATAGGATCAAAGGGTATGCACAATTTTTAGACCCTTTGGGTATAGTTCCAAATTGCCTTCAGAATGACAAGATTAGGTCACAACTCCACCAACATTAGTGTCCCAATTTTTGCTACATCCCCTCCAACATTTATCTCTTTCCTTTACTGTCATATTGGCCAATCTGATAAAGTGGTGCCTCAGAGTTGTTTTAATCTGCATTTTTCTAGTCAAGAGTGACTTAGAATACTTTTTCATATTATTACCCTTAGCTTTGATTTCTTTATCTGAAGACTTCTTTTTCATATTCTTTAACTATTTCTCAACTGAGGAATGACTTATATTCTTATAAATTTGACTTAATCCTATATATATATTTGAGGAATTAGACCTCTGTTAAAGAAATTTGTTATAAAATTTTTCCCATTTTGTTGTTTCCCTTCTAATACTGTTTACATTGGTTTTGTTGGTATAAAACCTTTTTAATTTAATATAATAAAAATTATTCATTTTATATCTGGTAATGTTTTCTATCTCTTGTTTGGTAATACATTCTTCCCTTCTCCATAGATCTGATAGGCAAATTATTCTATGTTCCCCTATCTTACTTATAGTACCATGCTTTTTGTCTAAATCATATGCCCATTTTGACCTTATGTTGGTATAGTGTGAAATATTATTCTATGCCTAGTGTCTGCCACATTTTCCAGTTTTCCCAGTAATTTTTGTCAAATGGTGAATTCTTATCCAAAAAACTGTAATCTTTGGGTTTGTCAAACACTATATTGCTAAGAGCATGTACCTCTGATTTAATCCCTTGATCTACCTGTCTATTTCTTAGCTAGAACAAGATTGTGTTGATGTTTGCTGCTTTAGAGTACAGTTTAAGATCTGATACTGCTAGGCTACCATCTTCACATTTTTTCCCCATCAAATCCCTTGATATTCTTGGCCTTTTGATCTTCCAAAAGAATTTTGTTATTTTTTCTAGTTCTATAAAATAGTTTTTAGTAGTTTGATTTAAATGCCACTGAAGAAGTTAATTTAGGTAGAATTGTCATTTTTATTATTTTAGGCTGACCTACACATGAGCAATTAATTTTTTCTAGCTGTTTAGATCTAACTTTATTTCTGTGAAGTGTTTTCTAATTGTGTTCATACAGTTCCTGCATTTGTCTTGGCAAATAGATTCCCAAGTATTTTATATTATCTTGAGGTATCTTAAATGGAATTTCCCTTATTATCTCTTGATACTGAACTTTGTTGGTAATATATAGAAATGCTGATGGTTTATGTGGGTTTATTTTGTATCCTGCAACTTTGCTAAAGTTATTAATTATTTCAACTAATTTTTGAGTTGATTTTCTAGGATTCTCTAAGGATACCATCATATCATTGACAAAGAGTAACAGTTTAGTTTCCTCATTATCTACTTTAACTTCTTCAGTTTCTTTTTTCTCTCTTATTGCTAAAGCTAACAAATCTAGTACAATATTAAATAATATGGGTGACAGTGGGCATCCTTGCTTTACCCCTGATATTTTGGGGAAGGTTTCTAACTTATCTCTATAGAAGATGATACTTGCTGATGGTTTTAGATTTAGATACTTATTATTTTAAGGAAAGGCTTATTTTGTCAAAGGTTTTTTTCTGCAACCTTTGAGATAATCATACAATTTCTACTAGTTTGATCATTAATATGGTCAATTATGCTTATAGTTTTCCTAATATTAAACCAACCTGGCACAAATCCCACCTGGTCATAATGAATGATTCCTGGGTTATATATTGCTGTAGTCTTTTTGCTGGTATTTTGTTTAATATTTTTGCATTGATATTTATTAAGAAAATTCATCTGTAATTTTCTTTCTTTATTTTTGGTCTTCCTGGCTTAGGTATCAGCATCTCATTTGAGTCATGAAAAGAATTTGATAGGACTTCTTCTTTGCTTATTTTGTCAAATAGCTTATATACTATTGGAATTAATTGTGCTTTAAATGTTTGATAGAATTTACTTATGAATTCATTGACCCTAGGGAATTTTTCCTTATGGAATTAATTGATAGCTTTTTCATTTTATTTCTCTGAGATGGGATTATTTAAGTATTATTTTTCCTCTTTTGTTAATCTGGACACTTTTTTTTTCTTTTTTTTTTTTTTTTACATTTTTAAACCCTTAACTTCTGTGTATTGTCTCATAGGTGGAAGAATGGTAAGGGTGGGCAATGGGGGTCAAGTGACTTGCCCAAGGTCACACAGCTGGGAAGTGTCTGAGGTCGGATTTGAACCTAGGACCTCCCGTCTCTAGGCCTGACTCTCAATACACTGAGCTACCCAGCTGCCCCCTGGACACTTTTTATTTTTGTAAATATTCATCCATTTCACCTACATTATCAGACTTATTGTCATATAATTGGGCAAATTAGCTCCTAATTGCTTTAACTTCCTTTTCATTTGTTGTGAATTTATCCTTTTTATTTTTATTTTTGATACTGATAATTTTATTTTTTCTTTCCATCAAATAAACTAACCTATTTATTTGTTTTTTTAATAATCCAATCCCTAGTCTTATTTATTACTTTGATAATTTGCTTACTATCAATTTTATTAATTTCTCCTTTGATTTTTAGTATTTGCAAATTAGATTTTTTTTTAACCCTTAACTTCTGTGTATTGGCTCCTTGGTGGAAGAGTGGTAAGGGTGGGCAATGGGGGTCAAGTGACTTGCCCAGGGTCACACAGCTGGGAAGTGTCTGAGGTCGGATTTGAACCTAGGACCTCCTGTCTCTAGGCCTGACTCTCAATCCACTGAGCTACCCAGCTGCCCCTTGCAAATTAGATTTTAATTGGAGATTTTTATTTTTAAAAAAATTTTTTAAACCCTTACCTTCTGTCCTGGATTGTTAATAGTACTTTTTATCAAGATGTAATTTCTTTCCTTATGTCTTTTGATTGCTACTCTTGCTTTTTTTTTTAACCTCAGTTGAATCCTTAATAGATTCTCCTCCAACCCCTTGCCCTTATTCTGCATATGTCTACCTGCCACAAATGTGTTTCTTGTAAATGACTTATCATAGGATTCTGATTTTTAATTCACTTTTCAATCTACTTCTATTTTATGAGTAAATTCATTCTATTTACATTCAAAGTTATGATTTTTGTCTGTGTATTTCCCTCCATCTTATTTTCTAATTTTGATCATGTACTTTCTCCTTCCACTCTGACCCTGCTCACAGGTGTTTTGCTTTTATTCACTTCCTCCAATTCCCCCTCTTTTTTTGAATTTAAACATTTATTAATAATCATTTTTAACTTTGTTACACGATTCATGCTCCTACTTTCCCCTTCACCCCCCCCACTCCCACCACCCATGGCCAATGCACATTTCCACTGGTTTTGTCATGTGTCCTTGATCAAGACCTATTTCCAAATTGTTGGTGGTTGCATTGGTGTGGTAGTTTCGAGTCCACATCCCCAATCATGTGCACCCCAACCCATGCATTCAAGCAGTTGCTTTTCTTATATGTTTCCTCTCCTGCAGTTCTTCCTCTGAATGTAGGTAGCGTTCTTTACCATAAATCCCTCAGAGGTGTCCTGGGTCATTGCATTGCTGCTGGTACAGAAGCCCATTACATTCGATTTTACCACAGTATATCAGTCTTTGTGTACAATGTTCTTCTGGCTCTGCTCCTTTCGCTCTGCATCAGTTCCTGGAGGTCTCTCCAGTTCGCCTGGAACTCCTCCAGTTTATTATTCCTTTTAGCACAATAGTATTCCATCACCCGCATATACCACAGTTTGTTCAGCCATTTCCCAATTGAAGGACATACCCTCCTTTTCCAGTTTGTTGCCACCACAAAAAGCGCAGCTATAAATATTTTCGTACAAGTCTGTTTATCTATGATCTCTTTGGGGTACAAACCCAACAATGGTATGGCTGGATCAAAGGGCAGGCATTCTTTTATAGCCCTTTGAGCATGATTCCAAATTGCCAGGCAGAATGGCTGGATCAGTTCACAGCTCCACCAGCAATGCATGAATGTCCCAATTTTGCCACATCCCCTCCAACATTCATTACTCTCCCCTTCTTTCATTTTAGCCAATCTGCTAGGTGTGAGGTGATACCTCAGAGTTGTTTTGATTTGCATTTCTCTAATTATTAGAGATTTGGAACACTTTCTCATGTGCTTCTTGATACTTTTGATTTCTTTACCTGAAAATTGCCTATTCATGTCTCTTGCCCATTTATCAATTGGGGAACGGCTTGATTTTTTTATACAATTGCTTTAACTCCTTGTATATTTGAGTAATTAGACCCCTGTCAGAGTTTTTCGTTATAAAGATTTTTTCCCAATTTGTTGTTTCCCTTCTGATTTTGACTACATTGTTTTTGTTTTTAAAAAATCTTTTTAGTTCAATTTAATCAAAACCATTTAATTTACATTTTGTAATTTTCTCTAACTCTTGCTTGGTTTTAAAGTCTTTCCTTTCCCAGAGATCTGACAAGTATATTATTCTGTGTTCACTTAACTTATTTATAGTTTCCCTCTTTATATTCAAGTCGTTCACCCATTCTGAATTTATCTTGGTGTAGAGTGTGAGATGTTGATCTAGACCTAATCTCTCCCATATTGTTTTCCAAATTTCCCAGCAGTTTTTGTCAAATAGTGGATTCATGTCCCAAAAGTTGGGCTCTTTGGGTTTATTATACACTGTCTTGCTGATGTCATTTACCCCAAGTCTATTCCACTGATCCTCCTCTCTATCTCTTAGCCAGTACCATATTGTTTTGATGGCTGCTGCTATATAGTATAGTTTAATATCTGGTACTGCTAGGCCCCCTTCCTTCACATTTTTTTCATTATTTCCCTTGATATTCTTGATCTTTTGTTATTCCAAATGAAATTTGTTATAGTTTTTTCTAATTCAGCAAAGAAGTTTTTTGGTAGATTGATAGGTATGGCGCTAAATAAGTAAATTAATTTGGGTAGAATTGTCATTTTTATTATGTTAACTTGTCCTACCCATGAGCAATCAATGGCTTTCCAATTGTTTAGATCCAGTTTTATTTGTTTGGAAAGTGTTTTGTAGTTGTTTTCATATAATTGCTCAATTCCCCCTCTTTTATGTTACTCCCATCACCACCACCATCCCCTTCTTATTTCCCTCCTACTCCTCTATAGGGTAAGAAAGGATTCTATACTCCAATTGATATGGTTGCTATTCCTCTCTGAGTCAATTCAGATGAGAGTAATGTTTAAGCAGTGCCTATGACCACCCTCATCTTCCCCTCCACTGTAATAGGGGTTTTTTGCATCTCTTTAGGTGATATAATTTATCCCATTTTACCTCTCTCATTTTCTCTTAGTGTAATCCTCTTTTTCACTCCTTGATTTTTTTATATATCATGTCATCCTACTTCCATTCCATTTTTCTATGTATACTCCTTCTAACTGTTCTGTTAATAATAAAAAATTTGAGTTACAAATTTCATCTTCCCATGTAAGGATATAAACAGTTCTACCTTACTGAATCCCTTAAATATTCTTTCTTATTTACATTTTTATGCATCTCTTGAATCTTGTAAATTTGGACATCAAGTTTTCTGTTTATGTCTGATTGTTTCATCAAGGTTGCTTAGAAACCTTCTATTTTATTGAATGACCATCTTTTTCCTGAAAGAATATATTCAGTTCTTATGGGTAGGTGATTCCTGGTTGTAAACCTAGTTCTTTTGCTTTCTATAGTATCATATTACAAGTCTTCTAATGCTTTAATGTAGAAGCTGCTAAATCCTGTGTAAGCCAAACTGTGGCCCCATGATGTTTGAATTGTTTCTTTCTGTCTGCTTGCAATATTTTCTTTTCTTTTTTTTTAAAGGATAATTAGATTTTATTTATTTATTTATTTTTAATTTTAAGCCCTTAACTTCTGTGTATTGACTTATAGGTGGAAGAGTTGGTAAGGGTAGGCAATGGGGGTCAAGTGACTTGCCCAAGGTCACACAGCTGGGAAGTGTCTGAGGCCGGATTTGAACCTAGGACCTCCCATCTCTAGGCCTAGCTCTCAATCCACTGAGCTACCCAGCTGCCCCCTGCAATATTTTCTTATTGGCCTGGGAGCCCTTAAATTTGGCTCTAATATTACTGGGAGTTATCATTTGGAGATTTATTTGAGGAGGTGATTGGTGGATTCTTTCAATTTCTATTTTACCCTCTTGTTCAAGAATATCAAGGCAGTTTTTTATAACTTCTTACAATATGATGTTTAAACTTTTTTTTTAATCATGACTTTCAGATAATTCAATAATTTTTAGATTGCCTCTCCTGTACCTATTTTACAGGTCAGTTGTTTTTGCAAAGATATTTTTCATATTTTCTTCTATTTTTTCATTCTTTGATTGTGTTTCATTGTTTCTTGATGTCCCATGAAATCATTACCTTCTAGTTCCTCAATTATGATTCTTAAAGAATGGTTTTCTTCCATGAACTTTTTAACCTCCTTTCCATTTAGTCAATTATGTTTTTTATGAAACTTTCTTCTTCTTTGGATTGTTGTATCTCTTTTTTCCATTAGGCCAATTCTACTTTTTCAAAAACTCTTTTCTTCATTAGATTTCTATGCCTCTTTTTCCATTTGGACAATTCTGCTTTTTAAGCTATTATTTTCTTTTGGCATTACTTTCAATTCTCTTTGCCATTTTTATTCTGCCTCTCTTATTTGATCTTTGAATTCCTTTTTGTGCTCTTATAGAGTCTGAAACCAATTCCCACTTTTTCTTTGAAGTTTTGTATATGGCTGCTTCAAACTCACTATCTAATATTGAGTCTGTGACTTGCTTTTCTTTTTCTCCATAAAATTTTTATGGTTAGATGATTACTTTTGCTTTTATTAAACTTTTACATTTATCATAAAGATGAGCTATGCTCTAAGATCAAGGTTTCACTTTCTTCAAATTCCATTTGTCCTTGCTGTTACCCTTAGCTCTAGTTCTGGTTTTCTGCAAGTTTTATTTCTTCCAGGTAATTATGATGGCTTATGGTGTGGGAGTTCTAAAAGCCACCTCTGTTTGCTAATGGCTTGTACAGCTCAGAGCACTGTGAGCTACCTTGTGCTAGGGCTTGGGACCTCATTACAGGCTTAGGCTAAGTCTCTGAGCCTTACTCTGGGCCTACATCACTCGGTCACTCTGCATATTGCTTTCCTTGGGACTTAGGAACTCTATGCAGGATTAGGCAGGGCTCTGGGCCCCCTCTTAGGCTAGTACCAGCCAGGCAGGGACTGCCTTGGATTGGGGTTGCACTGGAGTTCTTGTCTTCATTGCCGGCCTGGGTAGAAGCTCACAGCCTCAATCTGGGCTACACAAGTATGAAGCACTGTAGACTGTACTGAGATTGAACTTAGGACCTCATTGCAGGCTTGGGCAATGGCTCTGGATCTCCTCTTTGGTTTGATTGGGCCAGGTGCTATGGATTGCCTTGCACCAGAGTTTGGGACTTCAAGGGGTGACCATGGAGTGTTCTACTGTTGGCTTAAAGTTGGCTTGCATTCAGATTCAGAACCTGGTACTGTAAGTGGTTGGTAGGAGTCTTGTATTCCTCGGTATGCAGTTTTAGTTCCAGCTCTCCTTTTATGCCAGTGAAATAGACCTTCTCTGCCTAACTTTCAAGTTGTTTTCTATAGGAGAGTTACTTCACTCCATCCTCTGATAGGTTCTGTCACTCTAGTATTCATTTGAGGTGCTATTTTAAGGTTAGTGTGAAAGGATTCTCAGAATGGTTCCAGCTTTCTGGGCTGCTACTCCACCATCTTGGCTACATCCCTTAAAATACCTTTAAAAATCATATATTGGGAAAAAGTTCTTGAACAAAAGATAAGGAGAATAACAAAAGATCAAATGAATACTTTTAATTACAAAAAAATGAAAAGCTTTTTAAAAAGCAAAATCAACGAAGTTAGACTTAAAAGCAAAAGTGTTAACTGAGAGAAATATATCTGTGATAAATTTCTCTAATAAAGCTCTAATATCTAAGAGCTCTATATGGAATTGACACAAATAAAAAGAAGTAGAATTTCTCAATTGATACATAGTCAAAGGATATGAAGAGTAGTTCTCAAAAGAAGAAATACAGGTAATCATCAACCAAATTTTAAATGTTCCAAATAACTAATAAGAGAAATGACAAAATCAAATTGTTCAAATAATTTTTCAACACTTCTGTTGTAATCATATGGCTAATAGCTACATAGTATTTACAAATTAACTATATTATGTTCATCCATAATACTACATAAGAAAAATTCTTCAATTTTATCAATTTAATTAAAGCAGGTTTAATTAAACTGAAAATGATGAAGCATTACAAAATTTAGTAAAAGAATACTTGACTACAGTGTGAATGTGTTCCCCTCAGATTTTCAGCAAATGGAATTTTAATATTTTGAATAATTTTTCCAATTATATTTCTTTATAGAACTGATGATTAAGCCCTCTGGAAAGAACTTAAGCCTTAAGACCATCATGCTTAAAATTGGGTAAGTCTTTTAAAATGTTTTCAAGTAATAATTATCTGAAAAAAGCTCTTATAATGAGAATTTGAATTAGGATTATTTTACATTTATAAATTTAACAAAATATTAAAAGAAGATAGTAAAGTGAGATGTTAAATGACTTATCCAGGGTCGCAAAACCAGTGTTTCTCAGAGATAGAATCTGAACTCAACTCAATTCTTTCTAACTATTCCATGCACATAACAGATATTTAATTCTTTAACAGTAAGGTATAGAGGGTTCACAAGAGATTAAAACACTGGGAGTAAAATGTACTGAATCAAATTGAATGCTTTAAAGCTGGTCTGCAAACAACCAGGCTGGACAGAAAAGTCTCAGAATATGAGCACTAGAAAAGCTCTTCTAGGTCATGTAGGATGACCATTTTAAAAAGGAAGAAATTGAAGGCCACAGAGGGGAAATTAATTTGCCATTGTCACATTTAAAATGGGATAAAATAATTATCTGAAAAAAAATACTCTTCTCATAATGAGAATTTGGATTCATTGGAGCTACTCAAGCAGACTTGAAAGTTTGTTCCTATCATTCCCCTACCTCCAAAGTGAAAGAGTGAAACTTGTTTGCTCATTTGCTTCCTCAACTGCTGTTGGTAGAAGGCACAAGCATACCTTAGAGGCAAAGTTCAGAAATACAGAAATAAGAGAGCACATCTACTCAAATACACAACTGCATAATATACAGAAATCACTCAACAAGGCTAGGGAAAGGTCAACTCATTTTTCTAATTGCAAAGGAAAATGAATTTTTTTCACAATTAAAAATATCTTTATTTATTTATTGTTTTTAAGACAATTTTTTAATATTTATTTTTTAGAAAAGTTAAAATGGTTACATGATTCATGCTCTTACTTTCCCCTTCACCACCTAACATCACCCCCCCCCCCACCATAGCCGCTGCGCATTTCCACTGGTTTTAACATGTGTCATTGATCAAGACCTATTTCCAAATTGTTGATAGTTGTATTGGTGTGGTAGTTTCCAGACTACATCCCCAATCATGTCCGCCTCAACCCATGTGTTCAAGCAGTTGCCCCTCTTCTGTGTTTCCACTCCCGCAGTTCTTCCTCTCAATGTGGGTAGCGTTCTTTTCCATAAATCCCTCAGAATTGTCCTGGGTCACTGCATTACTGCCAGTACAGAAGTCCAACACATTTTATTTTATCACAGTGTATTGGTTGCTGTGTACAATGTGCTTTTGGCTCTGCTCCTTTCACCCTGCATCAATTCCTAGAGGTCTTTCCAGTTCTCATGGAATTCCTCCAGTTTATTATTCCTTTGAGTGCAATAGTATTCCATCATCAGCGTATACCACAATTTGTTCAGCCATTCCCCAATTGAAGGGCATACCCTCGTTTTCCAGTTTTTTACCACCACAAAAAGCGCAGCTATAAATATTTTCATACAAGTCTGTTTATCTATTATCTCTTTGGGGTACAAACTGTTGTATGCAGATGGAAAGCATGGAATCCCTGCAAAGGTATAGGGATAGTCTCACCCAGAATTCCAGGGGACCCCCCTGGAGAACTTTGGGTGAGGGGCAGTTGAGAAGGGTTGGAGACAGTTAATTTGTGGGAGTGGATGTGAGCAGACACTCTGCTTGCTTCTCCTGACTTGGGGTTTCTCCTGAGGTGGCCATTGTAGCTTAAGCCAGTGGTTTCTACTCATAGGGTTAGCCTGTTTGTTATTATTATTCTTCATTAATATAATTATAAACTAAAAAGGGTAAATGAGGGTTTTAGGATAATGAGAGGAAACCCTGAACTGCTAAATTGATGCCGCCCTTCCCCTCTCCTCACTGGAGGGGATGAAGCACTTAACTAAAACTGGCTCTCTTGCTATTGATAAATATCTTACTCTCTAATCACTAAGTAATTATATAATTATATATTATATATATTATATATTCTGGGTGAGGCTATCCCTGTACCTTTGCAGGGATTCCATGCTTTACATCTACACACAACAAAACCCAACAATGGTATGGCTGGATCAAAGGGCAGGCATTCTTTTATAGCCCTTTGGGCATAGTTCCAAATTCCATTCAGAATGGTTGGATCAGTTCACAACTCCACCAACAATGCATTAATGTCCCAATTTGGCCACATCCCCTCCAACATTCATTACTCTCCCCTTCTTTCATTTTAGCCAATCTGCTAGGTGTGAGGTGATACCTCAGAGTTGTTTTGATTTGTATTTCTCTAATTATTAGAGATTTAGAACACTTTATCATGTGCTTATTGATACTTTTGATTTCTTTATCTGAAAATTGCCTACTCATGTCCCTTGCCCAATTATCAACTGGGGAATGGCTTGATTTTTTATAACAATTGATTTAACTCCTTGTATATTTGAGTAATTAGACCCCTGTCAGTTTTTTGCTATAAAGATTTTTTCCCAATTTGTTGTTTCCCTTCTGATTTTGGCTGCATTGTTTTTGTTTTTACAAAATCTTTTTAGTTCAATATAATCAAAATCATTTATTTTACATTTTGTAATTTTCTCTAACTCTTGCTTGGTTTTAAAATCTTTCCTTTCCCAGAGATCTGATAAGTATACTATTCTGTGTTTATTTAACTTATTTATAGTTTCCCTCTTTATATTCAAGTCATTCACCCATTCTGAATTTATCTTGGAGTAGGGTGTGAGAAGTTGATCTAAGCCTAATCTCTCCCATATTGTTTTCCAAATTTCCCAGCAGTTTTTTGTCAAATAGTGGATTTTTGTCCCCAAAATTGGGCTCTTTGGGTTTATCATACACTGTCTTGCTGACATCATTTACCCCAAGTATATTCCACTGATCCTCCCTTCTGTCTCTTACCAGTACCATATTGTTTTGATGGCTGCTGCTTTATAGTATAGTTTAATATCTGGTACTGCTAGGCCACCTTCATTCACATTTTTTTTTTCATTATTTCTCTTGATATTCTTGATCTTTTGTTATTCCATATGAACTTTGTTATAGTTTTTTTCTAATTCAGTAAAAAAGTTTTTTTGGTAGTTTGATAGGTATGGCGCTAAATAGGTAAATTAATTTGGGTAGAATGGTCATTTTTATTATGTTAGCTCATCCTACGCATGAGCAATCAATGTTTTTCCAATTGTTTAGATCTAGTTTTAATTGTTTGGAAAGTGTTTTGTAGTTGTTGTCGTATAAGTCCTGTGTTTGTTTTAGTAGATAGATTCCTAAGTATTTTATATTGTCTAAGGTGATTTTAAATGGTGTTTCTCTTTTTACCTCTTGATGCTCTGATGTGTTGGAAATATATAGAAATGCTGATGATTTATGTGCATTTATTTTGTATCCTGCAACTTTGCTAAAGTTGTTGATTATTTCTACAAGCTTCTTAGTTGATTCTCTAGGATTTTTTAAGTATACCATCATATCATCTTCAAAGAGTGATAGCTTAGTCTCCTCATTGCCTATTTTGATACCTTCAATTACTTTTTCTTCTCTAATTGCTACTGCTAGTGTTTCTAGTACAATGTTAAATAATAGAGGTGATAATGGGCATCCTTGTTTCACTCCTGATCTTATTGGGAAGGCTTCTAATTTATCCCCATTGCATATGATGCTTGTTGATGGTTTTAGGTATATACCTTCAATGCTGCACCCTGCTGTGGGGTCCCTTCATTCGTCTGGATTTGTTTTTATGTCTTCTTGAGGAGTCCTATATTTGTGAGTTAGGAGAGGTCAAACAACTACTTTTTACTCTGCCACCATCTTGACCCGGAAAGGAAAATGAAAGTTTTGAATTGGAACTCCAAGATCAACCTAGTATTCACAGGATAAAGGTAACACCCAACATTTGTAAACTTCATTAAGGGTTGTAAAGCACTTTACTTTTATAATTTCATTTGATACAACTCTGAAAAGTAGGGAATATTATTATTTTTATTTTACAGTCAAGGAAACTGGGGCTGAGATAGCTTAAATGTCTTTACTACAGATATGAAGCTGGTAAGTATCTGCAGTGCAATTTCAAGCTAGGTCATTCTTTCCTTTATTATTGTTCACTTGTTTCCGTAGTGTCTGCATTCATGACTTCATTAGGGTTTTCTTGGCAATGATACTAAAATGGTTTGCCATTTCATTCTCCAGTTTATTTTACAGATGAGGACCTGAGACAAACAGAGTTAAGTAACTTGTCCAAGGTTACACAACTAGTAAATGTCTGAGACTTAATTTGAACTTAGGAAGATTAGTCTTCCTTACGTCAGCACTCTATCTACTACTCCATCTAACTGCTCCTACTACCCTATACCTTATCATAAACCCAGAGATAGGAGGGAACTCAGAGACCATCCAGTCCTATGCCTTTTTATGATGAAGAAACTGAGGCTTAGAAGGCTAAATGGCTTATCTAAAGTCATGTTAATAAATTTCAGAGGCAGAATTTGAATCCAGATGCTCTGACTCCAAGGCTAGTGCTCTTTCCACTATTTCTAATCCTCTCATTTTATGGTTAAAGAAATAAAATTCTCAAGAAGTGGCATGACTTGTTCAAGGTCACATAGATAGTTATTAGGCATACTGTGTAGACTTATAAAATATCTCAAGTCCTAACTTTTGTTCATTGAATGTTGTGTAAACACTTTCAGTTAAATGCTCACGAGTACAATTTGTGATATTTTCCTTGCTTATACTCTAAACCATTCAATGCACAATTAAACAATAATAATTGGAGACAGAGCCAGAAATGAAACCCAGTGGAGGTTATTAGTAGTTTAGTATGTATGTGGGAAAGTTGGCTGCACACAGTGAAGAGAACATCTTAGACTTCTATTATATCAAATACAAACAGTGTCTCAGTGTGGGCTCAGGATCTCAGCAGGACTGGACCTGACCACTGCTTGGCTGAAACTTGATGTCTAGCTAACAGTGTGGTGTCAACATGTCTCTGACAGCACATGCTGACCTTTGGGATCTGTTCATCTACTTTAAAAGAAATCTTATCAGTATATCAGTTTTTAGTACATGGAATTTTGTAAATGCTTTCAGCCCTGTATCTTCCATGCAAATTGATCTCTTACTCTTTGTTAAATTCCCTCCTGCATGTTGGTACATGGCTTGAGTCTTAGGCCAGAATACTATGGAGATTTTTTTAAAGGGACATGTAAACTTAATATATACATGTGCAAATATATTTTTAAATATGTCTTTTGTTTTTACATTATAATCATTTCTAGATACATTTCTTTATCCCCCAACTCTGTCTCAAAATTGAACCCTCCCTTTTAACAAAGAAAAATAGTTAAGCAAAAAACCCCAAACCCATGCATGGCCATCTAAATGACTTTGGGGCTCCTGTGGCCTGAGAGTATCCCAAGCAATGTAAATTTTGGATAGACAAATGAATTCAGAATTAGGAAAGCCTAAATTCAAGTTCTATTTTTGGCTCTTATTAGCAATAGAACCTTGGGCAAGTTACTACCTCTCTCAGTGCTCTAGGCAACTTTCTAAAACTATAAATACAGGGTGGAAAGTGGGAAGGAGAAAAAACAAGATGGCAGAGAAGGTATATAGATCCACCTGATCTCTACCAGATTACCCTCTGTGAAAAGGGAATTAATACTCCCTTCATTTTTTTTTAACTTAATCACTCAAGAACTTGGAATTCCTCTCCCTTTTAATTTAATTAGTCAGGAGCTTGAACATCCTTTATCATTGGGAGAAAGAAAGTTCACACCCTCAGAGATAGGACATTGATCCTACAGGCACTGCCCCTGTGGACAGAGCCAGACAAATTAAGGAACTATGATTGGTTCCTGAGATGTGACAAGGAAGAACCAGTGGGTGGAAGAAAAATGTTTATAAGGTGATTCCCAGCACAAAGTGGGGCATTCTGATCTGCGCTCCTACACTGAGATTTAGGCTCTGGCACTGGTGGCCCTTGCTGAAGGGATTCTGGGACTCATATTTAAATGATTCTTGCATTGGTAATGTGGCCTGAAGGAAGACGCTTATTCTGGGAATCTTGCAGAAGAAACTCCCATGCTCTTCTGACTGGAGATTGAGCTTTTGTCAGTGGTGAGCTGGATTTCATCAGAGCAAACTCTAGGGTGGTAGTCTAGACAATTCTCTACCTCCTTCCTACATTTCCCTCATTCTACTATCTCTCTTTTGTGATTAAACTAAATTGTTAAAGCTACTAACAGCCTCATAATTTTAATTGTAATCATTACAATTTGGTGACCACCCTTTTTTAAACTCTTATACCTCCAAAAATTATTATATAACACTTCAAAAAAAATTGAGGGCAGCTCAACCCACAAAAGGAAAGAATAAAATAATTTATCAGCCCAAAATACCTTAGAAGGCTGGCATGAAAGATCTATTATTGAATCAAGGTGGTAGTGGAATACAAAGCAGTGCAGGATAACAACATGCAAAGACTTTTGGAATTTTCAACAACAAAGAGTAAGAGGAGTCCTACAACTGCTCAGAAAGAAATTATAGGAGTCACCTTTCTGCCTCTGTGTGCAAGAATCTTGTTGAATTGCCCATACCTGGGTAGAGGTAGCAGTCTTGGTACCTGGTCTTAGGGTTAGGAGAAACTAATATTAGTACACACCAGTGCTTGTGGCCACAAAGGAGCAATGGATCCTGCTCACAGCCCCAAGGCAGAAAAGAGGGCTTGTGTTTTCTCACAAACCAGAGCACAGATTGGGAGAATATTAAACATACCTCTCTTTACAACATACTGCCTTGGAAAAGATGAAAGCAGGCAGATCCCTAGAACCAGTTCTGAAGGCAGCCACACAAAAACCTGAAGCTTGGAACAATGTTCCCTTCACAATAATTATAGAACCCAACTTTAACAGTTCACTTTTTTTATAATTAAAAGAAAAGAAAAAGACTGGGAAATGAGCAAACAACAAAAAAAGAAATTCATCATAGAAAGTTATTTTAGTGACAGGGAAGACCAAAACACAGTCTCAAAAGAAAACAAGAAATTCAATAGTGCTGCATCCAAAGCCTCCGAGAAAAATAGAAATTGCCCTCAAGTCCAAAAAGAATTAATGGAGGAGCTCAAAAAATAATTTTAAACATCAAATAAGAGAGGTAGGAGAAGAATTAGGAAAAGAAATGAGAGTGATACAGGAAAATCATGAAAAAAAGAGTCAGTAGTGATAAAAGAGACACACACAAAAAACAAAAAATCTAATACTTTTAAAAATGGAAATTAATACTTAAAAATGGAATATTGGGGAAAGAGGCAAAAATCCACTGATGAGAAGAAAATTTTTAAAAAGCAGAACTGATCAAGTGGAAAAAGAGGTACAAAAATTCACTGAGGAAAAGAACTTTTTAAAAATTAGAAAATGAAAAAGGAGATACAAAATCTCACTCAAGAACATCATGTCTTAAAAATCAGAATTGGGCAAGTGAAATTGCCCTTCATTAATATAGGGACCTATCAGGTAAGGGAACACCTCTTGCCTATGCAGGTTAGTAGCTGCTCTGTAATTTGTAGTCTTATTGGCCTATTTATATCACTGGGAGATTAAATATCTTTTGTGGGGAATGGGGGATCACAGAGGCAGAATGGGCCAAAGGTAAGACTTTAACTCATGTATTCCCACCTTAAAGGTTCACATTTTTATTTATTATATGGGGATAATAATACTTTCATTGCCTTACTCATGGGATTATTAGAAGTAATATTTTATAAACTTTAATGTGAACAATTATTATTATTAATACTTAAGTAATTATTACTATGTTCAAAGCCCTTCATTTCAAGTAATATAATTCTAAATGAGAGCATACTTTCTCTTCTAGAGAACAAACTTTGTTGTAATGTTAGATGATGTGTCATTTTTCAAGTTTCAGGCAGCTAAGTGGCACAGTGGATAGAGGGTTGGGCCTGAAATCAGAAAGATTTATCTTCTTGAGTTCAAATCCAGCCTCAGACATTTATTAGCTGTGTGACCCTTTGCAAGTCACTTAACACTGTTTGCCTCTGTTTCTCATATGTAAAATGAGCTAGAGAAGGAAATGGCAAACCTCTCTAGTATCTTTATTACAAAAAAACCCAAATGGGATCAATAACAGTCAGGCACAACTGAACAATGACAAAAAGAACATTTTTCAATTTAGGAAAACCCGAGTTTAAGCCTTGTCTCTGAAATATTCATGCTGTGTTATTATGGGGAAGTCACTTACTATTCTAAGGCTACTCCCTAAGACTTAAAAGTTAAAGAAAAATTATTGATCAATATTGGAGAAGAGAATTTTCATACTAGGATGTTCTCACACTTATGAAATCATAAGTCCATATCATTTTTATAAATCACAAAAAAGAATATAATGAAAAGGGAACTAGATTGTTGGGGTTTACTATGGATCATGAAGTAGTATTAGTATTGGACCTGTATGCACAAGTGTTATAGCATCCATATTTTTAAAGAAAAATCTAAATGACATATAGATAGAAATAGATAACAAAATAATAATAGGGGGTTTTCCCCTCTTAGAACTAGATAAATATAACCAAAAAATAAGAAAGGAGTTAAACAGAAGGGTAGAATCTTAGATAAGTTAAATATGATAGATATCTGGAGAACCTCCACCTACTTGCATGAAGCTAGCAGTAGATCTTAGTCTGATCATACACATAATCCAAGCATAGTAACTGGTGGGATAACAATGGTTTATAGAGCAAAATTATTCTGCAAAAGTCCTACTTTATCACTCATTATACTATGGAGATAATCCTGAGGCACTGGTGGGATTGTAACAAAAGTTTCACTGGGCATGGTCAAGCTGGAAAGACTTGGTTTTGGAAAGAATATGGTACTGGCAACAAATTGTGTCTGCTGCCTAAGGATCGATCTAGCAAAATATAGTCCTGGTAATATATGTTAATTGGGAACCAGATTGGTTAAGGTGACCTAATTAAATGTTGATAGGAACATGGAGAAATAGGCCTTATATTACGTTGCTAGAACAGCTGTGAATTGTTCTTTAGAAAACAAAATGGAAATATATACCAAGAGCTGTAAAGTTGTTCATGCTCATTAGCCTAGACCCTATGGGTTTCATGACTAGGATTAGGCTCTAGGGCACTATTGAGAGGGTAAAAAACTGTGTATATATGAAAATATTCATGGAAGCTTTGTAATGACAAAATAATTAGAAATAACAAAAAATGTAATGATCAGAAGAAATGGCTGAATAGATGGTGTTATTTGAATGTAATGGATTGTATCATGTTATTAGAAATGACAAATATTGGTAATATAAAGAAAATGAAAGAAATATATGGAGAGATGAAAAAGAGGAAAGGAGAATAAGAATAATACATAATTTAATTACATAAAAAATAAACATAAAATCAAGATAAAAAGTATCAAATTTAACAAAAATTCCAAAGGGAAATCAAAAGGAGAGGATAGTTATATTAACCCGCATATAATTTATACATTTTAAACAAATCGTAAACAATGTAGAGTTTGTGGTTTTGCAAATTTTTTATTTGTTTATTTAAATGTTTTTTTCATGGTGATGGTTGCTAAGTATATAATAAAAAAATTGAAGAAAAAAAAAGAGTTGAAAATAATCCCAAAGACCAATAAAAACACTACTGGTTAAATCATCAAAATCCTTTCTAAAAAATATCCTTGGCTTCTCAACTTATTTCTTAACTACTAGACTCTAAGCCTACTTGTAGGTCTCGTAAGATTGTTCCTAAAATATTTTTTAATATATAACAATATAATGAGAGGTAACATGATATAGAGGCCAGAGAGCTAGATTTGGAATTAGGAAAAGTCTCACTTCTGATATATAATGACTATATGACTAAGAAAGTTGCTTAACCTCTCAGTATATACAGTAACTCTTTCGGGGCAACTAGCTGATGCAGTGGGTAAAGCGGGGCCCCAAGTTAGGAAGATCTGAGTTCAAAAATGATTCCAGACACTTACAAGATCTCTTTCCTGGGCAAGTTAATTAACCTCTGATTGTTTCAGTTTCTCTATATGTAAAATGTGTAATAGCACCAACTTCCCAGGATTATTGTGAGGATAAAATGAAATAAGTAAAGTACTTAGCACAGTGCCAGTAACATAAGAGGCACTATATAAAACTTAGCCATTATTATCAGCTCCCTAAAACTATAAATTCAAAATAAGGTACTAGTCTGCATTGATACAAAGAATTTCCTCACTAAGAATTCCCTGAATCAATGATATGGCATACTTTGACCCCCAAAATCAATAGCATAAATAAGATTTCTCTTTACTTCCTACTAAGAAAATGAAATAAAATTGATTCAATATTGATTCACATATATGCATAGAATTGTGCTAATTGCTATGTGATAAAAAAAAAAGAAGCATCTGACTTTCCTCATTTTTTGTCACAGCTCAGTCTCATCATTATTGTTGGTTAGAGACTATGATGTCTCAAATCCAAGGTACAGTATTTCCAAGAAAGTAACTGGCACAGACTCAGAAGAAAACACACGTAGGAGATACCAAGTTGAGAGTACAACAGCCAGAATGATATCAAGTCCAATCCAGAACCTTTTCCTGGAATTCAGTTTGTCTAATTCCAGATGGGGTCAAGGGTGGAATATGCTGAGGAAATCAAAGCTCATTGTCAGGCTAGAATCAAAGAACCATGGGAAGAGCAGTAAAATCAGAAAATATATTTGTTTCCTTAAAGATTGCTGAGTGCCATCTGCTTTTCAATTTTATCTCACCCACACAGGGTTGATGAGCCTCAGCTGGTATTGACACTTTCAAGATGTTGACAATCTTGCTGGAGACATAACCCTTAAATAAAACATTTAAAAAAACCTTTCAGTGGTTTAAAATCACATTAGGAAATGGTCCTGTCATACTTTTGAAGGTATTTGGCAGGAAAAAATGGAAAAGGAATCTGACCAAGTAAAATGTCACCCTAGTCTCTTTTTTACCATTCATCTTGAAGATGACAATGACAGATGGATCCTGGAGGCTTTCTTTGTGCCTTCACATAGACTTATGGAGATTTAGAGGTATAAGAGATAATCTAGAACAAGACCATCCTCGTCTTTCAAATGAAGTCCAGAGAGTCTAAATGATTCATATAGTCACATAACAAACTAAGGGAAGAGTTAGGATATATACGAATTCAACCAACTCTAGAAGTCATATAATACAACCTTCATTCCTATTTAAGGATCATTTCTTCCCATTTCCACCTACCCCATTAAAATTAAAATAGAAATGCTAGTTTAATTGATAGCAGCTAGGTGGCCCAGTGGATAGAGTACTGGGCACAGAGTCAGGAAGATTCATATTCCTGAGTTTAAATCTGGCCTCAGACACTTACTAGCTGTGTGACCCTGGGAAGATTGCTTAACCCTGTTTGCCTCAATTCTTCATCTATAAAATGAACTGGATAAGGAAAAGGCAAACTAATGCAGTTTCTCTTTCAAGAAAACCCCAAATTAGGTCATGAAAAGTCAGACATAACTGAACAATAAAAAATTTCAGTTGAGGTAGAAATTGGAAGGAAGAAAGGGATTCTAAATCAGCTATATATTGGGACTAGATGACCCTACAAGTATTTTTGAGACTCTTGTGATTCTGTGAGAGGTTAAGGAGGAATTCAAAGTATTAGATCATCTCTCCACCTGCTTTCCTCCTCCCCACCTCCCTATTATTTTACCAAACAAGTTGTTGTTGTTAATAACCTGTTTCATAGCCTGTTCTTTGTGAGGACGAGTCTTTGCCATCTCTACATGTGTGGCCTTTGGAAAATACTTATCCAATTCAGAAGATAATTACCAGATCTCAGCTTTCAGCCACACCACTTTCTAAGGAGACAGACTGCTCAAGACCACGGAATGTTTTAAATGGTGCCTCATATCTCATTGTGGTTGGGTTGGATTCAAGATCCCTTTTATTTCATTTGTTTTAGCTTCTTTATTTCTCTTCTTGTATTTAACTTTACCTATAAATGTGTCATTGGATGCATTATCCTTACATTAATGTGGAAACTGTGGTCATGTGCTTTGGAAGAATTGCAGAAATCATCAAGTGCTTAGCTTTAACCTGATAAGAATCTTTAAAAAAAGAATGCGAACTATCTTAATCTTATTTTTATAGCAGTTATTGCAAAAATATGTGTTAGGGCTACCTTGTACCATTTATTCTATATGCTATAGTTAATAAGTTGAATTCACATATCACATTTCAGTTTTAAAGTGGTGGGTATCAAATGAACAGCAAAAATAAAACTTGTCAGTTTAGTCCAGAAAGTCATTGTTCAGCGCAAGCTAAATTAAGAAAGAAAGAAAGAAAGAAAGAAAGAAAGAAAGAAAGAAAGAAAGAAAGAAAGAAAGAAAGAAAGGAAGAAAGAAAATGATTGATTTGTTTTCCAGGAGAGGGGAGCTCATTAAAAAAAATTTCCCTCAAAATTAACCCCATCTTCCTGCTGCCTACTACAGTAATAGGATTTAAAAATATTAGTTACATTCTGATGTCATATAGAGTTTTCTTACAAAACATAGATATAGCATGTAACTAGAAATGCTAAAAAGCATCATATGGTTTGTAAGTATCATTTGGAGGCAATAGGGTTGCATAGTGGATGACAGGTTGATCTTGGCATCAGAAAAAACTGAGAATTTTTCAGCAGATACATACTAACTGTGTAACCCAAAGCAAGTCAGTTTATCTCTTTATGACTTCAGTTTTCTCATCTGTAAAATGTAGATTAAAAATAGCACCTACATCACAAATTTGTTGGTAGGATCAAAAGAGATAAAATATGTAAAATGGTTTGAAATGCCAAACTATTATCTAAATATTAACAAAGATGATGATGATGATGATGATGATGATGATAAAATGGAAAGAGTTCTAGATTTGGAGTTAGGACACCTATGGCCAAGGCATACATCTCTTATTGGCTATGTGATAGAATGGACTCCTGCAACCTCAATTTCCTTATTTGTAAAAGGGGAAGGACAATTCGCAACATTTATCTGGTAATACTGTTTTAAGGAAATGGTTGTGTGAACCAATGATGTCAAACTCAAATAGCGATGGGTCCCCACATTCTATATGTTGACTTTGAAAACCACACAAATTAACATTAAGTGTATCTTCTTTTGCTTATATTTTTAAATATTTCCCAATAACATTTTAATCTGGGTCCAGGCCACACTTGGCAGTTTTGCTGGCCTTAACTTTGATACTTCTGATGTAACCCTTAAAGCAATGTGTGTTTTTATTTTTTAGTCACTTCTTAAATCTATGAACTTGCCTCCATGGCTGAATTAGTCATTATGGCCTCTTTAAAAATCATTCTTCCTTTCAGAGCATCTTGCTTTTTAGCAAGTTGGGTATGCTCAAATTCTGAAAGGAGATGACTCATATTCAGAATAATCAACTTTAATTTGAGTAAAGATAGAAGGGCTTGGTCAAATAGCCTAACAGATGACATCTGTTTGTTACATTACTCCTATTCCCGCCTGTTACTAATTGGTCAGATTTTGGGCAACCAATAATGGAAAAAAATATCTCATAATTAAAGACACAGATTGCTGCTGATGACTTCACGTGGCCCTAGTCTTCGTCATGCATCTGGCATTCAGTATTTAATGCTTTAAACTATAGTTAAATGTATAAATGTCTTATATTCCAAAAAATTGTCCATTCTAAAGAGTAATGCATATCATATACATTTTTATGCCCCATAGCACCTAACATTGTACTTTGAGTATGATAGGTACAAAATATCCCAAAGAATGAATGAACGAATAGGCTACATGTTACCTGAATGAATGGAGTCCCATAAAAGTGACAATAGTGCCTGGTAGAAGGCTTTATTTTTCTGGCATAGTAAATATTGCATTCTCTATTGTTGGGGTGGATCAAAAAAAATACAACCTTGTGGTACAGTAGAAAGCACATTGGTAAGTAAACTTGGAATGCAAAGATCTGGATTCAGGGTTTGGCTTTGCCATTTACTAGTGAGAAACACTTGACATTTCTGAATCTCAGCTTTTTTATATGTAAAAGAGGTTTGGTAAGATTTTTGCTGTCTGCTTCATTTTTCCTTATGAAAATCAAAGTACATAAAGTGTTCAGAGTATCCCAAATTCTTAGCATAGTTCTAAGCAACTAAAGCTTAGAACCATTAATTAAATGAAAATTATTATATATTAATTATCACTGCACTGATCTTTGTAACACCCAGAATATGTAAGCTATTAACCCAATACATTGTAAGCTTTAATAGCTTAGAACGCCACTAAGAGTTTAGGGAGTACCAAGGCACATGTAAGCTACTCGTTGTTGCTTTATTCAGCCTGACTTAGAGACCTTTAGATTTGCAGACTAGGTTAAAGAATACAGGATGATTATAAGTGGAAATTTCTCATAAAAGCACACAATCATTGATTTTAGAACTAAGAAATTAGCTATTCCAACTCTTTCCTTTTTACAAGGAAGGAAATCAAGCTCCAGAGATTACAAAGTCCTTTTCCTAAGCTCATACAAGGAGGAAGTAAAAGAGGTAGGATCTGAATCTAGGTTTACTGACTAAACCTATATTCTTCATTATTCCAGAACTGCCTTAATCAAAATTCCATTCAATTCAGTTCAACTTGTATTTATTATGTACCTATTACGTATCAGGAAGAGCAAGTGGGTGGTATAGTGAAAAGAGTGCAGACCTCCAAATCAGGAAGGCTTTAATTCATGTCTCTGCTCTGATACATGTAGGTTGTATGACCCTGGATAAATCAGTCATTTAACTTAAACTCTCTAAGAACATGCAGACTAGGGGCTAATCTGCTTTGATAAGGGGAATTTCCTCACTGAGAATTTGATCTAAGATAAGAACTGGACTACTTATTTTATGTACATATTGTGTATTTTCAGGTGAAAGCAAAATGTTTCCTATTGAGTTCTGGTCTATGGTAAGCTCTGTTATAAAGCTTCAGATTTAGGAATTCTTTTTTTAAAACTAGGGATGAATGTCTTAAAAAGCACATTTGGCTGGTTTACAAATATCGTGAAAAGATTCTCCCTTGACTCCCTGGCCTTTTGGAATATAGCACCATTCCTTGTTTATCAGTTGACACTGGACAAATGGTCAGAACTTTGATATAAAGGTGTTAGCTTAATTCAGCTGCACCTGTGCAGAAAAGCATTCATTAATGTTTCATTGAAATGTTCCATATGTTTCTTCTGCATCAAATCAGCTTAGTGTGGACATTCTCACACACTTCCTTAATCCCAGGCACCATAAATCCTTTGCAAGTTCCTCCTGCATTGTTCTTCCAATTTATTAAGGATTCAGAATTTGTTTGACATCTACTACCCATCTATCTCCTTTGCCTTCACAAAGAAAGTCTTTCACAATTTTGGTTTCTACTTCCAACCCTCCCCTCATGTTGATGGGGAAGAGGATCGCAGGGTAGAAAGAAGGTGTTGGTTTGGTATATGCTAAGAGCTGTGAACAGGTGTGGGAGAACTTGGGAACTGAAGGGTAGAGTTGAACAGTGGGAATCAAATGCATTCAGATCCAAGTATTCTCCATGCATGCTTCTTAAATGGCTCCAGACATAAATTGCCCTTGGGTTAATCAGGGATTGTGACAAGGATAAGAATCTCCAAATAATCCCACTGTGATTGAAAAGTGGCTCCCTGTCTCTTGTCTTGAACAGCTGAAGTCAAGGAATGGAATCTCAGAAGCAGTGGAAGCAATTAATTTTCCTGATCCAAGGAACCAGTTCATTAATCAATAAGCATCTATTGAGCAAGTATTCTTTTTCTACTGTGCTTAGACTGTAAACTCCTTGAGGGTAGGTAGAGATCATGTTTTATCTAACTTCATATCCCAAATAATTCAGGATTTATTTCTTTGACATGTTTCTCCCTCAAACTTTGTAGATACAGAATAGTAAACAAAGCTACACAATAAAAAATGTAATGACTGAATGCTATTGTGAACTATGCTCATGAAATGGACTATGTCCTAGGAGCTATGGAGAAAATGAGAAAATACAAAGACCATAGGAATATAGGTTTAGTGTTGAAAGATATATTCTTGTATCATAAGCATATGGACATAGTCATAAAATTGAATGATGATAGAGCAGAAAGACAATATATTGTTGTCATTTGTCCATTTTCAGAGAACCATTGACACCATGGGGTAATATCTTGACTTGTTCATGAACTGGAATTAAATGAAGGAGAGTTGCACAAAGTCATCAGCTTTGCCCCTCCAGAATCATTGGTATCCCATGGCATGACAAAAGTCAGAATAATTGGTGATGGTCCAGGTTGTAGAGTATGAGCTTGTCATCTCCAATATCTGACCAAGCTCTAAGTGTTCCATGATGCCTGCTTTAGCTTTCTCATGGCCATTGAAATAAATTGAAATTCCACCAGAGGAAGTCTTCACATGTTCAGAGTAGACATCCTCCCTAACTCACTGAAGGGTCTGAGACATATCAATTATCCACAACCTGGGTTAGCCCATCTGTTGAGATGGCTTTGTTGTGGTGTTGCCATTCACTGCACATGCTACAGCTTTTTGGAACCACAGGTGAGAGTTGGGTGAAAGGTGGACACCAAAGGTAGATAAACAACCCTGAAAAGGGTTTAGCAAGAGGTGCTAGTCTTCTCTGAATAGCCCATACACCCCAGGTGGCAGATCAGGAAAGAGAATCCATATCATCTGATTCTCAATTTGCATCACCTACGGGAGGCATTTCTTAATCCTCTCAGTAGCTACTATTGTCTTTTTCCTTAAATTACCTGATATATATATATATATATATATATACATATATATATATATATATATATATATATATACATTTGG